>NW_021832374.1:35000-382342 GCF_006345805.1 Octopus sinensis | reverse complement strand
TTGGAAGCTAATCTCTTCCAAGCAATTTCTGAAGTTGGAGATTTCCACTTGTTCCCTTGTTGGGAATTGTTTGCTATTAGATCCACAGCTCATTATTGTTACCAGCTACTGGTTTGAGTTTGGCCATATTTTTCAATCTGGTTAGACTCGTACTCTCAGAAATTTCACGTTGAACTTTTCAAGGATAAAACTCCAGCCACCCCTGGGTATTCTCCCCAGTCTTTGTTTGGTTGATGAACACCTGTGACACCCATTCATTCTTAGAGACACATTGACATCCTCAATAATTGCAGAAAGATGTGAAAGTTAGTATTGGCAACACGACTTCCAACGTAGGGTTATTGTTTATACTAGCTCTTGTGGCATTATCCAGCCCAGAGACATCGTTCCTGCATCCACCATATCTTTTTTTAATTTATTTCTGCAGGAGGGCCCATGGGATTCATTTTCTTCTAATCGAGAAAAACGGACATGAACAGCACCACAACAACTGATTTAAAACAATAAATTGGTATCCATAAAATCTAGATCTCAATCCAATCGAGCATGTGTAGGCATTCTTTTTACAAAAAATTTGTGGTATCTCAATGTGCTTTAAATTTCAAAGTTTTATTGTAATATAATGAACAAAAATTTGAGTTTAAACATATCCAAAGTAAAAAATGCTAAATCCCACTTCTTATGTTATTTTGAAAGTTTCAAAACAAATAAATTTAAAGTTTCTCGTAATTTAAATAGAGAATTGCCATAAATAAAAAGTCAATATACATTGAAGTGTACGTTACAGAACACTTCATTGTTTGGCCAGATTGTCTCATTGTAGATTTAGATTTATTCCTCATTACTATACTACTTTCAAAGAGTAATGGGACGTAATCTTCACTTGATAGATGACAATTATTTACCATTACGGCATCCATTATCATTAATTCATAAATATTATTGTTGAATCTCCAAGCATTAGGGTTTAACCTGCATGCATTCGTGTTTAAACCGCAAGTATTTAAATTTTATAAGCAAGCATTCATGTTTTTCAGCAACTTAACTAAGAGCTATGTTGTTGAAATAAACTGATAGCTCAAAACTGATTTTATTATATTTCCGTTTTATTAGTTAGTTAAGCGCTCTTTTGCATGTCCCATAAAGGGTTTCGCTTAAACATGCATTTCAACCATCCTGCATGCCATCTTCGCCAACGCCGCCTTTTTCCTGGCCTTCATTTAAACATTGTCTAGATCATTTGCCGTCAGCAATTTATTGTGAATACCTCGAATTATTGTTGGGAATAAAATCACTTACATATTGAAAAAATTGTTGGAACTTCATTGTGCTCTTTCGTTCGGTGTAGAATTATAGGGTTTGCAGAGTGACTGATTATTAATTTTAGATGACCAGTAAAGTCCGTGTGGAAGGTGCAACTGCCTGCGGGGAAAAGAGTCTCAGTTCAGTATCCGAGATCTCCCATTTGGAGGAATTATAAAATAGAACAGGTTTCACGAAGGCGTTATAAAGTCTTGATCTGAGTTGGCGATTTACAGGCAGAGCTTGGAGCCATGCTTTGCTTTGTATTCTCCTCAAAGCCGCGGTAGCCAGCAGCTTTCTGCGGGCAATGTCTTTGCTTTCTCCGAGCAAAAAGCCAAGGGGATTCGTTTTGGGCACGAACAATTCATTAGCCTACACGCTTGCTGGTACATGAATTCCCCGGTTAACTGGCTTACCCTGGTCTTTTGGTCATTAAATAAATAAATAAATAAAAATGATTGACAGTTTAAGTAGATAGGTAAAGATGTAATCAATCTGTAATTAGTTAAACTATAAAATGAGACAAATGATAACGGCATAATTGTGCGACATCAATGAGTGTTTCGGTTATAAACGAAATTTTTCACAAAAAGTTGAAAAAGCCATCAATCTTCAAATATACGAAGAATACTGTGCGTCATATGCATACCAAGATATGGTATGTATAATATAATAGGCTAATTATTTTGGAAAACTTTCAGTAAGCATGCCAGCAGCTGCAAATTTTTTCAAAAAAAAGCTAAAGAGGAAATTGAACATGCAATAATTTCGAAATATTTGCTAAAAAAGAAGGAACGGTCAAATTGAACATAATACCAGTAAGTTATATTGGGTATAGACTTTAGGTTCCTAAAAATACCTACAGCTCTATTGAAGGAGCTTTGAAAATTTCACTTGAAATGGAGAAAGATATTGACAAAATCCTTAATTTACATAAAATGTCTAACTGATCCAAGTGTATCAATCTTTGTAGAAAATATTTTACTAGTTCGGAAAGTTTCTTGGCATTTCTATTGGACAATGCAAGTCAAAAATGGATATTCTTCATTTCAATAACCATTTCTTTAATTATTTTACTTAAATCGGTCTTTGGATGTTTTCTTTTAACTCTTACTAATAAAAATGACATATTGATTATATCAAATTGAATTTTTGTTGTTGAACTCATAAGTTGTTGAATTTATTTAGGAATTTATGTTGAAATGCAATTTTTTATTCGATTCAGTCGTTCTTAAAAGTAAATATTAAAAAACAAAGTTAGATGTTTCACTCGTTTTAAATGACTTATTTAACACAATTCTAGTAGATACTAATTTTAAAAAACACAATAATAGAAAATCTTGTAGATTATTTAGTAAATGGTGTAGATTGCAAGCTTGAATGAGGCTTGTAAACAGCTAAAGGCGTCGTCTTTGTTCTTTACCCGACTTTTACTGATAACGAGGCCCTGAGGATCTGAGTTTGTCTGAGGCTTGATTAGAAATATTCCAGCTTCATAATTGTGTTTACGGCTCGACAGTCTTGAACAAGCACAGTGGCTAAAGGTCTTTACAACATGAACCGCTCGATGACATCGTAAATAGACAATCTTTCTTTTCAAAAAAGGAAAATCGTTTTCATAAAACGCAACTTTTGCAGACACTCACGCAGCTATTTTCCTTTACATCTCAGCATCGACCCTGTGATACGCTTCTTCCGGGGCGAAGGATTCGAAGATCACAAAATAGGTTTCTTTCCCGAAATCTGTTTGTTTTCCCTTTGCCTTTGAGACCAGCGGTATCATTTGGAAGCGTGAACGTGCGCTTTTTTCAGATCGGGGCACGGATATTCTCGAAGACCTTTGACCTCTGCGAAACAAGTTTGCAATTTCATAGGATTTGTTTGCCACTTTACGGTGCAATTGTAAAGTAATTTTTGCCGGAGATGTTATCTCCTTATTAAATTTGAAATTTGTTTTTTTTCTAATCATTCAAGCGAAAAAATTAATATGGGCGTCATTTGAATAGATCATCTAAAATCTGTGCAAGTGTAATTGATGAAAGTGGACAAAAACTGCACAAATATTTTAGTGAACTAGAATTAATTTACAAAACTGAAGTAAAAATTGTACTTATTGTTTTTACATAGGATGGGCTCGTCTCTATATTTTTCAAGAAATATAAAACTGAAGAAAGTATCCAAACATAAATAGACAGTCGAATTGAAGAGAAAATACAAATATAGGTATGAAAATATATCTCACTTGGTGACGGCAAACGCCCAGACGGAATGACAATCTTTCCTTTTCGGGACGGCAAGTGCCTCGTCTGGGATGCTACGTGCATCGACTCTTTCTCTCTATCGGCAATCATGTCATCTGCCACTTCCCTCGGGTCCGCTGCGGAAAAGGCTGAGACGGCCAAAATTAAAAAATACCAAGTACTTGGACGCCGTTTTATATTCGTGCCGATCGCTTTGGAGACATCGGGCGTCACAGGCCTCTAACCTCGGCCTTCATCAGCGACATCGGGAGGAAATTGGCCCACAAAATGAAAGAGTCAGGCGAGGTTTCGTGGCTATTGCAGCGGATATCCATCGCTATTCTCAGTGGCAACACGCATGCGGTACTTTCCGCAGGAGGGTGCGTGCTTTAGCCCCCCCCCCGGAGTTTCCCCTCTGCCCGTCCCTAACTTAATTTGTTTTCATTTGGTACAATAAACCTTTGCTAACACATTCACAAAAAATGACAATAAACGAAAAAAGAACGAAATTATATAATCAATATAAATGAAATTTACGGAAATAGACATTTCAAATGATCGATAAATAGATACGAGCGTACATCTATCTTATTCTTTTAACTTTTTTGGACTATTAATTTATAATTTTTTAAAGAAGAGTTTTTTTGGTTATAAAAAAATTTTTCTGATTTATGGTCTTTCATTTGAATATCAGATTACTTTGTTCACTCTAAGTTTAATTTTTCGTAAATGCTAGGTTTCGTCAAACTTTCGTAAATAAAAAAATGTTCAAAAATCTTTAAAAATGTTCTAAGTAAGAGTTTTTTTACCAAGTGATTTATATTTTTTTAAATACTCAGAATTTGTTTTTATCGTACGGAATTTAATTCGCGTTATTATTAATGGGGGTACTCTTCTAATTATTTAAGAGAAAACAAATTAAGTTAGGAATGAACAGAGGGGAAACTCCGGGGGGCTAAAGCACGCACCTTCCTGCGGAAAGTATTATTAATTGTATTGATTTTTTAGTCAATTTAAAAATAAAAATTTTAATTGAATTTGAATATGAGTAAAAAGCAAGTGAAAAAATTATTAAACTTTTGATTACTTCCACTTTGATCAATCATCAAATTTTAGAATATTTAAGAGAAGAATAATTTATGAATATACTACATATTATCCTGACGATTTAAATTTCAGTCATATTTCATTTAATATGTATGCAGATCAACTATTAATTTGTATTTTCCAGAAAATAATTACAGAATTTCTCAAACAGTCCCAAATTTAAACATGTACCCGTGGATGAAAAAAAATCATGTATTTTGTTTTAATATAATTTTTCAAGTAATAGAAAACGATTTTTTAAACGATTTACCAAGATCAGGGACTTGCTATTCACACAAACGAGTAGTATAATTAGAAAAGGAATTTTGTAAAAAAATATTTAACAAAAGAAATGAGAAAAGTTTTGGCGATTTGATTTTGCACAGCATGTCAGAGTCAATTTATCTTTTTTTGGTTTTTGTAGACATATAAGGATTTTAGGAATAACATCTAAGCAAATGGAAATATAAAACTTTATTAATCTTGAACTGTCACAGTATACTATAATGTATTAATTAATATAGTGGAACTTTTTGCTGCTAGCTATGGACAATGGATAGGCAACTTTTTTATGGATTTTTGCAACTTTTGATGTATTTCCGCTGTCTTGATCTTCTCCTTGCCCGCAAAAAATTTGATGCTCACTCTCCTGAGGTCATTTGGTAGCAATCCGGGGAAGCGCTGTTGTTTTGCTAGCCGCTAATCTCATACCTTGATGTCTGACTGGGGTTAGCAACAACAACTACAGACTTCGAAGACAAGGGGGCAAAACTGTATAATTTTTATAATACAATCAAACCTTATAAACTGACTCTTCGGTATACTTGAATTCCCTTAAAATCATACTGAACTTCTGGTTCCGATTCACCTTATAGGTTATCATTGGTATTTCATCTTTGATATATCGGATCTTTTCTATTCTGAATATCAGCTGTATTTTGTGGTCCCAACTTGAATTTTGTAAATTTAAAAACTCAATATACCGACTTCCCCTCTATACCTGACACTTCCGTCGGTCTCGAGAGGAATTGTAATTCGATAAAATACTCTTATTTTCATTTTTTTATTAAGTCACTAGAATATTTCTATTTCAACAAGAGTTAGGGAAAGAAAGCTATGAAGATGCTTTTTGTATTGATCGCGAAACTCTTTCAGAAATTTTAAGAATTTTTAATTATATATTCCTTGAAATGAGGAACCGTTTTTTTCCAACGAAAATGATGATCTAGGAGGCATTACTTAGGAAGCATTAAGTTTTTCAATTTTTAAGTTTTTAAAAATTTAGGAAATCTAAATCAGCAATTTCCAACCGGGATGGCGCGGCACTTTTGGTGCCACGAGATTCTTGATATTTAAAATTAAAAATTATTTATAATTTAAAATGTCCGATTTGTTAATGATCCCCACGCTCCACAAGCATAACTAAGGGAAGGTTCGATGAATTGCCGGTATTTTGATTGGCGTGTGGGGAAGCTGATCCATTGTTTGCATTTTCGGAGAAACACTTTTAAGATGTTCAGTTTCTTCATGCAGCTAGTAGTAACATTTTCAACTTGTTGGGAGAAACACATGTGACTATCGTAAGTCACGGCGAGGATTTTCTGGGATTTTTTAAAGGGGATTTCCATGTTGTTTAGATTTAAGTTCACCACCATTTTCCCAAGCTTCCTTGCTAAAGTCATAACCGTAGTGACCGATTTTTCAGGACTCGTTGATAGTCGATTAATCGAGAGCCAACATTTAAGATTGTGGAGGTAGTTCTGCAGTTTTGTACTTGCCGTGTTCATCTCACGGCTCCGGGTAGCAATTACAATATCGTCAGCATGATTACTAAATTAAATCTGAATAGTTTTTTCATAATATATTTATAAGTTGGTCAATTTTTAAAAAAGCAATAAAAATAATGCCTTAGTTCTCAGCATCATATAAATGTGTATTAAATCAAAAAAACAGAAACAGGTTGTTGTCAATTGAAGATGACCATCTGGTATCTCTGTCGCGAATTCGTCCCCTTCTAAAAATTTTGTGTACACATAAACAAGCACAAGTGTCTTATTAGTTATCATAATTACTTTTGGTAATTTTTTTGTAAAATTTCTCGAATATATAAATTAAAAAACATTTCTACTTAATATTTGCCGCAAGAAAAAACCCGGTTTTAGGTACCGCGAACACAAAAAATTTGGGAAACGCTAGTCTAAATAGATAATTAGCGGTAATTCTTTACCAAAGTCGTAAAAACTTTAATGGAATCAGAATTAATTACCGTCGCAAAACCAGCTGGTTATTCCGAAGAATTTCATTTGTGATCCTCTGGTCAATAAATAATGATGAAATATAGATAGGTCTAATAATTTCATATTTATAAACATGCTGAAAAACAAACTTTTTTCCGAGTTTTTCCCGAGAATTTTACGAAATATTATTATTATCTTCAAATTTGTACAATTTTCTGCCTAAATTGACAATTTCAGATTGCTATTATTCTTAAAAGATAATTCATTATCAAGATTTGTTTAAAAATGAACATTAAAAATAGATAAATCCAATATTATTGGAATAGTCAGAAATCTCAGAAGTTATGAGCAAGCCATAAAATTTATATTAATCTAACAAAATATGATTTATTGTTTTATTATGACCACAATAAAATTCTTAAAAACGAATTAAAGGCACATTTATGATAAAATGGTTAAAAAAATATTTTTAATCAATTCAACATGTCTCTGGACTGTCTCGATTATTTTTTTAAGACATACTGACTAATTGCAGAGAAACCATAATCAAATCTATGCAACTTTACTATCCCAATTTTCAGATAGATTATGTTTCTAAAAATGGTTTATCAGATCACATATTTTTAATTATCATAATTTACCTAAACTGAAATTTAATAAATAAAAATTTTTTGATAGATAAATATAAATAATGAAATTTTATACACGAAAAAAAAGCAATTCTTTTTTTGCGGTATAGATAAAAAAATTCTATCAACTTGAAAAATATTTCAAAGTAGAAATATTTGATTGATATTGGGAATTTAACATAACAAATGCTTATTTACGGACTTCGTGGTTGACTTAGCTTTTCTACTTTGAAAAACTCAGAAAACTAGCTAGTTAATAGCGAATAATGAAAAATCATGTAAAAAATTAATTTGTCAAATAAAATCGACCATCATCTAATTTTAAAAAGATTTTGTGTGGTTTTCATTAAAAAATAAAAGATTGTTTAACTATAATCAAAAACTAAAAATTATATTTTGATTAATAAAGAAATATAATTTTAAATTTAGTGCTAAGATGAAAAAATCTACATTTATTGACATTGGATTGATTTCCGCTGACTATACTTAACACTTTCGAGGTCAAAATAAAAGAAATTTCAATACCAAATATTTAATGTTTTGAACGCAGTTTGAGGTTTATATAAATTAGATTATCGTTTTATTTTTTTACTTTTTCAATGGAATTTAATGAAAATTGGTTCAATAATAAAGATAATTCAAATAATTCCTTAAATAAGCAAGAAAATAACAGTAAATTGAAACTAACGACGATTATTTAGTAAACAATGAACTGCCTCAAATGTGGCCTGGAATTGAACAAAATTTAGTCAACCAAATGGTTTTAAATTTTTATCCAAATTAATCTATTTATTAGCAATATCAAATGCTTTTGTCGTTTTGGGATAATTACTCGTCATCATTACTACAAGGTACTATATAAGCTAGTCAGTTAAATATTAAATAAAGAAATTAACCTCAAATTGTATTTTTTTAATACAAAAACTAAATAATTTAATTTGTTCTATAAAAGAAAAAAGGAACAATACCGAAAATTCACAATACTGGCAACCTGAAAACATTTTGGAGAATATATCGAAAGAAAATCCGCTCAATACGTCAATCTGTAAATTTCGATTAATAATTAGTTTAATCAAATAAGCTTATAACCAAATAAATTATCAATTACTCGGCCAAAACCCTTTATTCACCTATTTTTACATCCAGCAAATGAGTCAAATGATGCAATATCTACAATTTCCGATAGCGCAGTACCTGAGTCTTATTTTGAATAATCAAAGTATTTTAAACAAATACTTTCTACTAGTATTGCATCATTTGGACATGTGTTTACACAATATTAAAAATTATTCCGCCCAGAACCAAAATTACCCTTTAACAAATCTGTCACAAATTATTTCACAAACTAGTGATCATAGTAAGTCACAATTTTACAATTTAGATTTACTGAACACCTTAACATTTAATTCCTTGGAAATTCCTTTTAATATTACTACCCATCCTATTAAAATAGAAGATAGGAGGAATTCTGATCTTAATATATATGGAGGCATCTCAATACAAATAATAAGGTATTAGATACTAAACAAGAATGGAGCTGGATCGGTGAAAGTAGTATCACAAAAGGAATGCGGGGTCGTGCGAAGAAAAAATATTATCAAAAACTAAAACATAAATCTAAAATATATTCGGTAAACATAAAAAATTTAAATAATATTCCAGGTTGGTTTGTATGTAAGATTGCATAAAGCGGGAAATAGATCTCGAAACTATTTATTCTGCAGAATTTTGTCCTTATATGAAACTGTTCTGAACACAAAGAGAATGAAGATAGAACATTTTCATACATATAATCAACTTTACAACTCTGGTGACAAAATTAACGATGTAAAGACATATTTTTTATAATTTCAATTAGAACATATTAATAAAATCTATGAAAAGGAATCAAAAGTGCTTCCGAGTGACAGATATTGCGGATAATATCAGCGTGGTACCATACCACGAATTTTTGGAGATAAGAAATAGTGACGACGTTAACAAAAAGCTTAAGACTTTTTATATTCAAGAATAAAATTATTTGACTTCAATCTATTATCTTTTTGTTCTTAAATCAAATTTGATTATATTCTTTAAAAATTTTGATTTTAATGATTATAAAAAAGCCTTTGACAGACAATTCATGACAATAATTTTATTTTATCTAAGTCAGGTTGCCTAATCTGATTTACAACATATAATTCCATTTTTAAGCCTGATGATAGATTTTCGAATCTTTTAATAAAAAATTTATGATTTTTAATGAAAACCAACCAATAACTACAAGTTAATTAATTAAAAGCTTCAAGGCGGGAGCCAATCGAGAAAGAATTAGATACTATCGCAAATATCCCGAAAAACATTCGATTTGCGCCTGTGATAGACATGATCCGATTTGACGAAGCTGATTTATAATTCGAATGGAAGGATTGAACTTTCCGTAAGTGAGAGTACTTCGCATCTATTAAAAATTATTGACATCTATACTATAATCCTTCATTTAAGTGATTGCCAATTCGTTTTCATAAAGATTTTAGTAAACAGCACAAATAAATTTGATAAATTTCGTTAAATATGGTTAGAGAACTATATTTTAAAAATCATTTTGTCTGACTTTATAATTTTAATGAATTCTGTTACAGTGGTTTAGATTGAACATTTACAAAACAATAAAGTATATTATGAGAAAAAATACAAGGAATAATAGAATATCGCTTAACCGCCATTTAGCCACAAAAATGAATTTAGTTTCTAAGCAATGACAATCTTGAAACATTATCTGATTCGTAAATTCATAACAGAAGACTATTAGTTAATAAATCTGGGAATTAAGGACAGTTTTTATAAACCTGACTCGATTCTAGATTGAGAAATATTAAATTGGTTTTGTGAAGAAAAGTGTTCAATATGGATAATTATCTTATTTCTATTAACAATGTTTTCACATGTTCATTTTTTTAAGAATATGTGTGCTCGTTTATAGCCTTGAACAAGTTTACTGAGTTTAATTCATTTTTGATCAAGTTTTTAATCCTCGTGGATGTTTCTTCATAGATTTCTCCATAACTTTTTTAAATCGTTGTTATTCTTCAAAACTTTTTAGATATCGGTATCCATTTGGCCCATCGAGTATGCAAGCTTTCATAAACAAAGACTTAACATTCGTCGCAGATTTTTCAACGTTTCTTTCTAACCCAGCTAGGTCAAAAAACGATTCAACTTCTTCCACCATCATTTCCATTACTTCATTATGATGCTAAAACAGCTTTGCTTTGTTCATAGATAAGAGGTGGGTATTGACATATGCAGCTTCCCCCTGCCTAGTTTACGTCATTACTTTCGGGAATTTCCCGTCAAGCATTGGGTTCAAAGGGTTTATTTACAACACAAAGATGAGAGGGAATTTCTTTGCAGTATCATCAATTGATTTTAACTTCACCCAGTGTTCTTTTTCCAAATTTATCTGATTTTCCATTTGGTAGTGAATTTTTAGATAAACATTACCATCCAACACGGAAGACTAGAGTTTTGCAGGACATGGATTAAGAATTGGTGGTTGACTGAATCAATTGATTTCCTCATATCAATCAGCATGCAAGATGACTAATAACAAAGGATATATGCTTGCTAGGGTAGGTAGCTATATATCCAGACACTAATTTTCTGGAAATCTATAGAGAGCATGCAAGCTGCGAACCTGAAAAATTTTACTTATATTTTTGAATAATTAATGCTGATATAGTGAGCAGACTATCTCGTAAAATTGCTTTTCTAAGACCACATACTATATTTCAATAAAAATTACGAATTCAAAGACTTTGAAAAAGAGACATTTTTCGGATAAGTTAATTACGAATTCGAATTCAAAGACTACGAATTACAAATTACGAATTCAAAGACTTTGAAAAAAAGACATTTTTTGGATAAGTTTGTCCTCTGCCGATAATTAATTAGTCATGGTTAATCATTCTAGTTTAATTATTGGCGGATAGGCATTAATCCTGACTATAGCCATGGGAACTCGCTCGGCGAAATACCAATTATCAGGTGGTTCGGGAGTCGCCCTTCCCATAAGTGACCCAACGTATCGAAGCAGATTAGTGACATTATTACCACCAATGATTATTTATCATCAAAAGTAAAAATTAATAAGATCCCTATTCCATAATTTACAAAATTACAAATCATCAAAATGGTCTCGATTCACGTGATTCTAAAAAAATAATTAACAAATTATTATACAGTCAACCCTCTCTATAATGAACAAAATGTCCACGTCAAAACATCATGTTCACTATTGTCTATAGTGAACAAAAGGAATCAAAATAACAATAAACAATATTGAAGTATAATTACAAAGATTATTTAGAAATTTTAATCATGTAATCGGTGATTTTTTGAGAATTATTAGTTTGATAATTTCTTAAAATTTTTCGTATTTCGTATACTTTTCCTCTTTGTTCATAATCATTCTCAAGAAACCATAATTCAAGCGCCTTCGCATATTCACTAGCTTCATATTCACTAGCCATATGTCATCCATGCTTTTTTATTTGATTTGTATTCCACTTGTAAATTATTAATTAAATTTCTTCTTCCTTTAAAGCAGCGTGGATTTTTGGCTTTTCCAATAACAAATGGGTCAAGTTTTTCTCCCATCATACTAACGCAAAACATAACAGTTACTCTTTCTTTTATCGGTTTTTTAGACAGATTTTTGTCCGAGTCAACAGCTAATGTTCTCTTCGACAAAAATTTAAAAAACAATCCAGTTTCGTCCAAATTAAAAATATTTTTTGAACAATATTGTTCTAATTTTCTATTGAGGCTTTCTGTAAAATTTTCAATCACAGAGGTTTCAACAAATTGATTTTCCCCACATAAAGCACGGGAAGCAATGCAATATCAATTTTTAAATTTCTCAAGCCATCCATTTGATGCTTGAAATCCTTGAATATTACAAACTTTCGCCATTTTTAGAGACATGGACTTCAAAAGATATTCATTGATTGTAAATCCAAATGATCGTTTTTTAACGAACCATTCAAATAAATCTCTGTCGAATGGTTGAGACTTGGGCAATTAAATTTCTTCTTTTTTTGGTCATCTTGAACATTAAGTATTCCTTCAGAATTTTTCAAAATTTTGTTTATGCAGCCCAGAGAAACATTGAAATAAAGGGATAAATCGCGCTGTGTGTAATGTCTATTTTTATGATAAAATTCGATTATTTCCTTCTTTTGAAAAAATGACAGGCGTTTTCGATTTTCCACCATGCTAACAACTGTAGAACGTGTAGTTTATTCATTTTAAAGAATTTTAAATATATATGTAAAAATATTAAATTTAATATTTTTATGTTCAAAAAAATTCACTATTCTTTAATAGTGAACGTCAAAATATTTAAATAAATGATATTATACATTTTTAAAGGGAATACTCATTTTATAATTAATATATTAATGAGAATTACTAATATTTGTTATTGTAGATTGCATTAATATGGCCTGTTCACTATAGAGAGGGTTCACTATAGAGAGGGTTGACTGTATCTATTTTATTGAATTCCGGATATTCGAAGCGTTCAAAATTGATTAGTATGATTCCCAATAAAGTGGAAAGTATTAGCGGCAAGCGTCGATAAAGTATTATCCGCAATTCGTAAGTTCTAAACAAATACCTCATCTTAAATTAAACATTAAACTTTTTTTAACGTAAATTGTTTGTTTTATTAAAAAAAGACAAGAGAAAAATGAAATTAAACTGAAAAAATTGATATTAATTAAATTTTTATTTAAATAAATATAGTATTTCACTTATTTAAATTAAAAAATAAATGTTTATAGCTTTTTCGTATTTGTATTCTTGTGTGACGTTTATTTTCTTATTTTCACAGAAATGGACCAAGTTAATAACTCAAATAAATTAAATGGTATATATTAATTACATTTTCTGTTTGTTTAGAGTCACAAAACTCCACGGATCAGCTAAATGCAGTCCAACCACCATTTATGGCGAACTTTTGCCTTCCAAAATTAATAAACAACAATTTACCTACAAATCCTAAACCGTAATTGACAAATCCATATAAGATTAGTGTCACGGATTTGTTTAGCAATTCGACATTAACCGAACAATTTTTCTTGACCAAACCAAGCGAAATTGAGAATGGTGGATATTTTGTCAATTTTTAACTTTATAGTCAAAAATCAGGAAGAATGTGAACCGGGAGAACAACCCGAGGACTCTTTAAAGTTATTTGACGAGTCGCCTTCAGGAAAACTGATTTTCCGTGGAGGATCAACATTTCTGGACGATCGTGCAAAGAGTTGTCAAAAAATATAATTTTGTAGTCAAATTGGATTCTTTGTCCCCACTAAAGCCGATTCTCTCCGAAGTTGAAGAAATCAAACCCAAAGAAGAGGAAGAGGTCGACAAAAATGAGATTTCTGTTCATTCGGTGACTGTTTGTTCACTAAATTCGTAGATTCGGTGCAAAGTCTGGAATCTAGTGAAATCTACGAATACTTACAAGGAATGTGGGCCCTGCTCATTCATTCTGAGTGATCTGATTGATCAAAATAGATCAAGAATAGGTATTCCCTATAAAATTGTTTAAAAGTAATCCGGTCGTTGATAAATGGGGAGTTGTATGTAAATTCTATGATTTGGAGAGAACTCAAAGCGTGGGTAAAGGGGACCAATGGAATGACCATTTCTGTCGTCAATGTTGACGGAGAATTGGAATTTTATTACATTTCTGTATTTAATTATTATATATTTAGGTTAACCAAGAGAGTGTTCTCTCACTACAAAATGACATCAACACGAGGATTGCGAATTCTCCCTCTGTTGCTGCACCCCGGAATGAGATTGGTTTGGATATTTGTGATTATTGCCAGTCAATTCAGATTCGGAGACCCCCGAAGTCATTTCCATTCACAGTGGTTTGTCACTGCTGCTTCAACATAGAATCGGAGGAAGAACTGGATGTTGACCAAAGCGATTCCACTGAAGAATTCTCCGGGGATGAAATGATGTCCTGCAGTGACGAGGTGATGTCATGTACGGAGAATATGCCATGTGTCGACCAAGTGGCTTCCTCCACTGAGCAAATCTCCTCGCCTGGGGAAGTAGTTTCCTGTAGTGAGGAGTCGAATTCCTGTCAAGATGTCATGTCTTGCACAGAAGAAATGGAGCCATGTGAAGTGCCATCCTTTGGAGTGATCACTCCTGTCAATCAAGTTGTGTCTGAAGCTGAATCAATTCGCCATAATTCGATGGACGCGTTCTACGAGAATAGTCTGCATGATAACGAAAATATCACTAAAGAGGAAGACCAACCTGAGTGTGCCGAGGAAGGGGATTCTGACTGTCTCAAAACATACGAGTCTGGCATAGTTAGTCCAATGGAGGTCGAAAATACTCACAATGAATGTGGTGATAAAACAGTCGAATCCACGAATATATTTGATTCGTATGTAAAACTGAATAATTTGGATGTCGGCTGTGAATCGTTGATTTGTGAAGATTGTGCTTTTAAGGTGAGTTGGGTTGTGACTGATTTCTCCAGGCTGAGGGGACGTTGATTGAATTGAATCTTTATTCGAAAAAGTATGGAACACAGAAGAGGGTTTTGTGTTGTTTGGTTGATAAGGAGTTGTCTTCTCGTTTAAGTATGGAGTGTGCGCTTGATTTGTGTTAGTTATAAAGGAATTAACCAACGTTCAGTCTGTATTGGTTGATCATGTCATATCTGATTCGACTATTGTACGGTATTCGGGAAATAAGGTGATAATTACTGCTACCAAACTTGACGACAGTTTCGGGATGTTTCAAATATATGTAAAAATTGGATCCATTATCTGTAGATGTCGAAGAATGAGGACACGAAAGAGTTTTATGATGAGATCCTGAATAGAATGTGTGTTCAGAGTAAGCATTCTTCGGCGGAGTGTAATTCACCTGGACATTCCAAGAGAATGTATACTTTGTTGTTGATTATATTAATTTAGAGCTCAAGACTGACTTTTAGTTGTTTTTAGAGTACTTTACTTTTATTTCTTTTTTGTTTAGTCTTTATTGACAGAAGAAACCCTCATTGTATACTTTTATAAATTATGCACCTGATTATCCAATGAGTAGTCTCTTCCACTTGCAATTGTTGTATTGATTTAAAGTCATTGACCTGGAATTAAAGAATTATTTTTCCACGGAGATATTGATTTGCGATATATGCCCCATCTTTGGCGTGTTTGCCTGATTTTGTGGCTCAAAGGAACTGTACAACAAATCCGACTTTACATGCTCTGACCTAAGTAGGAAGTTGTCTTCTGTGCTATGAGTAGAGTTCTTTCTTATAAATTTAATAAATCTCTTGCAAGGACAATAAATATTTATAATCTAATAAAGTTCACGGGTGAGTCATTAGATTTTTTAAATAACTTAAGCCACTCATCGCAAGAAGACGAAAAGGGTCTCGGGAGAAGCAATGGTTGTTCCAGGAATTTCAATAGCGACTCTGAGGGGCAACCACTTTTCTATCACAAGTAGTTTTGGAGGACGAAATAACAAATTATATTGGGATTAGTTACATTTTAATTACTTAATTGATACTCTCTTAAAATAGATAATTTAGAAATAAATAAAACCAATATTGCGTGGAAGCAACATTTTAAATGGTAATAGAAAGTTAAAGAATATTTAAACTTAGTAATTATAAAATGTAGGTTTATGCGAATATATTTTGTAGGTGCATTTTCAAATTGATTTATCATATTAAAAGATCTAAAATAATTTAGAAAGTGCTTAAAATTATTTAATTTAAATAATGTTTTAGATTAAACATTACTTATATAGTAGAAGATACTTTTATGGTATATTGTACTTTCTAAAATTTAGTGGAATATGAAAAAATTTGAAAATTCGTCTTCAATACAAATATTTTAATCATTTGTATATTTTCTTAATCATAAAATTATTATCAGCAAAATTAAGAAATACACAATTCTTGTCTGTTTGGTCAAGTGAGTTGTTGAAACTGTAAGTTTTAATTAACTATTTTACTGATTAAGAATAAAACAAATAAGTTTATATTTATTTTATGTATTCTTAACATAAATATTTAATTTATACGAATTATAAATAGTGTAAAACAATATTTTGGTTAATATATCACTTAACATATACAAATAAAGAAATTAACATTTTCGATATCATTTTAATAAAAATTTATTAATTTAGTAAATGTCAACGCCCCGTTATGATTTAAATTATGAACAATTACCCAACATTGGTCACCCATTTGAATGCCCCAATCAAGTTGCTTTGAATACTGAAAAAACCTCTTCGATTAATTCTGAGGACAAGACTGTTGAAGATATTTCTCAAACACATGATATCCCTGATTCTACGATTATAACTAAAGTTAAAAAAACATACAAAAGAAAACCAAAAAATGCAAAGAACCAGCCCAAAGCAAAACGTATCAAAGATTTGAATATCAAATTACCCCCGTCTTTAAAAATTAAACCGAAAAAACGAAATATAAAGTTCTCTCCATATGTTAAAATAACTGGTCCCGATTTACAGAATCCAACCAAAGTGGAAGTAATGAACTACGAGTGCCCCAATAGAATGCCTCTACCTCCCAAACATCCCAATTCCGTCGCCCATATGCCACGAGTCAGCAGAGAAGTAAAATTGGACTCTTGCTCTTTTTGTGGAAGACGAAGAGGGGACATCCACCTCGGGGACCTCTTTGGGCCGTATCGCAGTGAGGATAACAAAGATTATGAAATATGGACTCACGAAGACTGTGCTGTGTGGACGAACGGTGTTTACGTGAGCAGTAAAATCATTTTCGGTCTTGCGGAGGCTGTTTCCTTTGCTAAGCAAAATGTAGTTCAAGACTTAAATTTTATAGACTTGTCACGTGTGCAGGAATGTCGGAGCATCTCTTTCATGTGTAAAAAAAGGCTGTAAGAAGTTTTATCATTTTCAATGTGCCCACGAAGCAGGCTGGATTTTTTGGTTTTATGTTTAGAGTGCCTTTTCATCGAGGATAATTTCACTATTTATTGTGATAAACACAAAGGCAAGGTCTTTCTGTCTGGAACTGCTTTATAATATTATTTTGAAATACAAGTCTTTATTATGTTTTTTAAGAACCTGGAATTGCATATTCCTCACTTCAGTTGCCCCAATCCTGTTCTGTAGAATAGTGCTGTTATTGGAGAACATGATTTTTTACATCCAAAATGTCGACAAAATTCTTTTATATTGAAACAAATTCTTCTTCCACGTTCCTCTACTGATGTAATTTTATTTCTGAATATGAGAATGTGGGGCTTTAAACGTCATATAGGAATATGCTGGGTACAGATAATACCTTTTCAAGTTTTAATAAAAAGGATTGTAAAAAAAGAAATAACTTTTTATTTACTGCAAATTTAATAAAAGTAAAGAAAAAATAATTTTCAAGGCCAAAATGGGCGTGGACGAGTGGGGGCTGTACTCAAATTACTTCGATGGTGGTAATTTTCGTAAATATCATCGGGATAATATCGTCTTCGCTTGAATTCTGGACTGACCATCTTATCGAGTGTTTTGCATTGCTTTTTTGTGCAAAAAATATGTTCTCTCATTCTTTTACGTTCGCTATATGGCTTTAAATAATTTTTGCAAGTCCCAAAAGTCCTTATCCATAACCCGCTGTTGAGTCTGTAAAATTTGTCGACAACTTGTTTGCAGGATATCATTTTCCCGTCCTCAATTCCGTATTTGATGACTGTTTCGTGTTTCAGTTTTGGAGCAGGGGGTATCACTGAGAGTCTCTTTTCGTACATTTTGAAATAATAGCTGAATGTTTAGAATTATTTTATTACTCAATTTCGCTCGTTTTAGTCGAGGAACTTCTTATTCTTAAGCCAAAACTTTTAAAGGCGTTACTTAACACGGGTAGAAACATACCTACAGAAAATGAATTTAAACATTTTAATATAATTAATTATTGTTGATTAGAAATTTCATTATTATTTAACTAAAATTAAATTGTGGATTTCCAAATCCACTACTCGATTGTAAGTCAGTGACTTCCCCATACAACTCCGGATATTCCTCAAGTCCCAACTACAAAAACCAATAACAATAAAATCAACTCTTATCGCATATTTAAATGACTGTTCCGCCTCCATTTGCCTTTTTGTTTTGATAGAAATCAGACAAAGATATGCCCACGCTTTAAAATCGAGACTGTTCAAACAATTTGCCTCACAGAGTGCCATTTCAGCTTCTTCGATCTCTCCAATCTACTCATTAGTTATCTCCTGTTCAATTCAAACCCGATAACAACAAATTCCCAAACCAAGCCACGTCATATATGTCGGATTATTTTGTGTGGCTAATTTGAATACATATTTCGCTTCGGAGTACTTTTCTTTATTCAGGTATATCTCCGAAAGACGTAGAAGTACTGCATGCATTTCACTTTTCTCGCCCAACATGTCGATATAGCGATTATAGGCGTCTACTGCCTTGCTGTAATCTTCTCTTTCATACAAACTATGCCCAATCAGAGCCCAAATGGCAGGTTCGTCGACCAATTCGACCAATGAAGTGTCAATTATGCTGTCAAATTGAGCATATTCTTTTCTGTATAAGGCAATTCGGGCTTTAAGAATGTTGTATTCTGGAGATTTTTCTGTGTATATTTTTGAGAGAGATTTCTCTGCATACTGAAAAATTAATTTTGGGGGGAATTAACAAGAATTAGATTGAGGGAAAATAAGCAATTTGCTGCTGTCAAAAAGGCGGGATCGTTAGAGTCTCTATTTGAGGAAATTTTCACTTCATTTTCGCTAATTTTTGGAGAATTTAAGACCATGCTTTCAAAACTAAATTTTTTGACTGAAGAATTCCTTTCTGACATTTCTAAAATCTGATTTAAAAAACCATTTTTTAGAAAAATGTCGGCTGTGGAAAGAGGAAAATCTTCACATTTGTCAGTATTTAAATTGGCATATCGAAATGCCATTTCTGCTTTGAGATCATTCCCATTTTGTTCATAAAGAAGTCCTTTTATTTTGTTATAATTCAATCAGTAACCCATAATAATTAGCGAAGTGTTATTTTCTTGATTCAATTCGACGTTATATTCCATAATCTCTTCAGCTCGTTGATAGTCATTTTGAAGAGCGGTCATTATTGATGTAAATATTTGCCTATATACCATTTTCATGACAGAATCTACCCGTCGTAGTTCAAAGGGTCGTAGAACAGGCATTGTTCAGCATAGTAGAGGGAACTTTCCATGTCGTTTACTCTCAGTGAAGTAACCGCCAACTTGAGCCAATGTTTGGCTGAATTTGGTATTCTGGAAAGAATTTGTTTTATGTAATCTGCTGAGAGTTGAAATTTATTTATCGAGTAGGCTTCGTCTGCAAAAAATTCAAGTTGTTCTATTGACAAAGACGGCTGAGGTTCGGGGACAACGTCGACAGCGGAGATTTTTTTATTGAGAGAAATGTGTATTTGATCCATCAAGAAAACATACAAATCAGACAAAAAAGTCTAATTCTAATTAAATATAAATAAACGTTAAATTCGCTTTCACTTTTAAACTTTGACTTTTGCAAACACTTTTCTCTTACAATATTGATGATTGCAAATTTCACTTTTTCTTTGATTTCGTAATAAATATCGGAAGAATTCATTTCCATAACTAATTTGGATTCCCTTTGTGATATTTAAATTTACTGTGAAACCATTTTTCTGCAGTGAGTTCATCGACAGAGGCACAATCCATCATTTTGCACAACTCGCTTAAAATAGAATCAGAAACGGACGAAATGACATTTTGAAAATTTTCAACAGCCTAAAACTTTATTTTTTAAATAAACTTTATCAGCTAATGATTCCTGTGACGGCTTAGGTCTTTTAGAGACGACATACTTGTAGACACTATTAAAATTAGACATTTACAGAATACCTATCCCCCAACTGATCTCGAGTTCTTTTGGGGACCATAGGCTTGTTTATTGAGCACGTAACTGTCAAAAAGCTTTTCCCATCCTCGAAACTGGTTTGCTCAGTTCTTTCAGATGGAGTCATGATTAACTTTGGAGGAATTTTTTTCATTTCTTTTTTGTCATCTCTTTTAGTCTTTGAAGGACTTGGAGACATGAAAGTAGCATATGAAGTAGTTATGAAGTCGTCAGTAAAAATTTTCTTTCGTCCTCCCTAATAATTAAGAAAGAGGAACTGACCTTGGCTAACAATTCAGTCTTGTCAAAGTTTTTCACTAAAAAGGCACCTTCAAAATCGGTCTCCCCTGGGTATAACAGCGGCCAGAAATTGACGAAAGATAATCCGTGAAACAAAACCTGAGAATCGTCATCAAACTGAAAGTAATCACTTCAGAAAATGCCTTTTTTCCTTTGATACCTGGATTGGGATTGTAAGCGCAGATTTCGATTGGTAAAAACCTGTTTTTTGTGATATTTCTTTTAAGCCTTTTCAATTTAGAAATAAAAAAAACTCAGAAATTCCTTCTGTGGTGATGTAAAAATTAATTTCAATGTTCCATTCTATACGAGGGTTTCTTGTCTCCAGAAGTCGTCGTTCTTTTCCAAAAGGAATATCTTTCATTTCTGCGAGGCAATTCTGACAATTTTTTAGATTTTGATCAAAGGCTATTCTTCGGTTTAAAGGTTTTGAAAACGTCGATAATTTTGGATATCTTTTTCCACAATTAGAAGTTTCGTTGCTTTGTCTGATTTGTCCGTTAAAATAACATGCTATTTCTTCTTTCTAAAAAATAAAAATTAAATTTACTTCATTCTCCAAGGGTAACAATATTGAAGCAATAAAAATATTATTTGGATTATTCATATTTTCTGGAATTGCAAAAAGTGTTCCAACTGTGAATGACAATCTTGTCCAAGAACTTAAAAGATCTTTTGAAAAAATAATTTCCGGACATTTAATTTCATAGTGAAATATAAACTATTTGTAGTAAATAAAATAAAATCACGTTATTTGCAGATTTCATCAATTCTTCCGTATAAATTAACTCATTTGGGATAAGGTAGACTGAATTCGAGACTGAAGGCTGATTCTCAATGATTTGTAAAAGATCAATTTCAAAATATCCTAAAAGATTCATTTTTTCTTCTTTTTGTTTTTTTTCTTTAGACAAAATCTCATAGGCCTGGACTAAAAACTTAAAAAAATTATTTTCACCGACTATTGGATTATTCGCCAGTTCATTGGCAGTTGTAATGTCATTTATGGTTACTGGAAGAACTATTGAATAATCAAAGGAAGAAGTTTCTTCTGAACAGGGAATTTTTGTTGACTCGATAAAATTTTTACCGCAAAATTCACTTTTTAAAAGTAAATTAAAATTTGAAGATTTTGTACTTATCTTAAAATATATTAATAAATTAGAAATACAATTCCTTCGCACTTGTTTATTGTCACGATTATTTTTACGGTTGAGCTCGACGTTTGTTCCATTTATAAATAAAAACTATGGAAACTATTTTTCATCAAAATTAAACTTTAAATAATAATTTAATTTATGGTGAGTAGAAGTCATTTCTGTATATTTTTTCGAATGTTCTTGTCTATGGGACATCAGCATTAATTTACAGATAAAAATTTAAAACAAAAAATCAATCTTAGATAATTTGCAATTTTTTATTTCCAAACCATTCAAGTATGGAAGAGCTATATAGAGAGAACTTATGTATTATGTCGCGTCCAGCACGAGCTACCCATATATATCACCCGTCAATCTGTCATAATGCCTGTCACAGTGACGAAGAATTAATTCCAAAAAATTTTAATTCCATTTGTTTTTAATCAATAACCGTTTCAAAAATAAAAAAAATTATCAAAATTAAGCGTTTATGTTTTTACATTAATTATTTTAGATTTCCCCGAACGTGTCTCAATCTGATATACATAATTAAGAAATAAACTACTAGTCGATTGTATGACAAAAATTAAATAATTTCGGCTGGTTGTGAACCTACCAAATATTCAATAAACATACTTCATCCCCAATTGTAAAATCGTATTTGGATTGATGAACATTCATTTTTTATTCATCTGTTTAAAATACAATGAAATTTAAATTCGGTTAAGAAAAATTAATAAAGTCATTATCATCCAAGTTTCCTAGCATACTTTATACAAAATTTACCTGAAACATCTAAAATATTTTCTACATCCAATAGTGGATAAAAATCATCCAAACTCTCAGTTTCTTTAAAATTTAAAAAAATTGAAAAACTTTTATACTCATGAATGACTTTATTCCAGAAACTCCTTTCAGATTTTAAATGATGTTTCGTTTATTGAAGAATGAATGTTATATATGAAAGTGCTTCGTTTAATAATTGTATCGAAAACATTTTAGAGAAGATATGTTGAAAATTCAGAAATAACGCTAAAAAATATTAAATATGTCCCGCTCGAGTAACGCATGATAAAAACCACATTAATTATAACATCTGACAATCAGTGACCTCGTAAAAATGATGTGTTGACAGGTGACATGTATCCAGCATGGGATGCGACATATTATACAAATTTGGTTCAAATATCTTGTTTAGTCTATTAAATTTATCAAACATTCCGAAAATTAGTTACAACGTGAGCACAAATAATACTAATGAAATATTTCAACTAATATTAAGGGCATCAGTTTGATATAGGTTTTTATAAGTAGTGAAGTAAAAATAACTGTTTGTTTAAGAAAACTCTAAAAACACAATTGAATAAATATGGTCAAATCGAAGGTCGAAGAAGATGCCAAAATACGTACGTTTGTCGAAATGTTGTTATCATAGAATTAGCCAATAGATTTAAAGTATTTTAATTTTTAAGTCAGAAATTCCCGAAGTGCCAAGATCAACAATACTGATCATTTTGAATAATGATTTTAACAGGAGTCCATAAAATAGAAACGACTCAAATGACCTGTAAAGGCTAGTTCATATGCCACTCTGATGTGGATATGGCATTCTGAAGGGTAACTTATTTTTTGAATATACTGGGGTTAAACAACTGAGCCTATACATTTTCAAACAAATTGAAAATCGTCGAAATAGTATAATAAAACACATAAATCTATATAATTGACGGTAGCCGGTGAATTAGTTCAGAAAACGCAAATATTCCTGATTTATTACACAAGATTAAAGCACGTAAATAAATCATTTCGCATTCTAATTAATGTGAATAAAGAATCAACGGTAAATCATCTCATAAATACTCGCTTTGTTATCTCCACATCCCGCTATCAAATAGTCATCTTTATCACCGATCTCACAACACAAAACAGATCCATGTTCTCTAATCTAAACCAATTCACAGCTGACACAAAACCTGGAAAATACTCTGTCCGATAGGAGACACCCATCCATTCAGCATATTGTCCTTTCCAGTACTAACCAGCCACCGTCCAGACTTGGCATATTTTAGACACAACACACAGCTCTCGTGTAGATTCAATTGATATTTCTCGTTTTGAGTATTGTTAAGTAATTCAATGGAACTATGCTCCATTCTGGACAAAATATATCAACAAATTATAAACCCCACTGCCAGCCAATCAGGAGATCCACTCAAAGAGTAAATCCGGGAAGGAAATGAATTTTTATTGAGTAAATTATCTTCCCTGGCGTCCCATGTGTTTACTACACAGTCTAATCCTCCAGTCCAAATTTTGGAATCGTCGGCAGAGATGTCAATGCAAGTCGCCCCTTCATTATGTGCCTTAAACTCACTGAATATAGGTGTATAGAAATGTACCGAATTTTTGTAGAATTGTGGAGATCCCAGACTCCAACAACTCCATCGGAACAACACACGTAACATAGTTTGTCATCGTTGGTGATTGAGAGAGCATAACATGCCTGGATCCCATTTTTTAGGTCACATTTCTTTTTAACAGCGCCATTTCCAATTTCAAAAACTGAAACGGTCTCATCCTCTCCTCCCACGACTAAGGTCCTCCCATCTTTGGTCATTTTTATAGATCGAACATAGGCAGTATTCTGAAATTATTAAAATAAACTTACCAGACAATCAAATTGCAGTAGAGGCATTTTATTTCCTGTTAAACTTCCTATATCCCAACAGCGAATTCGCCCCTTCCCGCCAGTATAGGCACATTTGTTGACATGGTTAATGGCCACTGCACAAACAACTTCAGTTTGTTGCAGAGTCGTCAATAGCTTGGCACATTTTGGATTTCCCGGGCAACACTCTTTTGGGAATTGGACGGGCATGGGTTGACCACCATTAACGACCCGATAACAATAGGTCTAATTTATAGATTTATCAAATACTGTTTATTTCCTAAAACAGGAAAGCCACTATTTTTATATAATGAGTCACCCATCATCTCCTATTAATAAAATAACAAAAAACCAAACATTTCTCGGATGCAATGTTGGAATCAACCCCAACTTGAACAAGTCAATGTCCTGGCTACCCATCCCAGGTAAATTAGCAGGGAACATTTGATATGGTAAACACAAATTACGATATGGAGACATTTCTATCAAAACTCACAAAAACTCAAAACCATGATTCAAGTCCATCGGACCTACGGGCATAGGATGCTTTCCCGGGAAAGACTTGTTATTTCCAGATATTTTGTCATCGTGAGGTGATCTGATTCCATTTCCAGTCTAATTTTTAAAAATGCATGCGGAAACCTGCTCTTCGCTAGGTTTTGTCTCCACACTTGTTCTCCCATCAGCATTATCAGTATCATCGGAAATCTAAAACAATGAAAGCAGGAAAACATACAGAATTTGGCTCCCGACGTTTTCTAGCGTTTGGATGAACAAAACTTGTATTTTCCTATAATAATAAATGTTTGTAATAAACCTCAGTCTCTTCGGTGGATGTCTTTTGTGGATTAGTCATGATGAAAGGAGGTGCTCCCGGTTGGTTGGGAAAGAGGTTATTCCTGACCATGTTATGTCCACCAGCCGCCATTAAATTCTCAGGTCCCACCATGCCTTGTAATGCGGCAAATTGCAAGGGATTTAAAAATTGTGCAAATTGTGGAGAAAAATTGTGAAACGGAAAATTCACTTTTTGTTGGTTCTGAAATTTTTTATTAAGTATATACACGTGGTTGCGAATGACCCTTGTTCCTCTGGTATTGCTGTCTAACCCTTTCCAACATCGAAGTGGCATGTTGCTGATATTCAGGAGGAAGTGCGGGAAGGAATTGGTTGACAAGATTAATCAAGTTTTTTATTGTCTCGGCCTATTAACAATATAGGAAAGTAAAATATATTAAGTGAATTTACTTGGTATAAATAAGTACTTATATCAGGGAAGTAAAGGAATAATTTTAATTAATTAGGTCACGATAAAACAATTTTGCTAAAATAGGTCAGTAAATAAAATCTAAAGACTTGTTAAATTGATTATATCACTAAAGTACATCAATTAATTTTATAAATAAAGAGATCAAACCATCATGAACAGATCTGAAGGGGAAACATCTTGTTGGTTCTATATTATATCAAATCAACACTGAAAACCATATTTGCACACTTCTGAGCCTCAGTCCGCTCATGAAGAAGCTTATCTCTTTCGGCTTTGAGGCTAAAAGACATTAATAAGTGATAATGTCAAAATATACAAGTTTCCCACAAAAGGTTTCAATATAAACCACAAAGAAACCGATTCTAATAACAAACCTTTGAAAATCGTGCTGGAAATTAATAAATTCTTCTTTTATTTTGTCTAAATGTTCTTGTATGGACAGCTTTCCTCCAATGTGATTGTTCTAAACTTGTAAGATGTACAAAGTAACTTGTCTGGAACCAGGATGCATCAGGCACAATGAAATAAAGAGTGAAATAAGCGCAAATTGCAGTAATTTTGACTTGAACGCAATCGCCGCTGAGTAATTACGTTTTATTGGTGTTGCTTTGTAATCGTTTGTGTAATAAGGCAACGTTAAATTAAGATAATTGCTACCTGCAATATTGTAGCAGGATGAGATTTTAGTTTTCTATGGCTCCTAATAATAGGTTGAATGTCATGTCTTGTATTATTCCTTCTGTCAATTGATGAAATTGTCACAGAGCGCACTTGAATCTCTTGAGAGTGATAGGCTGTGACATATTTTCCAGACAAATTGAATGTCTACTAGTGATTGAAATAGTTTAATTGCCGGATATAATAATGTCAATAAATATGCTTGCTTAAGAGATAAAAATAAATATTAATTAAAAATCGTTCTATCGATCAAGAACGTATTGGGGAATATTCAAATTTTTAATGGAATTTTAATTGATTTTACGGGTTTAGAATGCACGAATCTGTTCAAGCTTTGTAAATCCGCAAACCACATTTTATACGTCGAAATATAACCACACCAAACCAATTCACTGTCAGGAATTCTGTATCATTTAATGAAATTATTAAGAATTTCGGTCAATTAGGTCGGTATGGAGATAATTGTCTAATAACCTATTTAATAACAAATGTACTTATTTAGGTAATTTCACATTAAGACATATTTCAAAAGTAAGTTTATGATATCCCGCTGTTATCAATGGGCTTAATTTATTGAGTGACATTCGATAGTCATGACTGGAAATCAATTTAATTGATTTTGTCTAAAATATTTTTTGAGTAAATGTGTTAACAGCTGGATTTATAGCCTCTTATCCTTTCAATCGATAGTAATTATTTTATGAATCATCGATAAAATCAAAGCTCATTATCCGATCAAGATGATTAATTAAACAAATGAGGTTATTACGATTTTATTCGATTATCATAATCTTATTATTAATTCCCATTTTTCGCATTTATGATCTTTGCTAATAAGACGATGATAATAATCAATTAATTAGATTTAATGTTTAACTGAGCAGGTAGCCTTTTGTGGATTTAATTAATATTTAATTGCCATGTTGCTATGCTATTGTGGTTCGCCAATCTGTTTATTTGATTTAATGCACGAAATATTATTTTCCATATACCGCAATATATAAAAAAAAGTTACCGAATTTTTTTTACAAATTCCCTTAATTTTTGCAGGCTCGTTATAATACAGATCTGATATTTAAGCTTGATGATATTTTTTTTAACTCCTTCGAGTCTGTTGAAAAAATTTTTAATAAATATCAAAATAATCTTTTATTTAATAAAAATTTATGATTCTGTTAGTATTTTGATGGTTAAACAGCATGAAACTAGCAAAAGGGATGAACCCTCAATTTCTGCTGTGTCTTTTTCTGAGATAACAAAAAATCAATTTAATGTGGACGTATCTCCCATAACAATTGGTCGTATACTAAATTCATTTGGATTACATGCCCGAGCTGCAAAACACAAACCTCTTTTAACATCCAAAAACATCGAATCCAGATGGTTAATTGCGAAAAAGTTTCTAGCCATATCTGACGAAGAATGGAAGAAAGTCATCTTCTCCGATGAGTCATGTTTTGAAGTCTATAACAGCAAAATAAGGATCTATAACAGCAAAAAAAACGGTACTGCCTATGAAAAGTCCAATATCGTACCTACTGTTAAGTATGGTGGAGGAAAGTTAATGGTTTGGGGATGTTTCTCATATGAAGGCGTCGGCAATCTTGTTATTTTAAATGGAAAATTAAACAGTGCTTATTATTTAAACATTTTGTCGAATAATCTGGAGCAATCAGCTCTAAAAAAGGGGGTTAAACTCATTTATTTTTCAACAAGATAATGCTGCATGCCACAGTTCTCGAGTAGTTAAAGAATTTATATGCGATAGAAAATATAAAATTCTTGATTGGCCGTCTCAATCACCTGACCTTAATCCAATTGAGCATGTTCGGGCAATGATGAAGAGAAAATTATTGCAAAAACCGCCAAAAAACTTGAAAGATTTGGAGAAAAAATTAGTTGTGATATGGGAGTCAATACCGAAAGAATACCTAGAAAATTTAGTTATGTCAATGAAAAAAAGAAGTTTGGAAGTTTATGAAGCACGTGGAGAGATATCAACTTATTAAATTTTAATTTGTTTCATTAAAATAAAAAATCCAATTTTTTTTGTCCGGCAAATTTTAAATTCTGCTTTAAAATTAAATTCTAAAAGCCAAAAATAATTTTACCCCTGAGTAAATCTGTAATTTTAATCTGATTTGGTACTGTGAAAAAAAAAACTTCAAAAATTTAAAAAATTTTTTTAATTGCAAACCTCCAGGGTGAGCAGGCATACTCAACCGTCGGGGCAATCACTTGTTGGTAGACAATCTTTCAGGGGGAAGGGACTCTTCTTTAACAGCGCTTTCAAGACGTTCCACTTCCGAGGACCTTTAGCTAGAGCCTCCTCCCGTGACTTGAGAACGTCATTAAGGAGTCGAAAACTACGCCAAGGATCTTCTGGGTACGCAAAGAGGGAATAGGTTTGTCTCCAATGAATAGTTCCGGTCCATCCTTGAATCTTCTATCAGTAGTGAAGAGGGTGAATTGGGATTCAGATGCAGACACACACAACATATTTGCAGATACCCAATCACACGGTTAAGGTGTGACTGGACCATTGCAACAGCCACAGAAGGAGATTTATCTCTTGCAGCGATAATCAGGTCGTCCGCATAGGATAAGAACATAATGTCTGGGTCATTAGTAGTGGATTCTTTTTCTTCCAAACGATTATGAAAAGAGATAAATGGCCATGGCAAAATTTTCACAATTTTTATCTTTTGATTTTACAAGTTTGCTGACTTATGCATCGATACTTTAAAGCAAGAAAAAGATTGAATAAATATATTGGTTTAAAAATAAGCAACAAACCTTAAGTTAAAAAAATTAATTCTCGTGATTTATTTAGCACAAGATAATTTATTAAGCAATGTTTTAGATATACAGTAAAGTCTCTTATTTCTGCCAAAAATGAGACTTCTAAAAATATTAGAAAATCGTGGATTAAAGAATCCATAAAAAATTTCAAAGCAATATTTATTTTTTAATCACCCTAAATAATGTAAATTTCGTCTCTCTTAAAAGTCTTATTTAATTTAAGGTTCACTTCTTTGATTATTTGTGAAGCTTAATAGCATTCTTATTAGTGACAATTTTTAGCTCATCAACATGTTCATCCTCTTTTAACAGATATCAGAATTTTCCATTTAAAATATATTTTTGTGGCTGTTATCAGAGAGTGGCGAATATGAGAGACTTTACTGTAGTGTATTAATTTTACAGCGACTGCCTACTTATTACTGAAGGTGACACATTTTTAGAAACAAAATGTACGTTCAAAGACGGCAGGACTCTTACCACTGTTCACTAGAAGCTACTTTCTTAAAAATATATGTACATCCACTGCAAATATCCCTTCCATATCCACGAACTTATCAAAAATAGGAATTGGATCTTGTCCCCGACAGTAAATGAATGCCATAAAAGTTCAGTTGCATGATGGAAAAAAAATGTTCATGATCCTTCGGTCTTGGATTTAATGTCACCAGAGAGCAAAAGTAACGAATGTAAGCGATAGCTTTGTGCCCGCTCAATAGCCACTCGGAGCAAGTCAGGTGACCACTTACCGATGGGAAAGAAATTTTTTGTCTTTTTGTTGCTAAGTGAATAGTAGAATCCAAACATCTGTTATTAAAATGATTTTAAAATTTTTTTAGATGGTAAACGCACCCCATTTATTGGAATGATTCGTTATCAATTAATATCGATTAAACGAAGGGAAGGCCAGCAGTCTGGCGGATTGCCAAACTGTTTCTCCGGATAACGGCGATCGAGAAACGTTACAATAGGCAATCCACCTCCCGAGGATTGTGAGTGCGCATTGAGATTTTGGCTCCGAGCTTGCGGAGGAACTTTTCAGTCTTTGGACTGAGAGCACCCGACGTCTCCGCCGCTATCGGCACTACGAATTATTCATCGTTTTTTAAAGTTTAATTGAAAAAATAAAAAATTCCAGATTTCCTTCGGAGTGTAGGGAAAGACTTAAATAAAAGGAAATGGACCAAACTAATAACTCTTATTGTTTCCTGTGCTGTACAAGATTTGTCGTGATCAATGGGATCGAAAGAACGAAGAAATTGCAGATTTCCTAAAACCCTGAAAAATTATTTATTTTATTGGTATTTAATGGTTTATTTTTTGTTTGACTATTTTAAAAAACTAATAAAATTTTTGAACTACATATCTAACCTATTTCTTATCAATGAATCTACTCATTTTAGGACTCATGTTCACAAAAAATGTCTTTCAAATGCTAAAAATAAAAATCAGCCAACATGAAACTAACTTAACTAGTTTATACGATTCAAAGAGTAATCAACAATGGCTAAATTTTATTAAACAACATTGTTGGCTTGTCATAAATCTTAATTTTGTAGCAAAAATTTACAGTCAGAATGAACTTTTCAAAAGACGCATTATCTTCCAGAATAATCTAGCTCTGATTGATCAACATAATTTAGAATTTGAAAAAAATGCCACCTCCTATAAACTGGGAATCAATTCGTTTGCAGACATGGTATTATTTTTTATTGTTAATATCATCAGACAAACAAAGAATTCTCACAGTTAAATAATTTGGGGCAATATGACACGATTGACTATGCAGAATATTTTTCAGAAACTGAACTCGATTCTCAAATATCTGATTTTCCATCATCTTTTGATTGGAGAGATAAAAAAGTAGTCACCAAAGTGAAAAACCAAGGTCTTTGTAGGTCGTGTTTTATATTTGGGGCGGTTTGTAAAAAATGACTAATTTTTTAGCTTGGCAGTTTAGAAGGTCAATACGCAATCAAATATGGAATATTGACTAGTTTTAGTGAACAAAATGTTCTTGATTGCCTTGATTATGACGGATGTAAAGGTGGAAAGGTTAAAGATGTTTATGATTACATCATTCACAATGGTGGGATAGCTAAAACTGATCAATACAAATACAAAGGAAAGGTGACAGAATTCAAATTTATTGTAGAAAAAAACATGTAAATACAAGAACAATCCAATTAAAATCTTAAAATATGTCACTCGATATAATGTTTCTGAATCAACATTATTAAAAATGTTAATCGAAATTGGTCCCCTCACAGTTCATCTCGATGCATCAGCTATTAGTTTTCAATTTTATCTTGGAGGTTATTAACATTTGTACAGCTCAATAGGAGTTTATAATAATCTTCATTGTGGCACAAAATTATATCATGTAGTTACTCTTGTCGGATATGGGGTAGAAAAAGGCAAAGAATATTGGATCATTAAGAACAGGTGCCAGATTTAAACATAAAAAAACAGTTGGAGTCGATTCTGGGGAATTACTGGTTATGCAAAAATTTCACGAAATAAAAATAACCAGTGTGGAGTTGGATTTCGAATTGATTATCCAATCCTTAATTAATTACTAATGAAACGTTTTGGTTACTACTTTTGTTTGAATTGTTTATAAACAATGTTTACCACCCAAAAAATTTTGCTTTAATTGGGATTAAATATAAGATGTCCTCCACAGAACACGAAATTTAGATTGTAGCGAGATACTGACTGAGAAGACAGTCACCTCGTTAGAAAATTATTTTGTATTGCGCGTGCACGACATCTCTTTTGGCCAAAAATGTAACTTGAAAACTATCTAATATGATGAACCCGATACTATACCATTTTCAAGTCAATTTGTCTATTACAAATTTTAAACTGCAATCACAAAATCAAATTTTTAAGTAAAAACTTCAAACTGTAATCACAAAATCAAATTTCCACCTATAAACTTATTTGTAATTACGAAAATCAATGTTGCGTATAAAAAATTTTGCGCAAAATACTGCAAAAATTGTTATAGATGACTGAAAAACAAGATATCGCAAATATAGTGATGACACAAAAAAATAATAATTGAAACAAATGAAAATTTTGGATTGCTTGTTTAAAGCAAGGTCTGCTGGAAGAACTTTAATTTGGATCGATGAATCCAATTTTAATTTATATTGTAAGAGAAAAGAAGGACGATAAAAATTAAGATCTCGAGAGGTTCTAACTTACATTGTATAAATGCAATGTCTGCTTCAACATTGCTTAATTTTCAATGAAAAAGAGGTTTTTATAGAGGAGAAGATTGTAAAAAATGAATAAGAGTTAATTAATGAATTCAGGTCTTCATGTATACAAGATCCCACTTTAATAATTGATAATGCTCTGTTCACAATCAATTGGAATCGGTTGTGGAGCAGGAAGAAAATGTTGAGCTTTTACGATTGGCCCCATATTCGTACTTATTAAACCCGATTGAATTAGCCTGGAATACTTTTAAAGCAGAAGTAAAAAGATTCAAAAAGAAAAAATGTCAATAATTCTCAATTATAAAAAAACTCCGGATGGTACTTCAATTTCTGAATATATGCTAAGAATATTAGAAGAAATTGTAGTAGACGCTAAAAAGGTTTTAACACCAATAAAATTGATGGGATTTGTTAACCGGGTTGAAAAATATTATCCCCCAGTTACTCGTGGTGAAGACCTTTATGATTGTTAATTTAACAAATAAACACACAAATAATATTATTGACTTTTTAAAGTAATTAATTAGCTTAATCTTCTCTTTTTGGGCCCATAATCCACTGACCGTGTGGGTGTGTTCTCGTCGAAGCACACTCCACTTTTCATCGAATTTATCAATTTTTTAATATAGTCAATTGGAATTTAATTTTATCTTTTTGTTGTTCTCTATTTTTTGGTTGATTTTCTATAGTTTCCTTCGATAATTCATATTTTATTTTAGCCCAAATGTGTTCAATTGGATTCACTGTGCCGGCCAATCGAGTAAATTAATTTTATTTGCAGAAAAATATTCCATTGTTGCATTGGAAGTATGACATGGGTCATTGTCATGCTGAAACATGTAGCTGTTTAGCCCATTTTAATTGCTGATTTTTTAAGATTGTTCGACAAAATGTTTATATTTTTACCAGAGTTAATTTTTTCTTTAGTAAAACAATATGTACCCATGCCAAAATAAGAAAAACATCTCCAGACCATAATTTTCCCACCACATTTAACAGTTGGGACAGAATTTGAATTTTTATAATCATTTCCTCTTTTTCTGTATATAAATTTTCTTTTTGGTGCATTATAAACTTTGAAGGAACACTTATCTGAAAAAATGATTGATCTTTATCTTTCATCATTTATATAACAAATATCTGTCGACGCACAGAGCCAATTGGGGAGGTTGCCAAACAGTCACTCGAGAGAAAAATCTGACAAATGCGACAATCAAAAATTACTTGGGGAACCTCAGTGACACCATCTGATGGCAGGAGCACAATTGTCAATGGAAAGTTTCTGAGGACATCTCTAATAATCAATTGGTGAACAGACGGACGCTGAATTCCTCGAAACAGTGGATTGCCGATGACTGTCGAATTTGGCATGCAAACAGATCTACAGAAAGTGAGCAATGTGAAAACGGGCCCCGCAACAAGAACGCCCAGAAGGAAGCCAAAGTGAAACTCTGGACTTGATAGAGGGGCAAGCCCTCGAAATGTCTGGAAAGCCAACCGTTGATACGCCTCCTTTAGCCAAGGTGGCGGCGCTTCCACGGGAGGTCAGTCGACGGCGGAAGGATTGTTCATACTAACGATCACCTATCCTCAGAGAAGTCTGACATGTTGGTCATTAATGAGACTAAGCTGAAGGAAGCAATGAAAGTGGAATTTGAAGGCTACACGTCCATTAATATACCATGGAAGAGTGACTACTTTGTCGAACAGTTGGTAAACAAGACTTTTGGCATTGAAACTGGATTATGGAGTACAACTTGACGCAAGGCTAGAAAGCTTGCAGAGTTCTTCTGTGCCCATGATCCGGAAAAGTTGTCGACACCGACAATAATTGGGGATACGCATTGAAAGAGACACTTCGGTGCCTCGTTTAATCTCCTCGTTAACTATCTTTCCTTCTTTTCTTTCGGTTTCTGTGTTTTGATCAATAAACAACATTCTATTATATAAAAACATAGACAAAAATATTGTGCTCAAAGTTTGTTTTTTTTAATTTGATAATAAAAATGTCCGGATTTTTTTGTCGAGGGGTGTATATAGAAATGGTGTTTTGGATATAGTGTATAATATTATTGTAAACAAATCTTGATTCAATGTAAGAAGAAAATATTTTATGAAGGATTTAGGAAATAATTCTTGAAATTAACATTGATTCATAGAGTACAAAAAGTTAGCTGACAAATACAAAATATTTAACTTTACTTTTTTTATTTAAAATAAACTTTGTTATGCAATGATAAGGGGAAAGAATTAGTTGTTGTGGTGTTGTGCATGTCCGTTCCTAATGATATGAGGAAATCGAATCCTAGGGGCCTTCCTGCGAAAAAGGATAAAAATAACATAACAAGTGCAGGAGTGTCGTCTCTGGGGCTGGATAACAGCACAAGGACTAGTATTCATGACAATCCAATTGCTGGGAATCCTACTATCCCAACTAACTTGCATTCCCTTTCGGCCATTATCGATGATGCTATTTGTGTTTCTGAAGCTGAGTGGGTGTCTCAGATTGTTTATGCCACGAAGCAAAGAATTGGGAGGATACCAAGAGGTGGATGGAACCTTATCCGTGAGAAGTTTAATTCAAAATTCTCGAAGAGTGCAAGTCTCAGTCAACTCAAAGGAATGGTTAAACCAATGAGAGTGGATAATAATTATGGAAGCAATTGCCATCAGAAGCAATTTCTTGAGAGCTCAGAAATTTCCACTTTTAGAAAGTGTCTAGAAGAGTTGAATATACAAATTAAGAATATTGAATCGATTCCAAGGGATTCACGTAAACCAACTCCAAAAATTCAAAATAAATATTTGAAAACTGATATATTGACAGGATTGAATTCGGCGATATATTATATACGAAAGATAATCATCCTAATGATATCAATAGCATTTCTGATATTCTATATGCTGCTCAATGTGCGTATTTATCTCTAACCATGAGAGACAAAGCACAGAGCACATGGGTAGAAAATATTGAAAAGAAAATTTCAAAATTATCTGCAGAATTGGAAATTGTTAATTCCCATTCCAATCAAACACTACCTCCATCTGAAAAGCAAAAGGTAATGGATGTTCTCTGTCGCTATGGGTATAAGAAAACTAAGAAAGGTGAGCTGTCGAGGATTCAGATATTATTGCAAGACCTGATTAGGATTAACAATAAGAAAATAGAAGTTCATAATTCAAGGAAGCAATTTCGTAAGGATAATCAGTGCTTTGAATTAAATCGAAAAAGATTCTATCGAGACTTAACAAAGAAAGAGGAAGTGACGCTGTATGGATTTGATGATGAAGAATGTGTCTCTTTTTGGCAAAAAGTCTGGAGCGAGAGAAATGGAGGCCTCAATCTTATGACGTTGTTGGAAAACGAACTACTTGTGCTGAACATATGCTTCCAGAGTTTACGGAAGAGTTTTTTGGAAATGTTATTAAGTATCTTCCTGACTGGAAGGCATGTGGATGTGATGGGATATATAACTTTTTCATTAAGAAGATGGAGTCATTACATGGATTTCTGTGTCACGAGATAACCCGAATAATTAATGGAGAGTACATGCCTGAAAGTTGGTTTTACACTGGAATAACATATTTGATTCCTAAAAAAGATGATTGTGAGACCCCGAAGGACTTACGTCCTATAACGTGTATGCCGACATTGTATAAACTTGTCACCAAATGTGTTAATGTAAAACTGGCTGATTTTGTCGAGGCATTTGGCCTAATTTCAGACAACCAACTTGGAACGAGGAAGTATTGTCAAGGCGCCAAGGAGCAAGCTCTCATTAACCAATGTTTGAACAAGGAGTACGGGAATGGCCTTTATTCTGCTTGGGTCGATGTGAAGAAAGCATATGACTCAGTTGATCATGATTTTTTGTTTCACGTTTTGGATTGTTCTGGAATCCCGCTTTGGATCGTAAACTTTGTGAAGAGCGTAGTTAAGAAGTGGGCAGTAAAGCTGCATATGGAAGGTAGAAGAATTGGATCAGTGAAGTTAAACCGAGGAATTTTACAGGGAGACTCATTGTCTCCTTTACTATTTGTTATGGTATTAGATCCTCTAAGCAGGATCCTTAATTCCGTGTTTCCAAAACTTGAAATTAACCAGGAAGATCCCAATATGTTAACATATTCTACTAATCATTTGCTATTTATTGACGATCTAAAAATATTTGCTCTCAAACAAGACACTTTACTCAAAATGATGGAAGCTGTTAACGGATTTTTTAAAATTGTTGGTTTGGAGATGAATTCAGAAAAATCAGCGTCTAATTTGGAATCATTATCATGTTGTAAGACTATTGACGGAATCAATGGATATCGGTATTTGGGTGTACTTGAAGATGGTGGAAGCAATGTTCTTAAGAATAGAGTTATGGACTCTATCTTTGAGAATGTTAAGAAGAGGATAACTATGCTATCGAAAACAAAACTCAACTCTGTGAATCTGTTTCGTGCTATAAATGAATATGCATTGTCACTATATAATTATTATATTGGGCTAATCAATATTGAACCTTCTGAATTTGATGATATTGACAGACAAATACGGCAATTGCTTACGTCGCTCAGATTACATCTCAAACCTGCAAATAAAGAGAGACTGTATTTAAACCGGAAGGCTCTTGGAAGAGGGCTTTCATCAGTTACTTTCAAAAGTGAACTAATGCTTTTCAGTTCCTTACGAGTCTGGAAAATATGTCAACTATATGCTTACGGAGGGCGGGGATTCTGCGTGTAATTAAAATGAATAAATGGCATTTGGCTATGATCGCAGGATTTCTATCCTCCAAATATGCAATTATTGATAGAAGAGTATTACTATAGAGTCTCTAAAGTCCAGTCAGATACAATATTTACAAAAGAAAATTAGTTCTAAAGCACTACATTCTGTGCTTTTCAAATGTGTGGATGAACCTAATGTTGATTTACCTGCATCCTCAGAATGGCTATCTAATGGAAATAATGGGCCACGAAGCGAAGCATTGTATTGTCTTTTGCAAGATCGAAACTTGTTCTTTGCATCCGCTGACTCATTATGCAATCATTGTAAGAAAAGCAAGAAAACTGTTGACCACATGGCTACTCAGTGTGGTAAAATGCTCAACAGTGATTATCTCCGGAGACACAACGAAGTTGTGAAGTGTATTCACCTTAACTTGTGCCGAATGTATGGACTCAAAAAAGCAAGACGATTGAAGGGACATTCTGTTCAGTCAACACTGTCGACGGGAAAAGTTGAAATCAGGGTTGATTCTACAATCCTCACCGAAACAAAAGTAGAATATAACAAGCCAGATATCTTTGTCCACGACAAAGTCAGAAACGAAATAAATCTAATTGAAGTGGGTATTACTTCACAGGATCGCCTCAAGCAAGTGGAGGTTGAAAAGTGTCACAAGTATGACCTATTGGCAAGTGAGCTTTCGCTTCTGTATAGCTGTCAAGTAAAAATAATTCCTGTGGTTATGACATGGGATGGAGTTGTCTCGAAATGCTTCAAAAATTATATGAAGAAATTATCTATTGAAGCAGGAACGAGGACATACATCCAATCCGTTGTACTGAAAAGAACGCTCGAGAGTATGATGATCGAACACAAGCACGGAATGAAGGTATCTGGTGAAGAATACGCTTCTGCTTCCAACCGGTATGTGGAGATGGCATGCAAAAATGAAGACGACCCAATGAATGCTAAAGAAGATGCAATGGTTGAATCAGATGTGGTAGTGGGGAGTAAGAGGCAGCTGGAAGTAGACTCTTCTTCCAAGAGAAGGAGAGTGGATATCAGCGAGCTGGAGTGAGATCTGCTTAGTTTCTGATTAACTATTAAGTTATTATTGGTTTAAAAATCGGCAACTACTGCAATGATAAGCAACGAATAAAATTTGTTGATTAACCTCGATTTTAGTTTAAAAAAGTCGTGTTTTCAAAATATAAAAATAAAATCGTTTTACTTAACATTCTTTGATTTGTAAATGCCAATTAAGGCAAACTCAATGATGATGAATCAAGATTTACGCTTTCAAAATGTAGTGTAAGTTCATTAGGCTAAAATTTTTCAACAACTTTAAATAATGAAGTCTATAGTAAACCAAAAAAGAATTCGAATCGGGGAACAGATTAAAATAAACAGAGCTGGAAATATACAATTTTTATGGAAACCAGATCTAGTATTTTTTATAAAAATAATTTCATATTTACATCGCATCCAAACTCTGCCTTAACATTTGATTTCTTAACTACTGAAAAACCCTGCTCAAACAATCTGTCACTGAGAAATTTCCAAAAATTATAGGACACATAATACATAAATGTACAAATAGTGAATCAGTATGGAGGTCGATTATGTTGATAGCTGGAAGGTCTCTGTTTTGGTCGTGATGGATTCCAAAGATAGGAGGAATACTTGGAACTTGGAGTAAAAAACAAATTATTCCGAGGATTCAAAAACGCTCTGTTCAGCGACTGCCAATAATTCTCCCCATTAAATGGATGTCGGACGGACTCGACTGCAGTCCCCCACCAATATGCACATTCTGTGAAGGCCTCATCAACAAGCCCGTATTTTGGACAGGAGAAAACAACCCCCCATATGATGTATCCCCAACTGAATTTGGAAGGGAAGACCTCTTCACAGGGGGAGAATCGGGGACACACGTCTGTGCCTTACTTTTCCCCGAATTTATAGCAATCGGTTGGGATATGAGTGAATTAGAACTGCTCGGCAAAATCATATTCTCGGGGTCACAGTTGGCGGGTGTTTTAATCGGAGATGTATAAATCTCAGGAAGACTGTCCCCAAATTAACAGACTTGTCACAAATGTTTGCTTTTTCAGTCATATTATCGGGAAGTGACATATTTGTGGGTTCGATAGCTCCGAAATTCGTTTTATCAGTGCCTTGTCCCACTTCTGTGGCACTTTTTGACAATCTAAAATATAAATGGAGAACTACTGTGCGTTCTTCTTCACAATACGTCTCAATGGACTGAAATCAATGTCTGCTTGTTTCATCAGTCCATTCCTCGTTATTCCACAAACCACTCCGCCAAATTCGGAGACCAGATGATTCAAAAACGTGTTTGTTTGGTGGAGAAATGTCTCGATCGACATGGTCTCCACATTGATGGCCAATAAATATATTAATAAATACCGCTCTTATCAACTTTCTACAAACAAATATACAAATATGTACATTTGACAAGACGAAAATATGAATTTGTGCTTTTTTACAAAAACTTGAGTGGATTCCTCCTGTGCCCCTCCTCTCAATGTCCTGCAAATCTAGACAGTAGTGCCAATACTACTAACAAGCTATCAACCCTTTGTCAATCCCCCCGCAGTAACATTTCACAATATCTTCAAAATCGATGTTTTGTCAGTTTTTGGAGACAAGTTAAGTCCAGTTGAAATAATATTTTGTATTGTCTCCCACTGTTGCTCAGACAGCCCAAATCGTCGATAGTTGACGAATAACCTAATTTATATTACTTATTTAGTAACACAAATAATGTTTTTGTGTCTTCGAAATCCGGTTTGCGAGGGCAGTCCAGACGACCACCTTTCAATTCCATGGACTAGAGACTGCAAAAACATCAAAACCTCCAAAAAACGATATAAAGCAGCAATAACGGGCTGATAATACCCAGCAGGCAGTTCCGAGGCCAAATGTGTCAATGAAGGGCGGGTTGGCGGACTGTGGGCCACCAAATCGTCAAGAAGATCACCACCATTTGTCTTAAACAACGGGGTTATGAGCTTGTCGATAGTTTGGGACATTTTTGAAGGGATTAGTGACAGCAGACTATCAATCGGGTCGAAAGAATCCCCAAATACCAAATTGGAGGCTGATTCGATGATATAATACCACTTCTCCACATAATTGGCTATAAATCCGGAAACTGTTGATTTAAATGAGTTCGAAGACTGTTTGTTTTTGTGTTTATTTTTTTGTCTTTTGCTTCAGTTTCTGGATGTTTGTCCTCGTTTTTACACTTTCTTTTGGATTTGGGAGTAAACACGGAGTCGGAGTGTTCAGAATCTTCGAAATAATATTCCACAGGTCCGTCATTCAAGTAAAACCCCTCAATTTTGGTTCGCATATCGAAAGGAATGCATTCATCATACTACAACACGTTTTTAGGGATAAATACAATTTCAGAGTCGTCCACGAACGGGTCGGATGTGTCATAACCGTAGTTGAGGTGGGGAAATTTTTCCATGAGCATTAAAGCTTCCCGTTCGTTGACTCCTCTGTCTTCAATTAGTTTACTCTAAAATGGATTTGATTGTTTACAAATTCTTTTTGAATTCTTTTCGATACCCTTAGTTCTTTGAGTCTTTTTTTGGTATTTTGCTGGTTAAATTGAGTTGGTCAGAAGAAGCCAGGAGATCGTCGTAATAGAATTCGAGTGTTGGGAAATCAGTGCTTGAGTATTTATTTCGATCAAAATGAATTATTATTTCTTTTTGAATTTTATTAGGTTCATTATTCTCCGTTAAGTTGATCGTTTCAGTCATTAAAAAATTACACACATAAGGGTACTAATTTATGAATTTATTAAATTTTTAATAAGAATCAAAAATTATTTTAATTATAAAAATTTTATAGTAGATATAGTTCCAATAAACACTATTTATATAATATTAATCTTTATTTGAAAAAGACAGATTTCTACTAGGCACAAAAATCTGTTTTCATTTCGAGCCATATCTCTTTTTAAAACCTTATTAAAATATCTATAAATAAACAGTTGGAAGTATTTATTACAACAATTATTAAACGACTTGATTAAAATTAAACAGCAATTAAGTATTTATAGACCATAATAGACAAAGAGCAACATCCCCACGAAACATAAAATTAATTAATATTTACAAATGCCAATATCCAAATCGTCCTTAGAATCGATAGGACATGACTATCTTATAAAACCAAATCGATTTAACCGATCGAACTGGCCACATTAAATGTCAATTACTTTGATCTTATAAATAAAACAATAATAATTAATTGACAAACAAACTGGTTATTTTAGATGACAGAAACCCAACCAAACTAAACGTATTCTCCACTGCCAAATATTTAGCCACGAATAGTTTGTGCTATAAATGATGGCAGAATATAAACCCATCCTCCCTGCCTGGACACCCACCCAGAATACACCCGATTGATGTGCTCGATGAATACATCTTTTATTAGTCCACTATATTCGGGATTCTTTTCCGCCAAATCATGTGCTAACAAAAATAGCATGACCAGTCCTCCCCAACTATTTACTGAGTTTGTTCGAAACATTTGTTCGAGTACAGAAACGAGAGTGGTATCGAAAGGGGAATTTATCAACTCCAATTGGGAGGTTACAGAGTCGAGGTATTTCTGGTGTTTTGAAGACATTTTTTTAATAAGATTGATGAAGATCGTCATGTGGTTCACCTTCTCGTGGAGACGATTGGATGCTGATTTCTCATCAGCAACAAACAGAACCAATTTTTCCCCCTTGCCAACCAACCTGTCAACGGTTTGGTTGGTAGTGGCTACGGGACGAGCGCCAAGCTTACGTTCCCTGACTCTATTGTTGATTCGGTGTGGAGATGTGGAACAAAACCCTGGACCTGAGCCTATTAGAACACTAACCATCCTTCAATTGAACATCAACGGGATTTCCAAGAAATGCAATGACCTACGCTACTTTCTACACACGAACTCTATTGATATAGCTCTTATTCAAGAGACCAAACTTACTCCAAAATCCCAACCCCCCGTTTTAAGGGATATTCCACCATTCGTCGTGACCGCCAGTCTGGAAAGCCTGGCGGTGGTCTCATTACTCTCATTCACGAGGCCATTCCCTTTGCAGACTCAACTGCCAACATTGAATCTCTCTTAACTAATGATCGATTTACCGAAATTTCATCTATTCAAATTAACATTAACAAGATATGTTACTCTGTTGTTAACACATATATCCCCCCGATTTCGTCATGTGCTCCCAATTATACACCGAACTTACTGCCTCTTTTTTCAATTGAAAACTGTATTCTATGTGGCGACTTCAACGCCCACCATCCTCTCTGGTTATCCACAAACAAAACTGACAAACGTGGCCAGCAAATCACAACGGATGCGGAAGAATTGGTCACTCTAAACGACCCTCTTCTACACACCCGCTGTGCAATGCGACCTGGAGATTCAAACACTTCTCCTGACATTACCTTATGTTCCCCAAACATCGCCCTCGACGCCAAATGGACAGTTCTGTACGACCTACCAACGGACCACAATCCTATTCTAATCAAAATAAACCATCACCCTGTAAAGAAGAGAATTACGAAGACCTACATTAACTACAAACGTGGAAATGGGACTCGTTCAGGAGTGAAACTGAACGTATATTCAGTAATTTTTCTTGCTCCTCCATTCAATCATTTGACGCTGCCGTTGCTTTCTTTACTAGTACACTTCTTTCTGCGGACAAAAAATTTATTCCCCGCGGCTTCATCCGAAATCACGGCCTCCACTTCCCCCCACCTATCATTGAACTATTCAAAAAACGAAGGAGGATCAAATCGACGACTTCTATCAATGGAAATGGAGAATCCCTAGCAGAAATCAACAAACAAATTGACGAATTAATCAAGAAACATAAAACTGACGAATGGAATGATTTTATCACTTCAATAACCCCAAATACTGGATCCCGTGCTTTCTGGAGAACCCTCAAGAAAATTCACACGAGGCAAACATGTCCCCTCTCACATGCCACCGGTATCTCGACCAAAAAGTCTGTCCTATCTTTCCAGGATCAAGCCAACATCTTAATTCGCCATTATGCAAAAATCAGTCACCTTCCTACCCCAAAGGATCTCCGTTTCGTAAGAAAATCACATTATAAGTCAAATGACAATTCTACTGACTATATTAACATCCCAGAATCATTTACCAGGCAACTTGTTGTTAACTCGCGGAATTCTAACGCCAGAGGTCCTGATGGCCTTGCCATCCACCACCTAAAAAATCTGGGTCCTAATGGCTTTCTGGCTCTGACCAATTTAATCGAATACTCGATCAACCATGGTCTGGTTCCTATGCTTTGGAAGAAATCTACCATCATCCCTATCCCAAAGCCAAATCGTGATACCTCTGACCCCTCCTCTTTTCGACCTATCTCTTTGATCTCAGTGGTTTCAAAAATAACAGAGCGAGTTGTATTGAGCATCATAAAACCTTTCCTCCCATTTGCTGAATCTCAACATGGCTTTCGTTCTTTGCATTCCACTTCCACCCATCTTTCAAAACTGACACAATTCATTGCGGATGGGTTTAACAATCATAAGCCACCTCAAAGAACAATTATTGCATCCATCGACATTGAAAAGGCATTTGACAGAACGTCAAGACACGTTCTGTGTAGGAAAATAACCGATACGGAATTCCCCCACCAAATAAAGTCATGGCTACTCTCTTTTCTCTCTGGGCGTCTTGGTCGCACCACAATCATGTCTTCTTACTCACGCTACAAATACTTGCCTAACGGAGTTCCCCAAGGCTCGGTCCTTTCACCTGCCTTATTTAACTTACATCTGTCAAATATCCCGACGAACAATAATACTCTACTCCTCTCCTACGCTGATGACTTAATTTTTGCCTCCCGCCACCAAAACATAATCACCGCTTCTGGATTTCTGCAGGAACACATGAACACTCTTTCGTCCTGGCTGAAATGCAATCTTCTTCAACCTTCTCCTTCCAAATCATCTGTTACGCTATTCACAACTGACCGCCGTCAGTTCAACTTAGAGCCTAAACTATTCCTAGACAACACTCCACTCCCAGTTGAAAAATCCCCCAAAATCTTGGGTCTGATATTTGATTGCTGTTTGTCCTTCTCGAAACATGTTTCATATATCTGTGGAAAATCCCAGAAAAAACTCAATGTGCTCCGAGCTATTGCGGGGACTTCATTTGGGCAGGATAAGGAAAGTCTAACAACTGTATACAAGCAGTTTATTAGAACAACTATGAACTACGCCATCCCTGCTTGGGGTTCCTGCTTATCTAATACAAACCTTGAAAAACTTCAGAGAACTCAAAACTCAGCATTACGAATTATTACCGGCTGTCTAAAAACGACACCTACCGACCACCTACATTGGGAATCGAAAATCCTCCCAATCAGTGACCATTTTGAAATGCTCGGGCTGCAATTTCTTGACAAATGCCGAACCCTAAATCACCCTGGCTACTTCCTCTGGCACTCCACTAACAACAGGAGAATAGTTCCGACCCTCGCGGACAAAGTCCGCAAGCTTATACGATCCCCTCCGGACATTAACCAGAAGGGGATTCACGACCTGGTGGCTACGAGGGCAATCAGATGTCTTGGAATAAACAAGCTTCTGGGACGCCTTCCGCCGCCAATTAATAAGATCGAATCCTCCCTCTCAAGAGAAGCCCGAGTGAACTTGGCTCGTCTCCGCTGTGGCCACCATACTGGCCTACACGATTATCGCATAAAAATCGGTCTTGGTGAAATAACCCCTTCCTATTCCCTCAACGACCTTTTCTCCTGTCCAGGCCCGCCTTCTACTTCCTCGGAACACCGGATCACGATCGGGGATCTTTGGGAGCGTCCGACATTGCCCTAACGTTCTGTTAGCCACCGGCTTCCTTCAATTGAAGGGGCCGGGGGTAATAAATAAATAAATAAATAATAAGATTGATGAAAGGAGTATATTTCGGTTCATATTTCGGTTCTTTTTCTGGGTCTCTTTTTATTATACAGTCCACCAAAGAGTGAGTAGTCCACAGTATATTACTCTCCATTCACTATAACAAAATAAATAATTAATAAACCAACAAATAGAGCGCGATAGTATATCTATTATATCTATGTTGACCGTAATGAAATAATTATTGGTTAGTAAAATTAGTTTATATTAAAATTAATAAACTTTAATACAAATTTATATTATAGGGTCTTCTTTCGTCGAGTGTTTAGTCAAACATCAATCGTACGTATGAATGATTGGACAATTTATTGTTTCTGTATATCCCAGTAGTAGCATTCGAACTGAGAAACTGAAGTGACGAATATTCTATCACAATCAAAGTCGTGCCTTCCTCCAATCTTTCCTGTAGAGCAGCTGGTATATCAGAATCCGTCAAAGTGAGGATGTATTTGCTTTGGAAGAACTGCTGGGAACCTTGGACCAGTTAGTTAATTTATCAAAGTAATCCACGTTAACGTTTTGTACGTACTGTGACTCCTGTATCTAATATATGGTACTAATTAATTGCGAAAGTGCGGAGCATTATCAATAACCGTGTTAATTAATTAGTAGCATCCAAATATTTAATTAAGTGCGATTTCAATTGCTCACCAAATTATTTGTTTTTTATAATAAGTAATTGATCAATGCTTCCTATGTTTTTAGTATTACATGTCCGAATGTTGATACATATTTTTATGATTAAAAATTCGGAATTTTGCTCTCATCTAGATTTTCTATGAAAATACATTTGTTTACAATAATAGTTGAGAAATATTGGTTTAGTTGAATGATATTAATTAGCACAAAAATTGTATTTATTTGCATGTTACTGTAAAGTTACTCAATACTAAACTCTTTTTTACAGGTTATTAAATTCAGGTATTTAAATACAAGAAAACTAAAGTAGCACCATTTGTGGAATTAACAATCATTTTATAGAGTCAAGTACTACACATGTATCTTTAGTGATCGTATATTTAATTGTGACTACTGTATGTAGCAATTGAAACTTATTAAAGATAAAAAGTAAAACAAGGAAATATAGTAAATTAGCGACATCGAATATTTGATTGGATGGATTGCTCTTTGCATATCATATTGATTGATTAAGGATACTATAAGTAAACTAACGGACGATATGCTTCTTCTTTTCTAATGTTGCAGTATTCTTTCAAATTGTGTCTATTTCCATACTTTTCTCAAGCCCTCTATTTTCGGGCCTAATATGAGAATATCTAAGTATAAAAAAATTATACATTATACATTATTGACTGAGACCTATTTGTAAATTTAGACATTTTCTGTTTTGAAAAAAGCCTATACAGTAAGTAATTTAAAATACATAATAGATCGCGTACGGTTGACTTTTGGGAACTTAAAAATCGTATTATTTGAGATGGAACTGTAATGATAAAATTAGATTGTTAAACATATCTTAAACTTGAAAATGTGTCTGTATTCACATTATAAAAGTTACTACAGTCACAAGGACATCCCCTCTCCAGAAATCACTATATCGATTTCTGAAATAAGCCAACTCATCAAAAACGCTAAGAATTCTCACGTTTGTGGACCCGACGGTCTTTGCATATACCATCTGAAAAATCTTGGCCAAAATGGGTTGATTGCACTATCGGATATATTCAAAACATCGCTAAACTCAGGTCTAATACCTATGGTCTGGAAAAAATCTATTAAAATTCCAATTTTGAAGCCCAATAAGGACCCCTGCGACCCCGCCTCGTTCAGGCCAATCTCACTTATCTCTGTCATATCAAAAATCCTAGAAAAATTTGTCCTGAAATCAATTTACCCTTTCCTCACTCTCTCAAAGTCACAACATGGTTTCCGACCACAGCACTCAACAACAACACATCTACAGTGGGTCAAATTAGTCTTGGGACACTTGTAGATTTTTAATAAAATTTTCTTTTCTAAACATACCTGTTTTTATCTCATTTTTTCCAAAGGCTAAAAAATTAAACAAAGTTGAAAGTCTTATTTAATTTAAGGTTCATTTCTTTGATTATTTGTGAAGCTTAATAGCATTCTTATTAGTGACAATTTTTAGCTCATCAACATGCTCATCCTCTTTTAACAGATATCAGAATTTTCTATTTAAAATATATTTTTGTGGCTGTTATCAGAGAGTGGCGAATATGAGAGACTTTACTGTAGTGTATTAATTTTACAGCGACTGTCCACTTATTACTGAAAGTGACACATGTTTAGAAACAAAATGTGCGTTCAAAGACGGCAGCACTCTTACCACTGTTCATTAGAGGCTACTTTCTTAAAAATATATGTACATCCACTGCAAATATCCCCTCCATATCCACGAACTTATCAAAAATAGGAATTGTATCTCGTCCCCGAAAATGAATGCCATAAAAGTTCAGTTGCATGATGGAAAGAAAATGTTCATGTTCTTTCGGTCTTGAATTTGATTTAATGTCACCAGGGAGCAAAAGTAACGAATGTAAGCAATAGATTTGTGCGTGCTCAATAGCCACTCGGAGCAAGTCAGGTGACACTTACCGATGGGAAAGAAATTTGTTGTCTTTTTGTTGCTATGTGAATAGTAGAATCCAAACATCTGTTATTAAAATGATTTTATAATTTTTTAGATGGTAAACGCACCCCATTTATTGAATGATTCGTTATCAATTAATATCGATTAAACCAGGGGTGCGCAAGTGCGGCCGTGGGCACAATTAGGTCATCGAGCAACTAATCTTAAATATAATGCTCATAGTGTTAATTAATCAAGAAAAACCCTAAATAATAATTAAAAATATTCATATTAAATAAAATTCTATTTTTATATAATGGTTAACCTTTATTAAAGGTAATTTTCATAAACGGCTTAATTTATTTGCATTATGTACCGCTGTTGTTTTTATTTGGTTTACCTTTATTTATATATTTAATTGGATTCAAAGGAATATTTTGGGATGTAGTTTCTTTTAATAGTTAAATTATTTGAAATTTCATCATTTTTGTGATATTTTCCGATTTTATTTCTTTTATCGTTTTTTTACTTATTTTGAATTTTTTAAAACACAATTATTTTCTTTTTCATTTCACCAACAAGCACTTTGTTCATATCAATAATTTGAATATATCTTAGCAAGGTAAAGACCAAATAATTTGTCGAATGTATAAAAAAAATTAACGATTTTATGGATACATGCCGCCTACTGAAGATTCACATAGAAAAAAATGAATTATTTCATTCTCAAAAAGTCAAACATCTTATTGATGACAAAATAATTAATTATGACGATCTTACACCAAATACATTTAATACTATATTCGATTATATTTTGAAACAATTTGAAGAGCGATTTAACGAATTTAAAAAAATTGAACTCAAACTTTAATTAACTGCAGAACCACATAATGTTTCGATTGAGAATGCGCCATTGGAATTTCAAATTGAATTATTGAAATTAAAAAATGATTTAATTTTGATAAATAAATTTAATGAAAGCGAAGATTTGTTGGATGTATGGAAATCAGCGACAGATTATCCAAATTTACGTGAAATGGCAAGAAATATTCTCGTTTTATTCGGAAGCACATATTTATGTGAGTCTACATTTTCCAAAATGAAATATTTAAAAAGTCAATATAGATCTCGGATAACGGATGCAAACGTAGAGTCATGTTTGCGCATAATGATATCTACCCTACCAGTGGATTTCAATAAGCTCGCAAAAAATACCAAAGATCCTGGCCGTCATTAGAATAACTTGTATAATACATTTCTTTTAATTAACTTTCCTTCTTTCTTATCTTTTGTCCATGAAATAATTATTTATTTTAATAATATGATGTTCCTGATGAACGAGAGCATTTCCTGTCCAAGAACTCATTCGGTCTCGATGACAATGGGCAACTTATGCGGTCACTTTTAATAATTAAAAAAAATTACTATATTAATATCGAAAAAATAATGCAGAAAATGTGCGGCCGTGGAAGAGAAGGAAAAAAATATGCTATGCGGCCCCGAACCCAAAAAGCTTGCGCACCCCTGGATTAAACGAAGGGAAGGCTAGCAGCCTGGCGGATTGCCAAACTGTTTCTCCGAATAACGGCGATCGAGAAACGTGGCAATAGCCAGTCCACCTCCCGAGGATCGTGAGTGCGCATTGAGATTTTGGCTCCGAGCTTGCGGAGGAACTTTTCAGTCTTTGGACTGAGCGCACCCGATTGACCCCCGGATGAAAACTAGCCTCCTTCGGAATCGAACTCACGACTGTCCAGATCCATTATCCATAGCTTAGTCTTCAGCCAAGATTAATGTTTAATAAAAATCAAGGTTTGAATTGTCGGAATCAATATTTGTTAATTTCGCTGTTTTTGAAAGCAGGCAAGGCAATACTTTTAGAAACTTTCAAATCGTAATTTTTGTGTAGAATTTTCAAATTAAAACAACGGGCGTGGTCATCTCGTACCCGAATGAAGTCGTACTCGTGTCATACACAAGACTAACAAAAACACTTCTTATGAAAACAGACAATCTTTAGGAAATCCGTAATATGCCTTTTTTATTGTAAATTTAGATGACCACGATGGCATAAAACCTGGATTTTTGGATTCACCATTGCCATCGGGTTTTCTGGATGATGGCTGTTTTCGTCATCTGGTCAAAAAATTGATAATAGAAAATAATTTGGCGTTCTAGAGTCATATATTTTGCTTACATATATCAATGATATTTTTTCCAATACTTATCCAGCTTATTCGTCGTAATTTTCGTGTAGAATTTTCAAATAAAATAACGGTCGCATTGGACACGAGAATAACGCGAAATTCATATTCTTCTAATGAAACCCGTAATATGTTATTTTACTAACAATATAGATAATAGATAGAGACCTTCGGAGTCTAGGGAAAGACTTAGATAAAAGGAAATGGACCAAACTAATAACTCTTATTGTTTCCTGTGCTGTACAAGATTTGTCGTGATCAATGGGATCGAAAGAACGAAGAAATTGCAGATTTCCTAAAACCCTAAAAATTATTTATTTTATTGGTATTTAATGGTTTATTTTTTGTTTGGCTAAAAACTAATAAAATATTTGAACTACATATCTAACCTATTTCTTATCAATGAATCTACTCATTTTAGGACTCATGTTCACAAAAATGTCTTTCAAATGCTAAGAATAAAAATCAGCCAACATGAAACTAACTTAACTAGTTTATACGATTCAAAGAGTAATCAACAATGGCTAAATTTTATTAAACAACATTGTTGGCTTGTCATAAATCTTAATTTTGTAGCAAAAATTTACAGTCAGAATGAACTTTTCAAAAGACGCATTATCTTCCAGAATAATCTAGCTCTGATTGATCAACATAATTTAGAATTTGAGAAAAATGCCACCTCTTATAATCTGGAAATCAATTCGTTTGCAGACATGGTATCATTTTTATTGTTAATATCATCAGACAAACGAAGAATTCTCACAGTTAAATAATTTAGGGCAATATGACACGACTGATTATGCAGAATATTTTTCAGAAACTGAACTCGATTCTCAAATATATGATTTTCCATCATCTTATGATTGGAGAGATAAAAAAGTAGTCACCAAAGTGAAAAACCAAGGTTCTTGTGCGTCGTGTTTTATATTCGGGGCGGTCTGTAAAAAATGATTATTTTCCTAGCTTGGCAGTTTAGAAGGTCAATACGCAATCAAATATGGAAGATTGACTAGTTTTAGTGAACAAAATGTTCTTGATTGCCTTGATTATGACGGATGTAAAGGTGGAAAAGTTATAGATGTTTATGACTACATCATTCACAATGGTGGGATAGCTAACACTGATCAGTACAAATACAAAGGAAAGGTGACAGAATTCAAATTTATTGTAGAAAAAAACATGTAAATACAAGAACAATCCAATTAAAATCTTAAAATATGTCAAGCGACATAATGTTTCCGAATCAATATTATTAAAAATGTTAATCGAAATTGGTCCCCTCACAGTTTTTCTCGACTCAACAGCTAATAGTTTTAAATTTTATCATAAAGGTTATTAACATTTGTACAGCTCAATAGGAGTTCATGATAATCTTCATTGTGGCACAAAATTAAATCATGTAGTTACTCTTGTCGGATATGGGGTAGAAAAAGGCAAAGAATATTGGATCATTAAGAACAGGTGCCAGATTTAAACATAAAAAACAGTTGGGGTCGATCATGGGGAATTGCTGGTTATGCAAAAATTTCACGAAATAAAAATAACCAGTGTGGAGTTGGATTTCAAATTTATTATCCGATCCTTAATTAATTACGACAACTGTCACAGTCCAGACGTGATTCACGCCGGACGAGAGTCACTTGATCAGATTTTGGATATATTAATATTTTCTATATAATAAAATTATTCAAAAATCACAATTTCTTAAAAGTAATTAATTAGCTTAATCTTCTCTTTTTGGGCCCATAATCCAGTGACCGTATGGGTGTGTTCTCGTCGAAGCACACTCCACATTCTGAGGCTGCCCTTGGTTGACATTCCGTGTCAGCTTTCTCCTCACTAAGTATCGATATACCATGCCTCTCTTCAGCCTGCATGCTCTCCGCTTGGTATCATTCTCAACCGGTGACAATAATTAATAAAAAATTTTTTGTTTATTTACACATTTTTTCGTAAATAGTTAAAATAACAATTTTAGTGCTCTCATCAAACCGAATTTCTCTACCGAAAAAGCAACAAAGATCTAGAAACCCATCGTAGCTCTCCTTGTCTTTCAAATGCAAATCTAAAACACCATGTAGAGACAAAAATCTGATTAAATAAATATTAATTGTTAAATGCTATTTTGTATGATTGATGGCCATCAATTTGTCAATTGAGAAGAATGGCAATTATCGTACGCTTTATCTAATTATTAACCATATAAATGACAGAATAATAATCGAATACTAATGTGGATTCTTTTCTTCATAATAAGTAGCACATCAAGTTTACTTTTAAGGAAATATAAGTCTAATTCAAGTTGTTTTTTTATCATACGAGGAGGAGTCATATAATAATAAAGACAACAGGCTCTATGTATATTGCAAAATATCTCCAGAAATACACGTTAGTGAACTAATAATCGAACATTCCGACTCAAAATCATTTATACATTCAAAGTCTATTTCTAATAATTTGGTGATGGCTTCAATCTTTAATGCAAGTGAAGAAAATTATGGAAAGTATACATGCAGTGCCCTTTCAATAGATGGATTTATTTATAGAGCTTCAATTATAATAAAATCAAGTTTCTTAAAACTTTGTTATTTTAGAGTCAAGTCATGACAAAAAATATTTTAAAATAATTATTATTTTGTTATTTGTACTCATATTTTGTGTTCAAGTTTCTGGTTTCATTTTTTTGATAAAAAATTAATAAAATTGTATTTTAATTTTTTAATTCTATTTTAGTTTATTCGTTGAATTTTAAATTTGTAGTTATTTATAAAAACTAAACATTAAGGACTCCACCCATAAAAGAATTGCTTCTTACTTTTTCATAAACTTTTGAAACAAATAAAAGTCAAAGTTGGCTGTTATCAGAGAGTTGGCTGTTAACAAATAAAAGTCAATGGATTTCTCATTATTACGAATGACACGGCCGTTTTCAAATAAAAGAAGAATAAATGAGCGTGTCTTTGCCAATAAAGTTTATGTTTTTCTCTCTCATTTAAGAGATAAGAGACTTTTTGCATTATTAGGGAAAAATTATCATGCTATCCGGATGTATTCTGCTACATTGTCAAGTCCACATAAACAAAATGAGTGCTACAGACCAGTAAACGTTCATGATACGAAAGACTTCATTGTATCTTTGTAAATAATGAAATCTTTTATTTCCTGAAATAACAAGCAACGGCGATTATCTTTTTATTTACGCAAAATTTAAAAAATTTAACATACATTTTTGAATTTAAATACTGATTTGAATCTTTGATATATTCATTTAGAAAACAATATTTTGAATCCTAAATATAATAGTATTCTAGATTATGTAGTTAAAAATTCCAGCACTATTGGCACCTCATTCATGAATTATATCGTTTTGTACAATGTCATTGTCCCACTGTGGTTATTTTACTTGTACACAGAGAAGTTGGCTCATACACCAAATTCGTTTTTTAATAAATTCTGTTCTTGTAAATAAGCAGTTCTCGTAATGAAATACGAAATAAAAATTCTCCAGTGTTAATACTCTTCGTGATATTGAGTCTACTAACTATTCTATCCAGGAAGCTTACAATATTTGAAAACTCGATCTAATCGAAAATAATTTTAAAATAAACAAATATTCTAACAAAAGAATGAATTTAAATGGAATTTGAAAATTGTTAACAGAGATGAAAATCATTCGCTTTTGGAAAAATTGCGACTACTTTAATCCCAGGACACTACATACTCGGTGGAGCGTTTGTTTTATAAAATTTTTACAAAAGACTTAAATTTTAAAACAAAAAGAGTCGAATATTCTATGATTCATTATAATTGCAATTTCGAACAAAATTATCACCTGTTTTTAGATCTACATTTTAATCAACTTTCTTTTTTAAATCAATTTAGTATTTTTAAAGATAAATTTTTGATTTTTTAGGTCAACTTTGTGTTTGCCCTACCGACAAAGGTACATGTTTTAATCACCCAACTGTACAAAAAAATGTTGCAAATAGATGTGGCAGAAATGATCAACAATGATGGCTAAAACACGCCCATTTTCATCTTTGTAGACAATGCAAAATAAAAATCTAAAACTAAATGTGTAGTTAGTAAAAAATCACATGGAAATACACATAGACACAACACAAGAATCAAAATCTCAAATAAATTCACCATATTTGTGTTAAACAAAACCAGAAATACAATACATTAATTGAGGTGAATCAGCAACCATCATTCAATCAAGACGTGGAGCAATATGAACACGACTAAATAGCGACTGAATACTCAAATTATAGATAGAAATAATATTCTTACTACAAACATTAGGTGGCATAGTCATTTAATTTTATCGGTTGGACCAAATGAAAACTTTCCGTCAGGTTAAGAACTGCTTCCTTGGACGATTTCAGGGAGGTTTTCATAGAAGATAACATGTCAGGCAGCGGAGCATGTATAGCAGTTTCGGCATGTGCATTCTGCTTTTCATGAGGAAGAAGGCGATGTACGAGTCCAATGTCAGAAGCTTGTTTGTGAGATGACGGAATCCAGTTCCTTCTTAGCCAGGTGGGCCCTTAGTCCAGATGGGCTGAGAGGGCAGCCGAGAATTGTGACTTCGGACATGTTGGCAGTCTGAACTCTGGAAATAAAATCGGTTATTGATTTTCTCAAATCGAGAAAATTTGTCTGAGGATAATTGATATTCAAAAGTTTTCATTTTCCTTCATTTAATTATAGCCCGAAGTGTCCAAGGACAGGAATGAGATGTGAGAGGTCTTGAAAATGGACTCAATGCATCATACAAGTACCATAAGTTGAAAAGAGAGTTTAGGGAGTGTACGGCATCATCGATTGCAAGGGCGAAGAGGAGCGGCCCGACTGGGTCACCGTGCTGAACTCCTGTCTATGAGAGGACGACTTGGTTCCCAAAGATAAGCGTGCTTTCTTAGCTGTAGGAAAGGAAAACCAACTGGGCGATATCCGGAGCTCTTTTAAGGCAAGCCTCGAGGATCTGATCTCTCCTTATACGGTTGAAGGCGTTGCGTAAATCGAGCTTCACAACTGCGTGGAGGGAGCTGAGCGCTCCGTTAGAAGAGAAAAGGCAAGAGAAAAGGCTTCTGGCAGCGTGAACTGCGGTTTTGCAACCGTTGGCAATCCCCAGTTGGAAAGGAGGAAATTCGGGCGGCGGAAGTAGTTTCCAACTGCTATGGGACGGATTCCGCCGTCCTTTTCCCGGAATGCAAGTAGAGCATGTTCCTCGCAAAGTGTGGGATCTTACCGATTAGAGCGGGTATAGCAGAGATCAGAGCATTACCTGCCTTTCCAGTTGAGGGAGAAGTGAGTTTCTTGATATGGCCCGAGCCTAAGCCATCGAGTAAGCTGCTCTTCCCGAATAATTTGATTGAAATTCTGATTTCTTCTTCTGAGGGGTTGAGGGTGGAAGGCACAGATGGGCGAGGTCGTACATCAGGAGGAGGGTCTGGATGTTTTGATCTCAAGTGGACAAGGACATCAGCACTCTGATTTACCACTGTGTCGTCGTTTGAAACTGTGCGAATCGCAGCACGGACGTCACCTTCGGCTAGTTTGATACTGACAAGTTCATTCAGGGTGTTTTCCAGACCGTGTGGAATGTTCTTTTTAGGTTATTTTTGCACTTTTGAAGACGTTTGTGGACAACTTCTGGAAAGATTGTTATTGGGTACAAAAAGATATTTTTAATGCTCTCTTTGATCAATGTCGAGAGAGGGAGTGGATTTCCCCAATGCGAGAGGGGGTTCCGAGCGTAAGTGAGACAAAACTGATTAGACGAGACAGTTTAATAAGTTGATATCCAGAGGGGATCAACAGAACCAGTTGGACAAGTCCTGTCATCTTAGGGACCTCTGAAAGGGTGTAGAATACATTTGGGACACTTTTATGCAAATATTGACGCCAAATCACGCTTTGTGAGTTTCACACATAAAAGATAAAAATACTCATTACATTAAACGCAAAGACGACCAGATTTCCGAGCGTGGAATAGAATACAATAAAATGAAAAAAAGGACAGATTGACTCTTTGTTGATACTACTTTGCTGCTTAGCGCGTTTACTCGAATAGTCTCTTTCCACATCAAAGTTGATTAGTTCATAATTTACTAAACAGTTTCTCTACACCAAAACACAAAGTGTTACAAATAAACGAAAGATTAGTAATTATTCATTAAAAAAACTAAGGACGATAAGGAATAAGTTGACAATGTCGACATATAAATTGAGTGCAGCATAAACGTAGTCCTCGGGGGAAATGGTGTACTTTTTCTGTCCATCCATAACCATTTGTGTGTCAATTACAATATACTAACACAAAGCACCAAATCACCAACCCACGAAAAAAGCAAAGCCGCAATACAGGAATACACTTTGTGAAGAATTGGAACACCAGAAATTGGAAAAATAAGTCCAAATATAATCAGAACTATCAAAAGACAGAAGGCAGCGCCTGATGTTTTCGTAAAATCAATCTACAATAAGCCAACTGGTCTACTTTGGTCTGGAAACTGAAAATAGTCAATCCAACAACCACAACAGCTGTGATCCCAATAGACAGCAGAACGGCCATAATTGAGTAAAAACTGAAAATATCAAAAATACAACTCAGAGAGATACAAATACTAAAAAACAAACCTACTGACAGCTCCGAGGTAGTTTGCAAAGAAAAATGTCTAAAATAGACAAAACCGAATACAAAGAAGGATAGCATTATGTAATTTCTCGGCACTTTTCTCACATTATTTCTAAAGCAGGAAATGGCAAGCATAAAAACAACCATCAAAGCCCTATAAATAAAAGGTTTATAAATACAGATTAGTATACATAAACCATGGATTTTGATTGAGGTAATCCCTTACACTCTCTCTGGCATATTTATGATATAAATTATACTGGAATATGCAGAAGGATATCACTCCAATAGTATATATTAACTGGATTGTCAAGATGGAATACACTTTTCTTATAAATCCTATATTAGAATAATAATTAAGTTACCTTGTCGGACTGACTTTTCAGTAAAATCGTAATAGTTGTCAGTATCTGCAGGATAATCCATATATCTGTAATCACCAGAACAACACTAAATGGGACAGTAACCTATATAATTTTTATTTATATTCTAAATTGTTAGTAATTAATATAATAAAAATATTTATTATTATATTAGTTTCAAACATTCTAACAATTCACTGTAAAAACTGACAAATATTCTGAATGATAATTTTTATCAGTCAATTCAAAACTAAACATTTCCGTCTAAAAATTTAAAAAATTTGAGCAATATTTTTATATAAAAATAAAATAATATCTTTTTCATTATTTATAATAAAATAATTTATTTATTTTTATTTATTTTATGTTTGGTGGTGGCACGTTACGAACTTTATTTTTTAATTCACATAATATACGTAGCTTGTGCCAAATAAAGAACAGGATAAGAAGTAGACTTGTTTATCAGGCAGGAAAGAGGGGAACGCTGGAAAATGATTTAATAATGAGGTATTATTCCCAAATATATTTCAGCAAGTTTGCCCTCGAATATATTAATAAAATGACAGATGAACAATTAAATCAATTCAGTGATTTATTAAATTCTACTGACAGTGAAATAGAACTTTATTGTTGGGTTGTGGGTTTATATTTCTTTTTTTGAATTCAGGGAGGAGCAAACCACCTCCTCAATTCGATAATCAAGTCCTGAAAATGATCTCCGAATTTATTAAAGATAAAAAACTATTTTTGAAAAAATAAATTTTAAATATATAATTATTTACTATTTAGTTCAGGAAATATGTTTTTTCTTTCAACAAAGTTAGATGCTACCTACGTAAGTGGCTGAAATAGCAGTCGAGAGGGTCCACTAAGCACGGTCACCGAGGTTCGCTGAAAAAACCAGCTAGTCCCCTCCCGGTCGTTTGTTCTCGAGGAGATTCTCCTACTAATGTCAGTGAGTAGTTGAATTGCCGACTTTTCTAAGATTCCTGAGTTTGTGAAAGCAAGGAGGCATAGCTCAAAAGAGTCCGGAATAAATATGTATTTTGTCCTCGTTGACTCTTCGGCTTTAGCACTGCCGAAGCCGGGTTGCTGCAAGTCTTGGGGAGCATGGTTGCCGAAAAGTGGCGTTTCAAACGAGAGACTTGCTTTGTTAGTTCATATAGGAATGCCAGTATTCTTAAATCTATAAGTAAATATTGTTTATACTTGTCCGGTAGTAAATTCAAAATTTATTTTTGAAAGAAATGGCCATTCATTTTTGATTGTGTATTTTACAATTGTGCCTTTTGTAGCACAATAAGAGATTTTTTAAATTTCTACTTACTCGTCGATTCTTAAGGATCTTTAGTTTTTTAACTTTTGTATAAAATTCTGAAGAAATTATAAAGAAAAATAATATATGGAAAAGCAGAGATATTTGCTTAAACCGAATCAGACTGGCAAGGCAATACTTTCAGAAACTTTCGAATATTTCTTTAATCTCTTTTCTTAAAACCAACTAAACTTTCAGTATTGAGTCATTATTAATGTTTAACAATGGCGGAAAATAAACTATATTTAATAACGTTACAACGTGTTATGTTGAAAATAATTTTAGAATTTTTATATACGGCGCTTAAATATGAATACTGAAAAGGCGAATAGATGAAAAATTGATGCTTTTGAATTTTGGTGTTGGAGGAGTTATTATTATCTTTGAAGAGATTAATGATTAAAAACATGTTAGAAGCGTGTGATTGGGAAATTCAAAACAGATAGGACCGGAAACAAAGAAAAAGCAGATACCATGGTAATAGGCATTAGTAGAGGACTAAAAGATTAATGTTTAATAAAAATCATTGTTTGAATTGTCGGAATCAATATTTGTTAATTTCGCTGTTTTTGAAAGCAGGCAAGGCAATACTTTTAGAAACTTTTGAATATTTCTTTAATCTCTTCTTAAAACCAACTAGATTTTTCAATATTGAGTCATTATTAATGTTTAACTATAGCTGAAAATAAACTATATTTAATAACGCTATAACGTGTTATGCTGAAAATAATTTTAGAATTAGTGGGTCATTAATTCGTAATTTTTGTGTAGAATTTTCAAAGTAAAACAACGGTCGTGGTCATCTCGTACCCGAATGGAGTCGTACTCGCGTAATACACAAGACTAACAAAAACACTCCTTATGAAAACAGACAATCTTTATGAAATCCGTAATATGTCTTTTTTATTATAAATTTAGATAACCACGATAGCATCATACCTGGATTTTTGGATTCACCATTGCCATCGGGTTTTCTGGATGATGGTTGTTTTGGTCATCTGGTCAAAAAATTAATAATAGAAAATAATTTGCGTTCCAGAGTAATATATTTTGCTTACATATATCAATGATATTTTTTCCAATACTTATCCAGCTTATTCGTCGTAATTTTCGTGTAGAATTTTCAAATAAAATAACGGTCGAATTGGACACGAGAATAACGCGAAATTCATATTCTTCTAATGAAACCCGTAATATGTTATTTTACTAACAATATAGATAATAGATAGAGACCTTCGGAGTCTAGGGAAAGACTTAGATAAAAGGAAATGGACCAAACTAATAACTCTTATTGTTTCCTGTGCTGTACAAGATTTGTCGTGATCAATGGGATCGAAAGAACGAAGAAATTGCAGATTTCCTAAAACCCTAAAAAATTATTTATTTTATTGGTATTTAATGGTTTATTTTTTGTTTGGCTAAAAACTAATAAAATATTTGAACTACATATCTAACCTATTTCTTATCAATGAATCTACTCATTTTAGGACTCATGTTCACAAAAAATGTCTTTCAAATGCTAAGAATAAAAATCAGCCAACATGAAACTAACTTAACTAGTTTATACGATTCAAAGAGTAATCAAAAATGGCTAAATTTTATTAAACAACATTGTTGGCTTGTCATAAATCTTAATTTTGTAGCAAAAATTTACAGTCAGAATGAACTTTTCAAAAGACGCATTATCTTCCAGAATAATCTAGCTCTGATTGATCAACATAATTTAGAATTTGAAAAAAATGCCACCTCTTATAAACTGGGAATCAATTCGTTTGCAGACATGGTATCATTTTTATTGTTAATATCATCAGACAAACGAAGAATTCTCACAGTTAAATAATTTAGGGCAATATGACACGACTGATTATGCAGAATATTTTTCAGAAACGGAACTCAATTCTCAATTATATGATTTTCCATCATCTTATGATTGGAGAGATAAAAAAGTAGTCACCAAAGTGAAAAACCAAGGTTCTTGTGCGTCGTGTTTTATATTCGGGGCGGTCTGTAAAAAATGATTATTTCCTAGCTTGGCAGTTTAGAAGGTCAATACGCAATCAAATATGGAAGATTGACTAGTTTTAGTGAACAAAATGTTCTTGATTGCCTTGATTATGACGGATGTAAAGGTGGAAAAGTTATAGATGTTTATGATTACATCATTCACAATGATGGGATAGCTAACACTGATCAGTACAAATACAAAGGAAAGGTGACAGAATTCAAATTTATTGTAGAAAAAAACATGTAAATACAAGAACAATCCAATTAAAGTCTTAAAATATGTCAAACGACATTATGTTTCTGAATCAACATTATTAAAAATGTTAATCGAAATTGGTCCCCTCACAGTTTTTCTCGACGCATCAGCTAAAAGTTTTCAATTTTATCATAAAGGTTATTAACATTTGTACAGCTCAATAGGAGTTCATGATAATCTTCATTGTGGCACAAAATTAAATCATGCAGTTACTCTTGTCGGATATGGGGTAGAAAAAGGCAAAGAATATTGGATCATTAAGAACAGGTGCCAGATTTAAACATAAAAAACAGTTGGGGTCGATCATGGGGAATTGCTGGTTATGCAAAAATTTCACGAAATAAAAATAACCAGTGTGGAGTTGGATTTCAAATTTATTATCCGATCCTTAATTGATTACTAATGAAACGTTTTGGTTATAACTTACAAACGTATGTTTCTTTAACGTGTTTTTAAATTAACCACCAAAAAACTTTGGCTGTAATTGAGAATACATAACAAATATATTCGATAAAACACGTAATTGAGATTATGGCGAGATAACCACCAAGAAGATAGTTTAGAAATAAAAAATTTAAGTTTTCCAATAACTAAGCATGTAGGGTTATTTTGACAAACTCCTGGCACCAGAAGAGAAATAGCAAATTACAACGACAAGTACCAAATATCAGGAAAGGATCTGCATCTTAGAATAACGCTTCTGATCAGAAAGAGTTATTCCCATCATTAAGCCACTTTGATTACGACGACACGTCAATATGCGGGGGTGGTTCACGCTGCTAAAAAGAGTTTTTTTAAGACTTTTGAGTTTATCTTTTTAATTAAGGATCCTCTTTGAATTTTGATCAACTTTCGAATATTCTGGAAACTATACAAAATAATGAACGGGACGGAGGCGAAAGGAGAAGAAATCATTCTTAAATCGGTGGATGGAGGCTTTGTTCCTACTGAGGAAGTCCCGGAGGTCTTCCGCCAGCAGCTAGCAGGGATTCAGGAGGTGGACCCTTCGTCTATCCTGCCTCTGAAAATATTTGAGGAGTCGACCCGAAATTCCCGCTCAAAACTTGTTTTGGATGGACTCTTGTGCAGGGAAATAACCACGGAAGAGACGTTCGAAGCAATCAGAGGTTGCAAGAACAACGCTCCTGGATTTGACTTTATCCCTATGGAGGTGTTCAAGAAGGCACCCGGATGCTTGCTTCGTATTCTGGTGAAACTATTCAATGCCATTTGGGACAATGGTCACGTCCCATCTAGCTGGAAACGAACAATCGTCCGAATGATCCCAAAACCTGGAAAACCAAAGACGCAGGCAGGAAGTTATAGGCCAATTAGCCTTATCTGCACAACGTCGAGGATAATGGAAAGAATTATTTTCAATCATTTATCGGCTTACGTGGAACAAAATAATATACTCGCGGAGGAACAGTGGGGTTTTAGACCTGGTCGATCAACCGGTCACTGTTTCTCGCTTCTTGAGGAAGAACTGTCTCGGGCCAAACTCCATAAAGCCTGCCTAACGGCGGTCTGCCTGGACGTCTGCAAGGCCTTTGACAGTGTCTGGCACTTGGGGTTGTTAGATAAAGTAGCGGAGTTGGGTGCTGGGCGAAAAACTGTCAGATGGCTTAAGGACTTCTTGTGCGAGAGAAAATCGTTCATTCGTTGTGGAAATTTGCTATCGAAGGCCGTGAATCTGAGGAGAGGTGTTCCTCAGGGATCGGTTCTCAGCCCCTTGCTCTTTAATATATTTCTGGCCGACGTCCCGAAACCACATTTTCCTACGAGCAGACTAATTATCTACGCGGACGATATCTTGGTTACGGATGTCTCGATGTGGGGACCCCGACACAGAAGAAGGTTGTCCTGGAGCAGACTAGAACCGTACTTGGAGGAACTTGAAATCTGGTGCAATGGTAAAGGCTTGAATCTCGCTCTGGACAAAAGTACCATTTGTTGGATTTCAATGGGTCGTGACAAAAAAACCGACTTTCGAGGATTATGGGAACCTGATTATATCGAAGAACCTACGTTACCTGGGAGTAACTATAGACCCCACCGGGTCATACAAACCCCATGTGCATGCAAAGCGGAAACAAGGAGCGAAAATCCTAAAAGGACTAAGGCGTTTTTGTCTAAGCGCAGAAACGTTTCTACACATCTACCAGACTTGTGTTCAGCCACTAATAATCTATGGCTCGGAGGGCTGGTACCAAACTGATGAAAGGGACCTTCTAATCGCCAAACTCGAAAAAACCAGACGATTTGCCATCAAACTGGCATTCGGCCTGGAGCTCAGCAGTCCGCTGGAAGACCTGCATGAGCGGAGTGTTGACACGATTGACGCGATCCTGGCAAAAACTCGAATTCGCTGAGGGAGATAAGACAGTCTCCTGGGGCAAAACCGAAGTTGAGACCTTCGTGGCTCTCGTTATCACGCCCCCTAAGCTCTAATTCCTCGGCCACTTTTCTTTTGGACCTATTGTATTAAATAAACCATATTCTTCTTCTTCTATATAAATTGCCTCCCATGTCCAATATTGGCAAATGTGATTCCTGATTTCACATCCTCGGTGCATTCCGACTTTTGTCAATACAAATAGTATTGCCACGCTAACCGAAAGTGACATTTATTTTTCATAAAAATAACATTACTACAATAGAATTTTTTATAAAAACTTATAAAGTAATTTTCTACATTGCCAAATTTAAAGTTCCGATAAGATTCAGTGGGCCACAGAAGTGGTTCATTCTGCCAGACAAAGATTTGGAAGGATTCCTCGCGGTAAATGGCCTCATATAACAAGGCCGTTCAATGAAAAGTTTCAGACCACTAAGGGAAATTTATGAAAGAAAATCAACCGGCTAATCTCAATGACATTGCCGACATCCTCTATGCTGGCCAACGAGCATATGATGCATTGACCCACCGAGTCGGTAAAAAAGTGAGTGGATTGGAATTATGAACGCGAAGCTTGACAAACTTAGGAAGGAACTCGAGTTGGTAACACCACTAACTAATAATGACAAAACGAGAAAATCATTCAGTGACGAATTGAGAGACATTTTGAGCAAATATGGATACCGGAAGGCCAAAAAAGGAGATTTATTTAGAATTGTCACCTGCATCCAGGATGAGGTAAGGATTGTTGCAAAAAAATTGGCAACCCATGAAACAAGGGAAAAATTCCGGAGGGACAATATGTGTTTTGAACTTAACGTTTTACAGAAACTTGACTGAGAAAAAGAATACACAGTTTATGTTTGACCAGAGTCAGTGTCTCTCATTCTGGGAGAGTATTTGGGTAAAACATGAGCCCGTAGGGGACTCGATTTTATTGGATAATTGGGTGACTGGTGCCGAGGACACAACTGCTGATTTTGGAAAAGACACCATTATTGAGATCATTAATCAGCTGCCAAATGGAAGAGCCTGTGGATGCGATGACGTATACGATTTTTTCTTGAAAAAGTTTACTACGGTCCACGATGACCTTTGTAAGAAAGTCGCGAATATCATATATGGAAAGTACACACCTGGTGAGTGGTTCTACACAGGGATTACCCATCTTACTCCCAAAAATAAAATTTGTGACTCACCCAAGAACCTGAGGCCGATTACTTGCATGTCAAATCTATATAAACTTGTAACAAAATGTGTGAACAGAAAATTGACGAACTACATTGAAGCATACAATTTGATCAGCGACAAGAAGAATGTGCCAAGGAGCCAAAGAGCAGGCATTTCTCAACCAATGTGTCCATCAACAAAAAGGGAATAATTTGCCTTCTGCCTGGATTGATGTAAAGAAGGCTTTTGACTTACGATCACGAGTTTCTGTATCAAGTCCTCGATAACTCCGGCCTTCCCCATTGGATTGTGGATTTTATCAAGGAAATTGTCACGAAATGAAAGATCAAGCTGAGATTTAATCAAAAAGAGATTGGTGAAGTGAACATGGAGAGAGGGATCTTGCAGGATGTATCCTACAAATTTGTCTTTTTAATTGAACTGGATTTTTTACAGATAAAAACAATACATTTGAATAATTAAAATGAGCAATTTTTTAATCTTTTTTGATAGATATTTTTTAATGCCTCATTTTATTCGGCATATTTTTTTAAGAATTAAAAAAGTCAATTTTTAGTACAAAAATATAGGTTCGTTCAAATTTTAAAGTGAGTTATGCTTTAATTTTTGAAAAAATAATTAAAAGTCAAAATACTTCATATTTTATGGGTAAAAACGTAAAATACTAAAATTTATTAAGTGGTGCTATGACTTTTTGAGCCAACTGTAAATGACGACACGAGGGCGAATACAGCGTTGAATAGAGAGAATGTCACATACAAACTGGTGTCTGGTGACTCAGAAGCAGTAAGGCAAAGAGAATTATCAGACATTGCCACTCACATGAAGATGTTCTTACGGGATGTGTTTTATGGTGTGGAACAGATGGGTTTAATGGTTAAAAAGGAGGAAACATGGACGTCTTCAGCATTTATTGTGTATGGCAAAGTACCCATTTTTCAATAAAGTAGTCTCTCATCAATTGGACGTCAACTCATTCTTCTTCAAACTGTCCTGCTTTCGAAGTTCTTTGAAAATTCCCCTTCGCATTCCAAAGTCAACAAGGATACAAGTTTCCAAATGTCTTACTTCCTTCATCAACGTCTCACGTCTAATAGTTGGAAAGCATGACCTCGTCTAATCAGTTTTGTCCCACTGGCGCACGGAACCCCTCACAGGAGGACACCCTGACTGATCGTGTTTGTGTCAAACTAGCCGTGGGTGACGTCCGGGCTGCCATTCGCAGTCTCAAACGACGACAATTTCCAAATTGAACAATATTATTCCAAGCCCACTTGACCACCAGGAAGGTGGAAAGGTCTTCTTAGCCATTCAACAGGACCAACTGTCAAAAGACCAAGACTTTAGCAACCAGAAGCGCATCACCCCGATTAAATTCCTTACAAATGTTCCCCGTCCGTTCCGCACTTGCGTTTGGTCCAGAGTCCAACATCGGGAAAAGCTAAGAAAGCTTGCTTTGCTCACCCCACTCCACAAAAATATTCACCCCACTCCACACCAGCTAAGAAAGCTTGCTCTGCTCACCTTTGCCTTGCACTCCACAAAATCATCGTATTCTCACGGCCCGGATAAAATCCGGTCAGTCTATTAAAAAACTTTGGCGTCGAAAGAGTCAGGTTCCTAACATCTATCATCAACTATTCAATCAACAACAATGTGATTCCGTCAATATGAAAACAGGCCCTAATAAGACCGATACTGAAGCCTGGATACCAAGAGGAGACCTGACATCTTTCAGGCCGATTTCTCTGTTATGTTTGTTGCCCCAGCAGAGCTTGGAAAATGGTTCCTCACTGTGAACACAACCAAAACGGAAATCACAGAAATTCGATGTCAAAAATCTTAAATCACAGAAGTCAAAAGTCCAACTGGCATCTCTCAACTGCGCTTGCCAGCCGCATACGGGAGACTGGCTCAATGCACTCCCTACCCCTAGTACGGGACATCTCTTGGACGACGAATCCTTACGGATTGGTGTCTGCTTACGCTTGGGCCTGGACATCTGTCAGCCCCACCCATGCCGGTGCGGGTCCACGATCTCTCCGAACGGTTTGCACACCCTCTCGTGCAAGAAGAGTGCTGGCAGAATTCCTCGCCACACTCACCTCAATGACGTCGTGAAAAGGGCTCTAGAGTCGGCAGGTTTCCCCTCCACTCTAGAGCCAGTCGGTCTCTGCCGGAGTGATGGAAAGCGTCCTGACGGGATGACTACCTTCCCTTTCAGGGAAGGCAAGTCCCTGATTTGGGACGCAACTTGTGTTGACTCGTTCTCCGCGTCGGTGTTACTCAAGTCCATCACTAACCCGGGTTCCGCCAGTGCTCAGGCTGAGGAGGCTAAGAGGTCGAAGTATGGAAATATTTCGGACTCTTACGAGTTTGTCCCCCTCGCCTTCGAAACATCTGGAATTGTCGGCAGGTCTGCGACTCGCCTTCTTGCCGACATTGCCAGGAGAATCGGCAAGAAGACCAACGACCGGAGGGAGACGAGCTGGCTCTTCCAGCGAATCTCGGTCGCAGTGCTCCGCGGAAACTGCCACTCGATACGCAGTGCGGCGACTTTGAGCTGACCTCCAGGCTCTTTATTAATTCGTGTATAACTTATTCCCCATTTTAATTAAATATTTTTCGTACTTCGAGAATATACTTGTTTCAATGAGTGCAATTAATTAAAAAGTCTGGCGATTATTCCATCATATTTGTAGGGTGGTGGAGTAGGCTTGAGAATATAAATAGAGTAAACAAATGTAAATGTTGTGTTATTTGAAATCGATAAATACCAGTACATTATGATAATTTCAATAATGACGATTTAAATTTTAATAGGATTGTTGCATTGTAAATATGGAACAACCACACTCGATGAGATTGCTAAATCACTACGTGACTTGCAGATAGAGTCACTGTTGCTTAGTATTAAAAAGAAAAGGTTGCATTCGAAGCTATTTGAGTCGCTTGAGAATAATACTTTTGATATCCCAACATCTTCAACATGGCTAAAGAAAGGGAATATATCTCCTAAATCTGAGGCAATGTTCTCTTTTCTTCAAGACAGAAACGTCTTTTTCAGAAACTCTGATGAAAAATGCCCACATTGTAAATCCTCGCCTAAAACCGTGGACCATCTTGCGACGCGATGCAGTAGAATGCTAATTTCAGATTATACCAGAAGGCATAACGAGATTGTGAGGTGTGTTCACATGCACTTGTGTCGGAGATTTGGAATGAAGAAGTCCAAGAGACTGAAAAACCACTCCGTGCAGTGTATAATGTCGAATAGCTCTGCGGAAATTCGGGTCGATACTACAATTCCAACTGAACTAAAAATACAATATAACAAGCCTGATATATTCCTGTATGACAAGAAGGAAAATTTGATATGGATCATTGAAGTGGGTGTTACCTCGATAGATAATTTGAAATCGGTGGAAGTGGAAAAAATGCATAAATACGACATTCTAGCCAGTGAATTACAATTAATTCACAAGGCTAAGGTAAAGATTGTACCGATTGTCCTCACGTGGGATGGGATAGTCTCTACATTCTTCAGAAAATATATGGACCTTCTTAAAATCAAAGAAAGTGTGCAAGCATACATCCAGACTGTTGGTTTGAAAAAAACAATGGAAAGCATGATAGTAGAACACAAATTTGGCTTCGAAAATATGTCTACCTCAGGTAACTCATTTGACGAAGGACGGAAATCGGTGAAGAGACGGCGAGATTCTGTAGTTTCCGCCGATGAAGGAAACAACTCCGAAGTGGGAACAGATAGCGGGAAGAGGATTCCGAGAGTAAACTTGGCGGAGCAAACTAATATGGAAAAGGAAAGTTAATTAGTTAATTAATTAAATTTCAAAATTGTGGATAATAAAACTTAATTTTAGAAAAAAAAAAGGAATAGGATTGTGAATAGACCGAATTAATTTAAGGAGATTGTCAGAGTCTTATTGATGGGAATTGATACAAAAACAACAACTATCAATAAATCCAGATTCGTTGATCGTATGGTCACCACACTGTGGATATATGCAAGGCACAGACCATAAAACCCTTTATCAAAGATATGTCGCAGACTGCCAGAAGTGTCTAGCTGTCTAAAATACCACACTAATGTCAGTTTAATGACTTGAATTATTATTTGAATATTAAATAAACTTATCGATCACATTTATGAGATAATCCCGGATGCTTGAAAATAAGCTTTTACTCATTGTCAGGTCATTCAGTCACAAATAAACAAAAGGACTCTTCCTTTCATAATCGCCACTTTAGTAACACGGGCGTAACAAAAACTGGTTTAAACGCGTTGCGGCGTTTTCCTTATTTCTTAACAATGCTCGCCACAAAGAAAAATGATCCTCGTGAAGGAGTTTGGCTAAGACAAAGGATCGGAATAGCCATACTCCGAGGGAACTCGCTTTCCATACAGGCAGCGGGCTTCCTCAATTGATTTCTCAAATCAATCTCTTCTCTGAATTTATTAACTGACATTATTAATAATGAATGTTTCTTTCAATTTTACAATAATCTATTTCTTAAATAAATATAGAAATCGTCAAGAAATAAGGTTTTGTAGAAAAGTCAAAAAATGTATTGAATAGTTAAAATGTAAAAAAGATTAAATCATTGCAAAAATAAGACCAATACAATTACAAAATATCAAATATTATAAGAAATTCTGTAAGCCAACAATATATTTAATCAATTTTAATACAAAATTAACCATTAATACAAGAAAATAAATTAAACAAATAAAACAATAAGCAACAACAAAACAAAATACAAATAAAAACGTGTGAATATTTTATTATAATAGAATTAAAATTTTTTCTTGAATTTATTTATAATAATCATATAACTATCAAAATATATCAAATAATCATATAACTCTTACCTTCCGGTCTTAGCGTGGCGTTATGGGGTCCACCATGTCAGTTGGAAAATTCCATTCGGATATGGCAACGCTCAGGAGGCACTTAATGCCTACCGAAAAAGGACCTCTAGCTCTCAGACCCTGGGACATCGTCGTCTCAGGCCGATCATGCGGGCAGGATCGAACCTTTCAGAAGGATCTCCCTCGTTTGGATCGGCGATCACGGGAATAACTATAATTAACTGGCTTTGCCCGTGTTTGGTCTTTAATAAATAAATAAAAATAACTCGGACCGCAAAGGTATTTTCAAACTTTGAGGATGTTGGAATTACCTAATATTACCCTAATTAACTGTTGGTGATTCTTGAATTAAATAAATAAAAAAATAAAATAAAACTAACTAGGATTGACGAGTGATGCCGTCATCAGTGATACTACTGCGGAACCGAATGTCTACTTCAGCCACACTTGAAAAGAAATAATAGATTTAGCAGAGACACATGTCTTCGTTCGGGTCGTCTTCCTTTGGATTAGTTAGTTTCCTAATAACATGTTCTCTCTCTGTTTTAATCTTATGTGGCTGGCACAAGCGAGATGTTAACATTCCGTTCTCATCTTGCGGCAGGGCTTCTTGTTGTTGTTAACTATCAAAAAAATAATGGCTTACGAAACGAAGTTTAGTAACTTGATACTAACTTGATAGTAATTTGTTTGCACTATAGAGTCATTGCCAGAAAAAAATTGTTGAAAATTTGGTTTCTCAGTGTAATAAACATTTTAATCAGCGATTATCTCAGGAGACACAATAAAGTTGCTTCCAAACGAAGTATTTTTTTGATGCTTGTTCTTCCAGACCGTTTGTTGAAGTTTTGCTTTCAATTTATTTCCTTTATAATTTATTAATTATAAAAATCAGAAGTCTTAGAAAATTTTATTCCATTATTTCATGTTGAGATATTCTAATAGAAGGCTTTCCGTAACTACTTTATTTTGTTTAAATTAAAGCCTGTCTAACTACAGCAAAGGCACGCTAGCATGTGATTACATACTACCATACCGAGATCAATTACGAGCTTTTATTAAAACGATTTTAATATACAGTGAATACCCCTAAAGACTCAGTTTGAAAGATATAAAGATTTTAAGGATCGGGTATCTGTAATGTTGTGTGCAAATATGTCTGGGAATCACAAACTAAAGCCTGTTTTAATTGAAAAATCAAAGATGCTAAGATGTTTCAAAAATTACGACTATCAATGCTTATTTTCTCTCGTTCATGCATAGTGCTTGGAGGTTTATACGACATGCATTGTTCAATGACATCGTGAAATGAACTGTAGATGAGGTTGTATTTCTTTCACTACTCCAACCTGTTCGGGTAGACCGTGGGGATAGGCAACATTCTGATGAGATGACCATTTTTTTTCTCAAGTGTGAAAAAACGATATTATTTGTAATATAAATTAATTTAATGAAATTCAGTCAAATCTAATTTTGCACGCTCTATCGTGTAGACGCAGTGCTGGCCGCATCCCGCGTCACGCGGCTCTTAACGACCTTATCAGGAGAGCCCTGGAAATGGCCGGAATCCCCTCCCTGCTTGAACCCTCTGGGATCGATCGGGGGGACGGAAAAATGCCTGACGGGATCACTGTGTTTCCCTTCAACAGGGGGAAGCCTCTTGCCTGGGATGCCACGTGTGTGGACTCTTTCTCGCCTCAGAACCTGCTGATGTCCGCCTCCGCTCCTGGACCTATTGTCACAACCGCGGAATGCAAAAAGATGCGGAAGTACTCCTCACTTACGGAGAAGTTCCAATTCCTTTCATTCGCGGTTGGGACTTCCGGTTCCTTGGGCAGTAAGGCAATCAGCTTTGTTCAGGAGATCGGGTCCCGCATGTCGGCTATCACAGGCGACGCCCGCGAATCGAGATGGTTTTTCGAGCGGATATCCCTTGCGATAGTACGCTCTAATTCTTTCTCGATCGCGTCGGCTTCCCGCCCATGAAGCTTTCGAACATTTGACCGAATTCTTTTTTTAGAATAAAGTGGAACTTTTCAAAAAAAAAATTTGTGTTAATAAATTTTTTAAATGCTTTTTGAAATTCTTTTATTGCGAGCCAATTTTTATATCCAATTTTAAACAGTAGACTTTTTTATTGTCGATAGGTTTGCAACCTAAGAGGGACTTTGAATTGAAAACATTTTTTTAATAGATACAAAAAGAGTCCGAGAGGAAAGACGAGCTCGATCTGCGATCATTACCAGAGAATTGTTAGATATCAGTCAAACGGATAGTTTTCAGAGATTCAGAGATTCTCTGTCTCAACAAGAGGATCCTCATGCATCGCCGATAAGGACCAAGTGTCTGTGTCCCAGACAGGCATTTGCCATTTCGGAATGGCAAGGTTGTCATCCCATCGGGGCCCTTGCCGTCTCCCCTGTCCAGATCGACTGGTTCGAGTACATTCGGGAAACCGGCAGCATTGAGTGCTCTTGAGATGAAGTCGTTGAGTGCTTCGTGAGTGCTCCGGCGGCACGAGAGGGCGTGCAGATGGCAAGTCCCAATCGGAGAGCAACTCTAATCGGGAGGGTCTCGTCATCCAACAACGAGCCCGTTGATGCCCACGGAAAGGCCTCGAGCCACGCGCCACTTGATTTATGTTCTGCGGAAACCAAGCACGCCAGGTGTTGTTGGTCCAATAAGGGCTGTAGCTTGGTGACGGAGTGTGCTGCCCAGATCTCGTCCCAGTCCCTCTGTCTGCACATCTCAGAAGAAGTTGCCAGCTTGGCGGAGGTCCAAAATTTTTGCAGGTTATCAGCCGGTAAGTCCAAGGAAAGTTCGTTGAAGGGAAGTAGAACTTCTTGGACAAGCTGACGGCTTCTGCAAACTGAAGAGAAGTAAGTATGCGGCGCCAGGTCTTTGGGAGACCGATCCCTCCAAACGTGACAGGAAGTTTGTCTTTCGTCCAACTGATTTCGTCGAAGGCGATGTTCAGAACTGCTTCCGTGGACGATTTTAGGGAGGTTTCCAGGATGGGAGTAGCATGGCAGGCAGCTGAGCGTGTATAGCCGTTTTGAAATGTTTACACTCCTTTTCATGGGGAAGGCAATGTGCGGGTCCAGTGAGAAGATGGCTAAATTATTATTATTCTATTAATTGTTAGACTTTTTCAGAGAAGATGGTTATTTTTACTTTAAAATGCTATTTGGTATCTGGGGTGACGAATTTTCTGATATCGAAAAGAAAAATCATTATTAAAAAAAACATAACGACCCTCCCAATTGAACACATCTACCTACTATTCTAGTAATGCCTGTGGATTAACTAATTTAAATTATTTTATTTATTTTGACGATAGTTATTTTTGTTTATTTGTTTTTGAACCGGAAAGATGTAACTTTATTAACCTAAAAAATAATAAAAATTAAATAAATAAACAATAAAAACACTAAAACTGTTTTTATACGTACAAATTACACCATTTTCTAAATCTTTATTTGAGAAAAAGATATTTTTTTAAAGATTTATTAATATTCAAAAAATGAAGAAAAAGAATCACACAGCTCCAACGAATAGAATCGCATGGCCTTTCCTCCATCTTCACTTAGTAAACCCAATGCAAAGAAAGCGGGAATAAAAAGATGACCACGACCGTTCCGAATGACTCAAAACCGTTCCGAACGACCGTTAGTCATCTGGTCAAAAAATTAATAATAGAAAATAATTTGCGTTCCAGAGTAATATATTTTGCTTACATATATCAATGATATTTTTTCCAATACTTATCCAGCTTATTCGTCGTAATTTTCGTGTAGAATTTTCAAATAAAATAACGGTCGCATTGGACACGAGAATAACGCGAAATTCATATTCTTCTAATGAAACCCGTAATATGTTATTTTACTAACAATATAGATAATAGATAGAGACCTTCGGAGTGTAGGGAAAGACTTATGGACAGGACGATTTTGATGTTTACGGGACGTCGTTTAGATAAAAGGAAATGGACCAAACTAATAATTCTTATTGTTTCCTGTGCTGTACAAGATTTGTCGTGATCAATGGGATCGAAAGAACGAAGAAATTGCAGATTTCCTAAAACCCTAAAAATTATTTATTTTATTGGTATTTAATGGTTTATTTTTTGTTTGGCTATTTTAAATAACTAATAAAATATTTGAACTACATATCTAACCTATTTCTTATCAATGAATTTACTCATTTTAGGACTCATGTTCACAAAAAATGTCTTTCAAATGCTAAGAATAAAAATCAGCCAACATGAAACTAACTTAACTAGTGTATACGATTCAAAGAGTAATCAACAATGGCTAAATTTTATTAAACAACATTGTTGGCTTGTCATAAATCTTAATTTTGTAGCAAAAATTTACAGTCAGAATGAACTTTTCAAAAAACGCATTATCTTCCAGAATAATATAGCTCTGATTGATCAACATAATTTAGAATTTGAAAAAAATGCCACCTCTTATAAACTGGGAATCAATTCGTTTGCAGACATGGTATCATTTTTATTGTTAACTAGCTCAGCAGTTCGCTTCGCTCACTGCGAGCTAGCTCCTGCGGAGGCCCTGCTCGCTACGCTCGCAGTTTCCTTAAATAAGTATAAATTTATGTAGATATATAAATGCGACCTGCTTTGATATAACCTTATTCTAAGGCCTGTGGATAAACGATGTTTGCAGTCCGTCCATCCTTGGCAAATATAAATAAATTTTCTCTTCTACCTACCCTTGAGCACCCCACATACAGCTGGCCATGTGAAAAGCACTCGTTCTCTAAAAATAAGCCTACTACCTTTAAAGACTGTCCCTGGGCCTTTGATTTTAAGTTTTGCATTTTTTAATGTTTTTTGGTATATATAATTTTTTGTGCATTTTTTAATTCTTTTTCCTTTTTAGTTTCATTGCAATATATTTTGGATTAATTTTCGTTTGTTTGCATTATCTGTATTTTTCTGTAATTATTGTTTCTGAGACTTTAGGAAACACACACACGCACAAACACACACTCACAAAAACACACTCACAAACACACACTCACAGACTCAGAAACACACACACAGAAACACACAGGCGTATAGACTTTGTTTTTTGTTTTCATATTTTGTTTTATAAATTTGTTTTTTTATTGTGATTTTTTATTTTGTATTTCTATTGTGTTTTTTTCTTTTTATAGTGTTTTATTTTCTCTTTGGATTTTTCGATTTTATATCATTTTTTTAATTTTTTTTTAATTTTTCTTTAATTTTTTCTATTTTTCTTTATTATTTTTTATTTTTGTTTAATTTTTTTAATTTTTCTTTAATTTTGTTTATTTTTCTTTATTATTTTTTATTTTTGTTTAATTTTGTTTAATTTTTCTTTATCATTTTGTATTTTTTTAAATTTTTTAAATTTTTCTTTATATTTTTCTTATTATTCTTTATTTTTCTTTAAATTTTCTTTAATTTTTTTTGTATTTCTTTAATTTTTTTTCTTTATTTTTTTATTTTTTTTCTTTATTTTTTTTATTTTTTTTAATTTTCATCATTTTTTTGATTTGTATTTCTTTATTTTTCTTTAAATTTTCTTTAATTTTTTTTGTATTTCTTTAATTTTTTTTCTTTATTTTTTTATTTTTTTTCTTTATTTTTTTTTATTTTTTTAATTTTCATCATTTTTTTAATTTGTATTTCTTTATTTTTCTTTAAATTTTCTTTAATTTTTTTGTATTTCTTTAATTTTTTTTCATAATTTTTTTTATTTTTTTTAATTTTCATCATTTTTTTGATTTGTATTTTCTTCTATTTTTGTAGGGGGGATGGGGGGAGTATTTTTGATTTTTGAGCTTAAAAAACAAATTAAATTAGAATCAACAGTCACATAACACACCGAGTAGTTATTTAACAGATTTAAGAACGATAAGATAGATAATTAAAACAGGCATACCCAAATAAATTTAAAGTTAACGCAAAAACAGAAATAAATAGTTAATATTTCTACGCGTTTTCGCATAAATGTCTTGTCAATAGATAATCAATTATGTAAATCTTTATTAAAATTTGCTTTTTACTTTTTAATTTAAAGATTAGCATACTTGAGGTTGTCAGTTTCGGCGATTAAAAAGATAATAAGCCACTTTTTTGAGATATTATAAGGAAAGATTTGAATAAAGGTAAATGTAATTTTGACGACTAATTTGAATTTTAATTGGCTCTATCTTTTAAGGCATTTAAACATTAGCATTATAGACCTTGTTAAATTGCATAAATTCATTATTAAATTTCTAAATTATTTGACTGGAAGGGATTATATATTTAATTGGTATGCAATTCTATTCAGATTGCCTCTTTTGGCTGGAAGGGATTATATATTAAATTTGCTATGCAATTCTATTCAAATTGCCTCTAACATAAACAGGCCTTAAAGCTTTTTTTAAATTGAACATGTAAATTTTGGCGATCGAAAACAGTAATTAGCTTCATCTTTTGTGTATTATAAGGAAGAAGAGTACAGATAGTCAATTCAAGGTAATTTATAAATGGCAATTTGTAATTTAGATGTCTAATATGAACGAATATCATTAAAAAAATATTTTAGAAAAAATACGTTATTAAATTTTTAAAGTACAAAATTGGTTTTCTTTATTGTTGTTCATTTTTTTTATCTGTTTGCATTGTTTTCATTTGATTTTAAGTTTTGCATTTTTTAATGTTTTTTGGTATATATAATTTTTTGTGCATTTTTTAAGTCGAGGACTTTCTTGTTGTTCATTTTAACAAAAACGCAGAAAATAATTTTGTTTAATTTTTTGGCTCGAAGGTTTTGGGGGACCACACCATGTGAGTCGAGGACTTTCTTATTGTTCATTTTAACAAAAACGCAGAAAATAATTTGTTTTTAATTTTTTGACTTGAAGGTTTTGGGGGACCTCATCATCGAGGATATTCTTTCTTATTAAAATTTTTTGACAGGAAGGTTCTTAGAGGATATCAACCTTTTATTGTGCCTCATTATCGAATAACTACAAAAGGGAAGGTTTTGACAATTTGATCTGGTTTGTAACAATTTGAATGTGGGTGTGCACAGACAGACAGACAGACACACAGACAGACACACACCATACCATTTTATTATTAAGAGCTCGAAGGTTTTGGGGGACCACACCATGTGAGTCGAGGACTTTCTTATTGTTCATTTTAACAAAAACGCAGAAAATAATTTGTTTTTTTTAATTTTTTGACTTGAAGGTTTTGGGGGACCTCATCATCGAGGATATTCTTTCTTATTAAAATTTTTTGACAGGAAGGTTCTTAGAGGATATCAACCTTTTATTGTGCCTCATTATCGAATAACTACAAAAGGGAAGGTTTTGACAATTTGATCTGGTTTGTAACAATTTGAATGTGGGTGTGCACAGACAGACAGACAGACACACAGACAGACACACACCATACCATTTTATTATTAAGAGCTCGAAGGTTTTGGGGGACCACACCATGTGAGTCGAGGACTTTCTTATTGTTCATTTTAACAAAAACGCAGAAAATAATTTGTTTTTAATTTTTTGACTTGAAGGTTTTGGGGGACCTCATCGTCGAGGATATTCTTTCTTATTAAAATTTTTTGACAGGAAGGTTCTTAGAGGATATCAACCTTTTATTGTGCCTCATTATCGAATAACTACAAAAGGGAAGGTTTTGACAATTTGATCTGGTTTGTAACAATTTGAATGTGGGTGTGCACAGACAGACAGACAGACACACAGACAGACAGACAGACACACACCATACCATTTTATTATTAAGATATCATCAGACAAACGAAGAATTCTCACAGTTAAATAATTTAGGGCAATATGACACGACTGATTATGCAGAATATTTTCAGAAACTGAACTCGATTCTCAAATATATGATTTTCCATCATCTTATGATTGGAGAGATAAAAAAGTAGTCACCAAAGTGAAAAACCAAGGTTCTTGTGGGTCGTGTTTTATATTCGGGGCGGTCTGTAAAAAATGACTAATTTCCTAGCTTGGCAGTTTAGAAGGTCAATACGCAATCAAATATGGAAGATTGACTAGTTTTAGTGAACAAAATGTTCTTGATTGCCTTGATTATGACGGATGTAAAGGTGGAAAAGTTATAGATGTTTATGACTACATCATTCACAATGGTGGGATAGCTAACACTGATCAGTACAAATACAAAGGAAAGGTGACAGAATTCAAATTTATTGTAGAAAAAAACATGTAAATACAAGAACAATCCAATTAAAGTCTTAAAATATGTCAATCGACAGAATGTTTCTGAATCAAAATTATTAAAAATGTTAATCGAAATTGGTCCCCTCACAGTTTTTCTCGACTCAACAGCTAATAGTTTTAAATTTTATCATAAAGGTTATTAACATTTGTACAGCTCAATAGGAGTTCATGATAATCTTCATTGTGGCACAAAATTAAATCATGTAGTTACTCTTGTCGGATATGGGGTAGAAAAAGGCAAAGAATATTGGATCATTAAGAACAGGTGCCAGATTTAAACATAAAAAACAGTTGGGGTCGATCATGGGGAATTGCTGGTTATGCAAAAATTTCACGAAATAAAAATAACCAGTGTGGAGTTGGATTTCAAATTTATTATCCGATCCTTAATTAATTACGACAACTGTCACAGTCCAGACGTGCTTAATCTTCTCTTTTTGGGCCCATAATCCAGTGACCGTATGGGTGTGTTCTCGTCGAAGCACACTCCACATTCTGAGGCTGCCCTTGGTTGACATTCCGTGTCAGCTTTCTCCTCACTAAGTATCGATATACCATGCCTCTCTTCAGCCTGCATGCTTTCCGCTTGGTATCATTCTCAACCGGTGACAATAATTAATAAAAAAATTTTTTGTTTATTTACACATTTTTTCGTAAATAGTTAAAATAACAATTTTAGTGCTCTCATCAAACCGAATTTCTCTACCGAAAAAGCAACAAAGATCTAGAAACCCATCGTAGCTCTCCTTGTCCTTCAAATGCAAATCTAAAACACTATGTAGAGACAAAAATCTGATTAAATAGATATTAATTGTTAAATGCTATTTTGTACTGATTGATGGCCATCAATTTGTCAATTGAGAAGAATGGCAATTATCGTACGCTTTATCTAATTATTAACCATATAAATGACAGAATAATAATCGAATACTAATGTGGATTCTTTTCTTCATAATAAGTAGCACATCAAGTTTACTTTTAAGGAAATATAAGTCTAATTCAAGTCGTTTTTTTATCATACGAGGAGGAGTCATATAATAATAAAGACAACAGGCTCTATGTATATTGCAAAATATCTCCAGAAATACACGTTAGTGAACTAATAATCGAACATTCCGACTCAAAATCATTTATACATTCAAAGTCTATTTCTAATAATTTGGTGATGGCTTCAATCTTTAATGCAAGTGAAGAAAATTATGGAAAGTATACATGCACTGCCCTTTCAATAGATGGATTTATTTATAGAGCTTCAATTATAATAAAATCAAGTTTTTTAAAACTATGTTATTTTAGAGTCAAGTCATAACAAAAAATATTTTAAAATAATAATTATTTTGTTATTTGTACTCATATTTTGTGTTCAAGTTTCTGGTTTCATTTTTTTGATAAAAAATTAATAAAACTGTATTTTAATTTTTTAATTCCATTTTAGTTTATTTGTTGAATTTTAAATTTGTATTTATTTATAAAAACTAAACATTGAAGACTCCACCCATAAAAGAATTGCTTCTTATTTTTTCATAAACTTTTGAAACAAATAAAAGTCAAAGTTTTCGTTTCCCTGGTTTATAAAAAATGGATTTCTCATTATTTCAAATGAAAGAAGAATAAATGAGCGTGTCTTTGCCAATAAAGTTTATGTTTTTCTCTCTCATTTAAGAGATAAGAGACTTTTTGCATTATTAGGGAAAAATTATCATGATATCCGGATGTATTCTGCTACACTGTCAAGTCCACATAAACAAAATGAGTGCTACAGACCAGTAAACGTTCATGATACGAAAGACTTCATTGTATCTTTGTAAATAATGAAATCTTTTATTTCCTGAAATAACAAGCAACGGCGATTATCTTTTTATTTACGCAAAATTCAAAAAATTTAACATACTTTTTGAATTTAAATACCGATTTGAATCTTTGATATATTCCTTTAGAAAACAATATTTTGAATCCTAAATATAATAGTATTCTAGATTATGTAGTTAAAAATTCCAGCACTATTGGCACCTCATTCATGAATTATATCGTTTTGTACAATGTCGTTGTCCCACTGTAGTTATTTTACTTTACACAGAGAAGTTGGCTCATACACCAAATTCGTTTTTTTAATAAATTCTGTTCTTGTAAATAAGCAGTTCTCGTAATGAAATACGAAATAAAAATTCTCCAGTGTTAATACTCTTCGTGATATTGAGTCTACTAACTATTCTATCCAGGAAGCTTACAATATTTGAAAACTCGATCTAATCGAAAATAATTTTAAAATAAACAAATATGCTGACAAAAGAATGAATTTGAATGGAATTTGAAAATTGTTAACAGAGATGAAAATCATTCGCTTTTGGAAAAATTGCGACTACTTTAATCCCAGGACACTACATACTCGGTGGAGCGTTTGTTTTATAAAATTTTTACAAAAGACTGAAATTTTAAAACAAAAAAAGTCGAATATTCTATGATTCATTATAATTGCAATTTCGAACAAAATTATCACCTGTTTTTAGATCTACATTTTAATCAACTTTCTTTTTTAAATCAATTTAGTATTTTTAAAGATAAATTTTCGATTTTTTAGGTCAACTTTGTGTTTGCCCTACCGACAAAGGTACATGTTTTAATCACCCAACTGTACAAAAAAATGTTGCAAATAGATGTGGCAGAAATGATCAACAATGATGGCTAAAACACGCCCATTTTCATCTTTGTAGACAATGCAAAATAAAAATCTAAAACTAAATGTGTAGTTAGTAAAAAATCACATGGAAATACACATAGACACAACACAAGAATCAAAATCTCAAATAAATTCACCATATTTGTGTTAAACAAAACCAGAAATACAATACATTAATTGAGGTGAATCAGCAACCATCATTCAATCAAGACGTGGAGCAATATGAACACGACTAAATAGCGACTGAATACTCAAATTATAGATAGAAATAATATTCTTACTACAAACATTAGGTGGCATAGTCATTTAATTTTATCGGTTGGACCAAATGAAAACTTTCCGTCAGGTTAAGAACTGCTTCCTTGGACGATTTCAGGGAGGTTTTCATAGAAGATAACATGTCAGGCAGCGGAGCATGTATAGCAGTTTCGGCATGTGCATTCTGCTTTTCATGAGGAAGAAGGCGATGTACGAGTCCAATGTCAGAAGCTTGTTTGTGAGATGACGGAATCCAGTTCCTTCTTAGCCAGGTGGGCCCTTAGTCCAGATGGGCTGAGAGGGCAGCCGAGAATTGTGACTTCGGACATGTTGGCAGTCTGAACTCTGGAAATAAAATCGGTTATTGATTTTCTCAAATCGAGAAAATTTGTCTGAGGATAATTGATATTCAAAAGTTTTCATTTTCCTTCATTTAATTATAGCCCGAAGTGTCCAAGGACAGGAATGAGATGTGAGAGGTCTTGAAAATGGACTCAATGCATCATACAAGTACCATAAGTTGAAAAGAGAGTTTAGGGAGTGTACGGCATCATCGATTGCAAGGGCGAAGAGGAACAACCCGACTGGGTCACCGTGCTGAACTCCTGTCTATGAGAGGACGACTTGGTTCCCAAAGATAAGCGTGCTTTCTTAGCTGTAGGAAAGGAAAACCAACTGGGCGATATCCGGAGCTCTTTTAAGGCAAGCCTCGAGGATCTCATCTCTCCTTATACGATTGAAGGCGTTGCGTAAATCGAGCTTCACAACTGCGTGGAGGGAGCTGAGCGCTCCGTTAGAAGAGAAAAGGCAAGAGAAAAGGCTTCTGGCAGCGTGAACTGCAGTTTCGCAACCGTTGGCAATCCCCAGTTGGAAAGGAGGAAATTCGGGCGGCGGAAGTAGTTTCCAACTGCTATGGGACGGATTCCGCCGTCCTTTTCCCGGAATGCAAGTAGAGCATGTTCCTCGCAAAGTGTGGGATCTTACCGATTAGAGCGGGTATAGCAGAGATCAGAGCATTACCTGCCTTTCCAGTTGAGGGAGAAGTGCGTTTCTTGATATGGCCCGGGCCTAAGCCATCGAGTAAGCTGCTCTTCCCGAATAATTTGATTGAAATTCTGATTTCTTCTTCTGAGGGGTTGAGGGTGGAAGGCACAGATGGGCGAGGTCGTACATCAGGAGGAAGGTCTGGATGTTTTGATCTCAAGTGGACAAGGACATCAGCACTCTGATTTAGCACTGTGTCGTCGTTTGAAACTGTGCGAATCGCAGCACAGACGTCACCTTCGGCTAGTTTGATACTGACAAGTTCATTCAGGGTGTTTTCCAGACCGTGTGGAATGTTCTTTTTAGGTTATTTTTGCACTTTTGGAGACGTTTGTGGACAACTTCTGGAAAGATTGTTATTGGGTGCAAAAAGATATTTTTAATGCTCTCTTTGATCAATGTCGAGGGAGGGAGTGGATTTCCCCAATGCGAGAGGGGGTTCCGAGCGTAAGTGGGACAAAGCTGATTAGACGAGACAGTTTAATAAGTTGATATTCAGAGGGGATCAACAGAACCAGTTGGACAAGTCCTGTCATCTCAGGGACCTCGGAAAGGGTGTAGAATACATTTGGGACACTTTTATGCAAATATTAACGCCAAATCACGCTTTGTGAGTTTCACACATAAAAGATAAAAATACTCATTACATTAAACGCAAAGACGACCAGATTTCCGAGCGTGAAATAGAATACAATAAAATGAAAAAAAGGACAGATTGACTCTTTGTTGATACTACTTTGCTGCTTAGCGCGTTTACTCGAATAGTCTCTTTCCACATCAAAGTTGATTAGTTCATAATTAAACAGTTTCTCTACACCAAAACACTAAGTGTTACAAATAAACGAAAGATTAGTAATTATTCATTAAAAAAACTAAGGACGATAAGGAATAAGTTGACAATGTCGACATATAAATTGAGTGCAGCATAAACGTAGTCCTCGGGGGAAATGGTGTACTTCTTCTGTCCATCCATAACCATTTGTGTGTCAATTACAATATACTAACACAAAGCACCAAATCACCAACCCACGAAAAAAGCAAAGCCGCAATACAGGAATACACTTTGTGAAGAATTGGAACACCAGAAATTGGAAAAATAAGTCCAAATATAATCAGAACTATCAAAACACAGAAGGCAGCGCCTGATGTTTTCGTAAAATCAATCTACAATAAGCCAACTGGTCTACTTTGGTCTGGAAACTGAAAATAGTCAATCCAACAACCACAACAGCTGTGATCCCAATAGACAGCAGAACGGCCATAATTGAGTAAAAACTGAAAATATCAAAAATACAACTCAGAGAGGTACAAATACTAAAAAACAAACCTACTGACAGCTCCGAGATAGTTTGCGAAGAAAAATGTCTAAAATAGACAAAACCGAATACAAAGAAGGATAGCATTATGTAATTTCTCGGCACTTTTCTCACATTATTTCTAAAGCAGGAAATGGCAAGCATAAAAACAACCATCAAAGCCCTATAAATAAAAGGTTTATAAATACAGATTAGTATACATAAACCATGGATTTTGATTGAGGTAATCCCTTACACTCTCTCTGGCATATTTATGATATAAATTATACTGGAATATGCAGAAGGATATCACTCCAATAGTATATATTAACTGGATTGTCAAGATGGAATACACTTTTCTTATAAATCCTATATTAGAATAATAATTAAGTTACCTTGTCGGACTGACTTTTCAGTAAAATCGTAATAGTTGTCAGTATCTGCAGGATAATCCATATATCTGTAATCACCAGAACAACACTAAATGGGACAGTAACCTATATAATTTTTATTTATATTCTAAATTGTTAGTAATTAATATAATAAAAATATTATTATTATATTAGTTTCAAACATTCTAACAATTCACTGTAAAAACTGACAAATATTCTGAATGATAATTTTTATCAGTCAATTCAAAACTAAACATTTCCGTCTAAAGATTTAAAAATTTGAGCAATATTTTTATAAAAAATAAAATAATATCTTTTTCATTATTTATAATAAAATAATTTATTTATTTTTATTTATTTTATGTTTGGTGGTGGCACGTTACGAACTTTATTTTTTAGTTCACATAATATACGTAGCTTGTGCCAAATAAAGAACAGGATAAGAAGTAGACTTGTTTATCAGGCAGGAAAGAGGGGAACGCTGGAAAATGATTTAATAATGAGGTATTATTCCCAAATATATTTCAGCAAGTTTGCCCTCGAATATATTAATAAAATGACAGATGAACAATTAAATCAATTCAGTGATTTATTAAATTCTACTGACAGTGAAATAGAACTTTATTGTTGGGTTGTGGGTTATATTTCTTTTTTTGAATTCAGGGAGGAGCAAACCACCTCCTCAATTCGATAATCAAGTCCTGAAAATGATCTCCGAATTTATTAAAGATAAAAAACTATTTTTGAAAAAATAAATTTTAAATATATAATTATTTACTATTTAGTTCAGGAAATATGTTTTTTCTTTCAACAAAGTTAGATGCTACCTACGTAAGTGGCTGAAATAGCAGTCGAGAGGGTCCACTAAGCACGGTCACCGAGGTTCGCTGAAAAAACCAGCTAGTCCCCTCCCGGTCGTTTGTTCTCGAGGAGATTCTCCTACTAATGTCAGTGAGTAGTTGAATTGCCGACTTTTCTAAGATTCCTGAGTTTGTGAAAGCAAGGAGGCATAGCTCAAAAGAGTCCGGAATAAATATGTATTTTGTCCTCGTTGACTCTTCGGCTTTAGCACTGCCGAAGCCGGGTTGCTGCAAGTCTTGGGGAGCATTGTTGCCGAAAAGTGGCGTTTCAAACGAAAAGACTTGCTTTGTTAGTTCATATAGGAATGCCAGTATTCTTAAATCTATAAGTAAATATTGTTTATACTCGTCCGGTAGTAAATTCAAAATTTATTTTTGAAAGAAATGGCCATTCATTTTTGATTGTGTATTTTACAATTGTGCCTTTTGGAGCACAATAAGAGATTTTTAAAATTTCTACTTACTCGTCGATTCTTAAGGATCTTTAGTTTTTTAACTTTTGTATAAAATTCTGAAGAAATTATAAAGAAAAATAATATATGGAAAAGCAGAGATATTTGCTTAAACCGAATCAGACTGGCAAGGCAATACTTTCAGAAACTTTCGAATATTTCTTTAATCTCTTTTCTTAAAACCAACTAAACTTTCAGTATTGAGTCATTATTAATGTTTAACAATGGCGGAAAATATATATTTAATAACGTTACAACGTGTTATGTTGAAAATAATTTTAGAATTTTTATATACGGCGCTTAAATATGAATACTGAAAAGGCGAATAGATGAAAAATGATGCTTTTGAATTTGTGTTGGAGGAGTTTTATTATCTTTGAAAGATTATGATTAAAACATGTTAGAAGAAGCGTGTGATTGGGAATTCAAAACAGATAGGACCGGAAACAAAAAAAAGCAGATACCATGGTAATAGGCATTAGTAAGGACTAAAAGATTAATGTTTAATAAAAATTGTTTGAATGTCGGAATCAATATTTGTTAATTTCGCTGTTTTTGAAAGCAGGCAAGGCAATACTTTTAGAAACTTTTGAATATTTCTTTAATCTCTTCTTAAAACCAACTAGATTTTTCAATATTGAGTCATTATTAATGTTTAACTATAGCTGAAAATAAACTATATTTAATAACGCTATAACGTGTTATGTTGAAAATAATTTTAGAATTTTTATATACGGCGCTTAAATATGAATACTGAAAAGGCGAATAGATGAAAAATTGATGCTTTTGAATTTTGGTGTTGGAGGAGTTATTATTATCTTTGAAGAGATTAATGATTAAAACATGTTAGAAGCGTGTGATTGGGAAATTCAAAACAGATAGGACCGGAAACAAAGAAAAAGCAGATACCATGGTAATAGGCATTAGTAGAGGACTAAAAGATTATGTTTAAAAAAATCATTGTTTGAATTGTCGGAATCAATATTTGTTAATTTCGCTGTTTTTGAAAGCAGGCAAGGCAATACTTTTAGAAACTTTTGAATATTTCTTTAATCTCTTCTTAAAACCAACTAGATTTTTCAATATTGAGTCATTATTAATGTTTAACTATAGCTGAAAATAAACTATATTTAATAACGCTATAACGTGTTATGTTGAAAATAATTTTAGAATTTTTATATACGGCGCTTAAATATGAATACTGAAAAGGCGAATAGATGAAAAATTGATGCTTTTGAATTTTGGTGTTGGAGGAGTATTATTATCTTTGAAGAGATTAATGATTAAAAACATGTTAGAAGCGTGTGATTGGGAAATTCAAAACAGATAGGACCGGAAACAAAGAAAAAGCAGATACCATGGTAATAGGCATTAGTAGAGGACTAAAAGATTAATGTTTAATAAAAATCATTGTTTGAATGTCGGAATCAATATTGTTAATTTCGCTGTTTTTGAAAGCAGGCAAGGCAATACTTTTAGAAACTTTTGAATATTTCTTTAATCTCTTCTTAAAACCAACTAGATTTTTCAATATTGAGTCATTATTAATGTTTAACTATAGCTGAAAATAAACTATATTTAATAACGCTATAACGTGTTATGCTGAAAATAATTTTAGAATTAGTGGGTCATTAATTCGTAATTTTGTGTAGAATTTTCAAAGTAAAACAACGGTCGTGGTCATCTCGTACCCGAATGGAGTCGTACTCGCGTAATACACAAGACTAACAAAAACACTCCTTATGAAAACAGACAATCTTTATGAAATCCGTAATATGTCTTTTTTATTATAAATTTAGATAACCACGATGGCATCATACCTGGATTTTTGGATTCACCATTGCCATCGGGTTTTCTGGATGATGGTTGTTTTGGTCATCTGGTCAAAAAATTAATAATAGAAAATAATTTGCGTTCCAGAGTAATATATTTTGCTTACATATATCAATGATATTTTTCCAATACTTATCCAGCTTATTGTCGTAATTTTCGTGTAGAATTTTCAAATAAAATAACGGTCGAATTGGAACGAGAATAACGCGAAATTCATATTCTTCTAATGAAACCCGTAATATGTTATTTTACTAACAATATAGATAATAGATAGAGACCTTCGGAGTGTAGGGAAAGACTTAGAAAAGGAAATGGACCAAACTAATAACTCTTATTGTTTCCTGTGCTGTACAAGATTTTTCGTGATCAATGGGATCGAAAGAACGAAGAAATTGCAGATTTCCTAAAACCCTAAAAATTATTTATTTTATTGGTATTTAATGGTTTATTTTTTGTTTGGCTATTTTAAATAACTAATAAAATATTTGAACTACATATCTAACCTATTTCTTATCAATGAATTTACTCATTTTAGGACTCATGTTCACAAAAAATGTCTTTCAAATGCTAAGAATAAAAATCACCCAACATGAAACTAACTTAACTAATTTATACGATTCAAAGAGTAATCAACGATGGCTAAATTTTATTAAACAACATTGTTGGCTTGTCATAAATCTTAATTTTGTAGCAAAAATTTACAGTCAGAATGAACTTTTCAAAAGACGCATTATCTTTCAGAATAATCTAGCTCTGATTGATCAACATAATTTAGAATTTGAAAAAAATGCCACTTCTTATAAACTGGGAATCAATTCGTTTGCAGACATGGTATCATTTTTATTGTTAATATCATCAGACAAACGAAGAATTCTCACAGTTAAATAATTTAGGGCAATATGACACGACTGATTATGCAGAATATTTTTCAGAAACGGAACTTGATTCTCAAATATATGATTTTCCATCATCTTATGATTGGAGAGATAAAAAAGTAGTCACCAAAGTGAAAAACCAAGGTTCTTGTGGGTCGTGTTTTATATTTGGGGCGGTCTGTAAAAAATGACTAATTTCCTAGCTTGGCAGTTTAGAAGGTCAATACGCAATCAAATATGGAAGATTGACTAGTTTTAGTGAACAAAATGTTCTTGATTGCCTTGATTATGACGGATGTAAAGGTGGAAAAGTTAAAGATGTTTATGATTACATCATTCACAATGGTGGGATAGCTAACACTGATCAGTACAAATACAAAGGAAAGGTGACAGAATTCAAATTTATTGTAGAAAAAAACATGTAAATACAAGAACAATCCAATTAAAGTCTTAAAATATGTCAATCGAAAGAATGTTTCTGAATCAAAATTATTAAAAATGTTAATCGAAATTGGTCCCCTCACAGTTCGTCTCGACGTATCAGCTAATAGTTTTAAATTTTATCATAAAGGTTATTAACATTTGTACAGCTCAATAGGAGTTCATGATAATCTTCATTGTGGCACAAAATTAAATCATGTAGTTACTCTTGTCGGATATGGGGTAGAAAAAGGCAAAGAATATTGGATCATTAAGAACAGGTGCCAGATTTAAACATAAAAAACAGTTGGGGTCGATCATGGGGAATTGCTGGTTATGCAAAAATTTCACGAAATAAAAATAACCAGTGTGGAGTTGGATTTCAATTTTATTATCCGATCCTTAATTAATTACTAATAAAACGTTTTGGTTATAACTTACAAACGTATGTTTTTTTCTTTAACGTGTTTTTAAATTAACCACCAAAAAACTTTGGCTGTAATTGAGAATACATAACAAATATCTTCGATAAAACACGTAATTGAGATTATGGCGAGATAACCACCAAAAAGATAGTTTAGAAATAAAAAATTTAAGTTTTCCAATAACTAAGCATGTAGGGTTATTTTGACAAACTCCTGGCACCAGAAGAGAAATAGCAAATTACAACGACAAGTACCAAATATCAGGAAAGGATCTGCATCTTAGAATAACGCTTCTGATCAGAAAGAGTTATTCCCATCATTAAGCCACTTTGATTACGACGACACGTCAATATGCGGGTGGTTCACCCTGCTAAAAAGAGTTTTTTAAGACTTTTAAGTTTATCTTTTTAATTAAGGATCCTCTTTAAATTTTGATCAACTTTCGAATATTATTATTAAGCACTTTCTGCCTTGGCATAATAATTATAATAAGGCATGTGAAATACAGCAAACAATGTTATTGGTAATTCTCTTCCATCTACAACGGTCATGAACAATTGATCTTAGTACGTCCAGATCTTACCCAACATTAAACATATCCTCACTTTTTGGAGGTCACTGTGCAATGCGTCATTTTTGGTCGACTTCGAAAACATTCCCCTTCGAAAATGAAATAATCCCCCATCGCCACGTCGGCTGGGGCAGCAAGATCCATACGCTGAATATGGCCAAACAGTCTCCATCTGGCGTCAGTGATATCCTGGCTTAGAGGCCTACTCTTGTATTTGTTGTAGAATCCATTATTTGAAACTCTGGCAGTACACACCAAATAACAGTCTAAGCTGTTTTCAGTGAAACGCGTCGAAAGCCGGCACTCGTACAGGCCGTAGAACTTAACTTTCAATTTTATATTAAAATTTCTTTCAAATATTTTGTTTATTTTTTATCTTTGTTAAAAAACTGATTCCGAGTAGAAGATGGATACAATCTAGGACTCTGAGGGTCGTTTTCTTGATAAAATCCATACATTTGGTAATAGGGAAGAAAAGTTCCTTGATAAAAATGATCATCAATCACCATTTCTCTAGCAAATATAGTTTCTAAAATGAACTTTTTAGTAGTTTCAAGGATTTGTCTGATTTCAAGTAAATCTAGCAAAATCTTAAAATCCTAAAACCTCGTACGGTTATATCTTGAAACGTGTGATTATCCGGCTTGGATAATATACATGAATAGTCCTACAATATTTCTCAGAAAACAAAACATTTATTTCTTGAATTTCTTTTTTCAAATAAGTAATTTCACTAAGAAGCAAATCTCTGTTTGATTAATATAATAAAATTACCTTATCAAGTCGACCATACTACAAGTTTTTAACTTTTTTGAAATATTTTCTAGAATAATTTCGCAGCTATTTTTAATCATTCTAATTAACACGTAAAAGAGAAATTAGTACTTTTCTCGGTTAGTTTCACAATTTTTATAAAACTTGAGACGCTCGATGTTCTGATTTTCACTTTCTAATTAAATTAAATTATTTTATTACCTCTTAAAAGTAAAAGATACTCCACTTTTTCAATTTGTTTTTGTTGGAATGATGTGTAATATCTAGAACTAAATAAAAACAAAAACCCAATTCTTTTTAAAGTCAATTCATCAATCAGCGAATAAATTTCGTTTTTTAATTTTTTAATATTTTCATTATTTGACCATAATGACATCTGTGTACAATCGTTTGAGAATATGTCCCCATACACGGCAATCTAATATAAAAATAATTAAAAAATATATTCATACCTCTTCAAGCAGATCAATACACTGATCGAATATATACGAACTGATTAATGACTCACATTCTTTTCTTATTTGAAAGGACAAAAAATGACGAGCGTTGTTCCATATACTATTCATTGACTTGGTCAATTTAATAAACTAAGCAATGTGCTAATTGGTAACCTAGAAACACAATGTTTGTAAACGAAAATAAACAATCTTTTTCTCCTACATATTAAGCATAAATTAAAATATAAATATTTCATATGCTGATTTAAAATCAAGAACACTTAAAAAAGCATCATTATTTAGCAAAGCAAAGAATAGTTTTATCTATAAATGAACTGGGAGTGTCCAGAGAGGTCGGACTTAACTGAAAAACAACAAGGAAAGATGATGAATTAACGGTTTAGTTTTCTCAAAAAATATTAATTAGACAATTTTATTTGTCTTTGTTAATGTGACATAGAATTAAAAATAATCTACTGACATTGATATTTAATAATTTCATAAAGTTTAGTTATGTACTTCGCCCTACAATATATCAAGGAAGTCAATAGTTCAGTCCAAGATGGCATTCGTAAAAATACATTACTAAATAATAACAAAATCAAAACCTATTTTTAGATTCACTCTGGGAAACATTTTTTTCAAAATCTACCATAAATAAAAATAATTTAAATACAATTCATTATTTTCTCAGGTTTACCAACAGCTATACACCCAAATTTTAAATTTTTGAGTTTTTCGAGAAAAGAATTAATTTTTTTCGGGGGAACCATGAATACAGGAATTTTGACAAGTGGGAGATTCTCGACTTTGTTTAATAAAGCTGTGGAGTATATAGGATTATATGTCAAATCTACAACATTTGAAAATTAATAATACCCAGAATGATTAAAGCAGAAGCATTAGCTGCCTCCGCGTATAATGCCTTGAATTATACAGACAAAATAACCTTCTCCTGGAAATTACACAAACCTCGCAGAACAATCAAAATTTTATTTGAGCATTTGTCGAAATTCTTTATTCCTTCACAACCAAAAAGTGGATCGGCCAGCACAGCTTCCCCGACAACCTAAAATATAAATTTATATATACAAAATCTGAATATTGGTGGGAAACAAATGAGACCCACGAATTTATAAATAAATTGTACATCTGATAAGGCCTTTGAGAAACGAGAAGCCAGAAATTAGTAAAATCTATTAAAATATACAACCGAGCCTCACTTTTGTTGCTAAAAGCAGTCTTCATGACAATATTCTCGTATAATTCCATTGAAAACAGTTTTGTCAAGTCAGTCTTTGACTAAAATATAAGAAAAAACAAACATTTTCTTCCGATTTTAACTGAAGGGCTCTCAACTTTCGTCTTATTTTATTCATACTATTATAAAGCATTACAAATTGAACTAATCAATGTGTTGTGGAGCAATCGTCTTAAGGTTAGCAGAATTTCTAATCTTGGTAATATTCACCAAAGTCTCATTAAATAATTGTTTCTTTGGAATCTATTAATGTCTAAAAACAACATGACTGGATTCAGAATGGGAAAGAAATGCCCTTCCGTGCTTATTACATAATCATCAATATCGAAAGGCAGGGCACTTTCATTTGCAAACGTTAAATATAAATACTTCAACGTCTCTGATAGAAAAAACGACTCCATTCTATCGATGGGACAACTAATATTACTTATCGCTGGGTTCCAATGTTATGATATTAGAAATGGAGCTGAATCCACATTTCGTTCGAGTGTAAATGTTAATATTGTTCATAATATCTGCATTTACACCGAGAAAGAAAGGATCGGATGTCGATTTGTACAAGTGATATGCCGATTCAGCCAATTCGGGTCTTAAATGATATTCAAAATTGAAAATGTTGTAATCAAAGTCAAAACTCTAAAATTCCGAAATAAAATTCGGACATCTGGCACAAATCCGTATACATTTGATATCCTGTAGTAATGTTCAAACATTGTGATCGCAGTCTCGTACTGGGAATCCAAAATCTACCACAAAAATGATCGAAACGAACCAAAAGCGCAGGCCAAAATGCCCCGAATGCGTCAACATAGTGCCGAGTAATAATTCGAGTATTATTCGAATAGACAAAATTCTTATAGTCAAAGGAATACTTCAAAAGAGCGTCCAAATGCTATAAAATACAATTTAATGAACGGACTGTTCTAAATCTGTTTTTATATTTCTGTTCTCCAGTCATTATGCTCATCTTGTACAAATACTCGTAGTACGAATCATATTCCGAACCCCAGCCACTGGCTGCAATACTCGAATATACTCACATTTATCCACCCAGTCACCAGAATAGACGGATATGTACATCCCGACCAGCCCGTCGACACTTTTAGACCAAATATAGTCCATCGCTCTAGTTGCAGTGTCCTAATCACTACATTTCGACATTCAACTTTATAAATTCCCAGTCCTGTCAGATTAGACAATGTCGTGAATTCCAGAATGAATGTTCCCGCGCAGGCAGTGCAAGTAAAGTGATTTTTCGTGTCAGGCTGACCAGTTTTTAGATTGATATATGAAAATGGTAGTCCAGTTGGAGTGTTGAAAGCTGGAAGTAACCGACTGGCAATGTCCTCTGCAAGGAAAAGAAGACCTCCTCGGTAGTTTCTACAACATTTCCCTTCTTTCTTGAAACGTTCGGCCAAAACATGTCCCGACAAAAGTCCCCTTTTGATTAAAAATAGAAATACCCGACAACCCTGATATTTGTTTCAAAAACTGACACAAATAAATCCTGATTGAAATGAATGTTTTTTAATATTATTTCAATTGCTCCTTCAAATAAATTAGTAAAATCCATTAACTAAAACATATTTATTTGAATATACGGCTAATGTGTCCAATGCATCGATGAAGGTCAATGAATAACTAATAATGATTAATTGACATTCACTTTCCAAAATTATACTCCAAATTTCCAGTGGAATTCATTTTCTGTCTATACCGGCCTTTGCATTCGATCGGCTTTAGTTCGTCGGCTGGGAATGCATTTTTCTGATGATTTGAAATAACAAGAATACCACATAGCCTTGATATGCGTGTAAAAACATTTCTTGCACTTTTAGTCTAAGAAAATTGTCAAGTTGACTTGATACTTGTTCATATCAACGTCCATCTCATTGTGCACTGAGGAAAACAGGAAATAAACAAGAAAGCTCATTTTTGGCCAAAAATCACGAAAATATCACAGAGTCGTAAACGTTTAATAGATTTAAAAATTATATTATTAAAATAAAATTGTCAAATTAATTTTTAAATTTTATTTACTATAACCTCATGTTGTTTAAGTAATATTTCGTGTATTTAAAATAGATCAAAATTATCAATTTACATTGGACGGTCAATCATGCGTTATAGACCAAAGGGCGGGCCATTTGTCCACCCAGACGACTATAAAAGAAGACACGTAGAAGAGCCCTATATCCCTGGTTGTGTACTCAGTCATATATAAAGGGCTGTACTCATTGGAGGGGCCTCCGAAGGGGAAAGTATATTCCAACGAACCAGCCAAAGTACAGCTTATAGCACATAGGAAATATCGGTGGTGTTCATGTGGACTGAGTCACTCACAGGTGTATATATAATTATTATTTATAGCCATTTTGTGACGAGTCTCATAAAATGACTTATCCATTCAGTTCGTGTTCGAATGTCACCAACTTGCCTCGTCCGGTGGTCTTTGCAGTGCGGGATACAAAGATGTATAAACTATGTAATTGTAAGCAAACCACCACAAGACCATTCTGTGATTGCATTTAATAATTTTATAATAATAACAGTAATTTTATTTAACAAAGTTTATGGATTAATCTGGTGAGAATCGGCGACAATTGACTTGATGGTATGAACTATGGCGAGTGGGGATATGTCTTTGTCGAGGAGATTAATAATCACCCTGTTTAGTCATTAAGGATACTTTAATAGTTCTGGTGGTGTGGACAGTCCTCCTAGCCTCCCTAATTCCAGCATGTCCTTCTCCTCCTCTGTCAGTATTACATTTCTCGACATCACAACACTCAAATTTTATTATTTTAATAAATTATTCAATTAACCAATAAAAAACAAAAAATAACAGTATTAGTCAAAACAAGGCCATTAAACGAAAAAGAATGTCAATTATTTCCCAGTAGTATACCGCAAGTACTGCTTTCCGGATGGAAGAACCTCAGTTCGAATATCAGTAAAGCGGTTCCTGGCTTCCTGATCGCTTAGAGAAGGGACAATAATACAGTCTTCACCTTGCTACAAATAGACTACCAGAAATATCAACCTTCCAGTTGACTGGGGTGGCTAAGGAATTGACATCAGTCATAATGACAGAGTCAATCACTCGTAACAGCTCGCTAAAATAACAAAACCACAAAACCTAACATTCCTTCCAGTAGTAGCCGGGTAGAGAATACTTAGTCTCATTTTCATGTTTCTATCAATCAAATAAACCTACAAATAACCAATTAAAATACCGCACGTGCTGGAAGGGGGTTACTATCCGGCCCAATTTCCCGAGGGTCCAGCATCCCCAATTCGGTGACAATTTTTCTTTCGGAATCGTCTATTATAGGAAATGGCAAATTGTCAGTTGGCATATTTCCATGTGCGAGAATGTCCTAATTAGTTGTTGTGTTATTTGACTTTACTTTAATCCATTCTTTGTGGCTTTCCACAGAATCACAGGACAGGCCAATTAGTTTCACATTTCTCTGGTCAAAGTCGACTGATCTTTTTGCTAGTTCAGCCATTTCGGTTGTGCAGACGGGAGTGAAATCACGTGGATGTGAGAAAAATAAACACCAACTGAATTTATATATATAAGGGATGTTACTTTGATCCAATAAAACTGGCAAGATCAAAATTACCCATTGTAGTCTTGAGTTGAAAATTTGGAAAATTGTCAGACAGACGTAACATGATGTGAATTTAACTATTTGTTCTAAATATAAATTTAAATATTTTTTATATCAAAAATTGTTTCGTAAAAAAATATGCTTTGTTTCCTTTATTTTTAAGACTTACCAAACAAAACGACATATTGGGGGTGACAAAAATAACATCTTGACCACAAACTGAAGTCGATTAGAACAAGACTGAAATCGGTAGATAATCTGGACGATCTCAGTGATCTGGCACGAAAGAGGGGAGGCTGGAAAGGACTAACAAGGCGTATTTTGAGTCGCATGGCAAAAGTGGAATTTTAATTAACCTATTGATTTTGCGAGAATTGCATTAAAAATTATCTTTAAAATTGGTGGTGTCATCTGCTAGTGTGCATGTGCACTTTTTTAAGATCGAAAATGGATTTTCAACAAGAGTTATGTTCACAACGATATCAGCGGATTACTCCAAAGGATTTATTTGCAATCTTTCGGAATAATTTCAAATCAATCTTCTACTTTCTAATTAATATCCGTGATATTTTTATTTTGAGTTAATTGATATAAAAACTTATTGATTTATTGATTGACCTAATGAAAATAAGTATGCTTAAATTTATTTGACATAAATAAAACTGATATCAGGAATAAATAAGATAAAATATTTAAATTTATCAGTTCTTCTTTACATACAACTTTGATGCAATACTATTGACGTTCTTTTTAAATAAGATAAATGTCATTAAAGGACATTTCTGGAACAGTTTTTAATAAATATTTTCAAGTAACCCCCTATTAAATACAGCTGAAATAACTACAACAAAGATCCATGTCAAAGGATCCATTTTAATGTTTCCTAAAGTTTTCGAATTCATCAAAAAGTGGAATATCATAACAGGCGAAACACTACTACTCAACAAAATAAATAACCCGATCATCAAGTATGTCAAAATTCCATGAATCGACTGAGCTTAACGACAGAAACCATTTGACGATAACAATTCGCAACATTCAAAAAATCATTCAAATTTAAATATAGATTTGAGAGTTTGTTTTTGAAAAGTATTGGTAATATCAGAGAACATTTCCATTTGATCAGGCTTTCGCATCCCTTTCTGAGAAGGTTGCCGATCTCAGGTCAATCTGCATGTCTTTAGTTTGCAAATCTATTTGCAAAGGATATCCAAGAAGCGTGAGTTAGTTCTAACCCTGGAACGAATCTTTCAACTTGGTGCACATGTGGGGCTATTTCTCATTAAAAAATATTTTTGTATCCTTCGTCTCACCTACCTACTCGTTCATCCCCGCGAAGAATCCGATCTTTTGTTTGACCTGGATTTTATTATTAGGAAATCAGTCGAGGAATTACTCAATGTAGACTTTTTCGGAGACCAACTCACTCGTGCAATGTTACCTCTACAATTTGGTGATATTTGTATCCGCTTGTTTATGAACATCTCTCTACCTATTTTCACTCTTGGCATCGAAAAATTTTGTCAATTCTGTTCTTTTTCCCTATTTTGAACATTTCGAACTTACTGAATTCTTTTCTGTCCTCAAGTTGAACTGCATCTGGTCTTGTCATCTCCGAGTCTGAATCATTTGAAGAGAAGTTGGGATTCCATTCGCCCTAGAGAGATTGTGAAATGCCTGAAAACAAGGGCCGATCAAATCAAACTCATCTTAATGTATGCAGCTGCACAACCACACCTAGGAGACTGGTTAAATTCCGTCCCGCTATCCTCAACTGGTTTACTCTTAGATGATGTGTCAGTTCGACTCGTTACCTTTCTACGACTCGAAATCCCTCTTTGCCATCCCCATCCGTGCAAGTGCGGGCAGTTCATAGACTCTGATAGTCTCCACCCTCTTCCTGCCGGTTAAGCGTTGGACATACCCAAAGACATGTTAGTTTGAACAACATCGTCAAACGGGCTTGTAATGCCGCAGGCTCTGGAGCCCACTGGTCTTTATCCGGTCTTCCCAATCAGCGAAGGGAAATGTCTCGGTGTGACGTAACATGTGCGGAAACTTTTGCTCCAGGGATCGTTATTCAGTCTGCGTTGTATACTGGCTTTACGTCTCACTGAGCAAAGGAAACCAAACGAAGAAAGTACGCGTTCCTTCTTGACATATACAACTTCGTCCCAATTGCCGTGGAGTGGTGTGATTGGGCCGACTTGGGAGAGGATTCTGTCTATAATTGAGAAACTGATGAGAAAGAAAACCTTTGACCACCGGAAAACCAGCTGTCTGTACCAGAAAATATTTATATCAATCTTGTGAGGTAACTTATTTGCTATTTGCAGTGCTGCCACTGACGAATTTTAATTGTTTTCCCGTTCAAATCTTTGGAATAATAAAAACCATCTCAAAATATTTTTTTATAGATGGCCCATTTGTCACACTAGTGTCCTAATTTATCTAAAGATTTGGCTATAAAACTTTGGTAAATTATTTTTAGCAAAGAAAAAATAACTTTTTCCGTCGAAAGGTTACAATTTTGTAATTTTTGAAGAGTGAATGTACAAACCGGATTAGAGCAATTGTTTAAAGTTTTCTAAGAGAAATAAACATTTTAATGAGAACATGTTCATATCGGTTTCGTATTTTAACACCGCATAAATCGGGCCAATTATCCAAAAATTATTTTATTTTTTTCGTGCGATTGTTTTCGAATCAATTAAGTTTTACCACTGGCGTGGTACCCTTATTGAACGGTGACATTAAAATAAATGAAATTTGGAATTTTTTTAAATCTCTTTTATTTATAAGTTCAAAGTGTAATTATTTAATTTTAATGTTGAATAAATTAATTTAGGATAATTGCTAAGCGACAAACTTTCGTATGTTTGAAATATCCGGAATAAGAGTCAATCCAGAAGGAAGAAGAGTTTATTGTATTAATAAATAAAACATTTATTATTTCAGCTCTCACAACACCTCCAAACAATTTTTTAAAATCAAATATTAGACATATTAGAAAAGTTCAGGCATCAATCAAAGAAGAAACAAATAAACATAACGCCAGTTTGGTGGAAAAACCTTTATGGAAAATGACACAATTTAAAAATATACAATCCAAAGTAAAAAAACATTCAATTATACATATTCCAGGTTGGTCAGTCACTTCAATCAAACAGAAACAGTGGAGAAAATAATCCAAAAAAATATTTAACTGCACATTCACGTACTGGATTTATTCCAACTCCAAATACAAATATGGACTTTTCAATGATCAATCCTGAGAAATTAAGTATTCCAAAGGCAAGCGAGATAGCATCACAAGTATAAAATGCAAATTTATATAAAGATACGCTTACAAAGAAGAGATTGTAATTTTATAAAAATGAATCGGGAAATGATATCAGCAAGATCCAACAAATCGATTTGCTCCGCGTCCACAAAAATGGGCAGCCTCGATACTTGTTCAATGAATAAGCAAAATAATGATTTAAAAACTATTAAAAGAGGATCAGTTCCTGAATAGTTAAAAACATTCTAAATATTTCAAGTCTTATCAAAATGAAACAAGAAAAAAAAATTCAAGATGAACGTCGGTTAGCGGAGATGCCGGACCCACGAATGCCAAAAAACCATCGTCTTATGCCTGAAGATGAAAGACAAAAAACCCTAAAATTACTTAGAGAAGGTTACTTTATAAATTTGATTAAACATATTTTAGCCGAAACCTTAACTACAGAAAAGTTATCAAAACTTCCAATTACCGTAGACACTTTGAGAGTAAGAAATGAAAGATCGTCTCTCAACACAAAACTATCTGAACTCAGTGAAGCTATCAAAATATTTTCGCGTCCGAAAGTTTTTATTAAAAATGATGATTAATTTGGACAAATTCTTTTTAAAATTGGTTTGAATACAGTTATTAACAAAAAAAGATTAAGATTTTTTTAATTTAATTTAATGAATTAAAAAGGCTGATTCATTACTGGGCGAGAGGTGGACGCGATCGAAAAAGTTCGAGCGTACTATCGCGAGGGATATCCGCTCAAAAAACCATCTCGATTCGCGGGAGTCGCCTGTGAGCGTCGACATCCGAGATCCGATTTCCTGATTGGGTTGTTACATAAATTTATATGAAGAAAGTTAATTAATAAAAAATTGAGAAAACATTTGTTTTAGAAGTAGCCAGTTCTTGTCTCTCAAAAGTATTTTTGGAATGGAAATATTAAAGTGACTACACAAAATTATGAAATTAGAAAACTTAGATTGTCTATAAGAAACAAACATTAGCTTATCTGACGCACTCGTGCCACACAGTAAGGGTTGGCAAAACTATTATACTTTTAAAAAAACCTTCAGCATAATTTCACTTCTTTATTGAATTATGTTATTTAAATCTAATTGCTAAGAATTGGCTCTGAAAATACTACAATGTTGATAATGTTGACCCTTGATGTCTTTAATGTTTCCTTTTCGTATTTTATGATGAAGATGACTCTTCTGACAAGTCAACTGCCATCCCTAGTTATTCGCCATAAAATGATTTGCTGATTTAAAGTTGTTAATTTTAGGAAATTGTAAACGAATAAATTAGTGTTCCAACATTCATTTGAGGGAAAAAAATATTTTGAATTATTAACTCTTTTACAGACGTCAAACGATTAATCGCAAGTTTATAGTTTTATTTTTTTGTTAAAAAACAAAATTCATTTATATATAAAATTTAACTGATTCATCAATTTCAATATTATTTTCAATCGTATCTTTAATTAGTAATAAACACGGCATATTTCGGCATGTCGCGACAACATTATAGAAAAATCAGAAATGTCCTCAAGAGGATATTCCTATTCTCTCACGGTTGACAACCCAGCATTCGGAAAGATCAAGAGATTCAAGATACGCTTTGAAAGCCCAACTTTGCAAAGTCCGGGTCTTTCACGCTGGAGTTCAGATGTGGCGAGGATGCTAATGCGTTCTCAGCGGAGCTTTTGGCAACACACATTTTCGGCTACGGTGACCATAAACTTTCCTCAGTTCCCAGGAAGGCCCCGGTTTTAATCCTAAGAAAATCCTTCCCTAGATTATTAGCTAAGATCTTGAACTGCATTTACACAAGATACTTGAATAGAACTCTAAGTTCGAGATATACGCAAAATGAGATCAACATTCAAATCGGATAGCTGATGCTTGACTCAAGAGCCGAGGTTATCTCTCTCCTAAGTTTCTGGATAAAAGCTAAGCGGGCTGGTTTGGTCTGGACGAAACAGAGACGGTACTGGTAAATAGCGGCCATCCGGACATTAGCGTCGTCAGCAAGTCCAAGCTTAGAGAATTCCACTCGTCTGACCTTCCTCTGTTCTCTTAACATAAAATGGGACAGCTCTACGCCGACAAGTCAGAGGCACCAACCCGTACTTTGCCAACGAACCACCATCCTATCACTGTGACAGAGGTGACCCGAACTATCTGTCCGGGCAGAGACAATGCACCGGGACATAAAAACAGCAGATGAATGCGTTTAAAAAAGGTTCCAAAGACTTACCCGAATACTTGGCAAGTCTTCCAGGGGCTCGGGTTCCTGTAGGGATTCCTTGCCCGAATAATGTACGCTATTTTGAGCTGACAACTGACGCTAAGTCGGACTACTCTCTGCATATAAAGCAGAAAAGTAGAAAGACCCTTCGAGGAGTATGCATCTGGAGATAAATATCTTTCTATATGTCTTCTACAGTATAGAATGAGGGCGTATTACTACTCAAAGAAAACCAGAAAATCCAGCTGAAATGTGAAAAAATACGGCGCTAAAGGTAGCCTATTAAATAGAGCCACATGATCCTGTTCCCAGCTGTAAGAGGATAATTTCCCGACAATAGGAAAGTCATCGAACATTCAATCCGGACTTTCAGAAGGCGATACTTGTGACTGACCTCGACCGCGTTGTCTGAGTAACCCGACCACAACCCGGACTTGTTGCTCAACAAATATTATAGTGTTTTTTAAGTTTGTTTTTAAGAATTTGTAATTATCATTTAAGAATTCGTAGAGACAGCTTTTCAGACTTTGTGAGCATAAATAATCAAATAATTTTTTCACGCGCCTGTCGTTGTGGTGTCTTTGTCTTTTTCATTGTAATTCTGTTTCATTGTAATTTCCTTTTTTCTATTGTATTCATCCTTCGTATCTTTGTTCACTTTTTCTCATCTTTCCATCTCTTTATTACCTCTTACTCTCACTCTTAGCCCCATTTCTATCTTTCCTATCCTCTCTTACTCTTTTCCTTTTTTAATTGCATTTCTTTTCACTCATTCTGTTTTTTTTTTTTTTTTTATATCCATGACACCCAAAACTTCACAACCACCCAGTTGTTTCCTTCGTGAACCTACACTTTGCAGGCATTGCCTGTCTTCAGCCCCCAGAAAGAACGCACTTCGCTGCTCCTCTTGCGATGAGTATTTCCACCTGTATTGCCTAAATATCCGTAAACGCGAGGCTATGGCACTAAAATGCTGGCTATGCCCCTATTGCCTACCTCAGCCTCGCAGAAATCCAAAAATCCCCACCCGGAAACCCCCCGCGGACGCTATTTGCCTGGACGAATTCTCCGCAGAAGATGTCCTCCTCGCAATTTCCTCGCTCCGCCGCAGCCGCTTTGTGCTCGGAAAAATCCCTAAGGCCGCCCGGCCGCTGGCATCCGAATCTTTGGCCTCTCTAATAAATGACATCCTTCTCTCTTCATCCAAATCCGCTTGGGTCAGAATCTTCCTATTTCCCCTTCTTGCACTAGGTCTCAGTTACGACCACGAGAAATCAGATCGCTCTCTCGCCACATCCGTCAAAAACAACATCTCGGACTTTATGGAACAATCAGCTAAGGACGAGTTTCTAAGCTCGATCCTTGCCAGCCATGTCGAAGCCGCAAAGCGCTTCAATCCCGACGATAGTACAAACGCCGGTACTTCAGGCTTTGACACCTCCTCTCTTGGGCCTCGTATCTTGTCCAAATTGATCGAGGGCGACACCAGAGCTGCTATGAGAGTTCTGGCTTCCAATGGCGGAGTACTCCCATCGACCAAAAACGTTATCAACACTTTGAAGTGCAAACACCCCCCAGCCCCTGTAGACCTCAGGCCTTTTCCATCCGTCGATTCCACGCCCTCCCCCCCGAAACTCACCAACGATGCGATCTGCCGCGCTCTCAAATCTTTTTCACCTAGCAGCAGTGCAGGCATTGAGGGGCTCCGCCCCAGTCACCTTCGCAACCTCATCTCTCCCTTGATCGGCCCAACAGGCTCGCTGCTCCTAACCTCGATCACGGAACTTGTCAACAACCTTTTATCTTCAAACCTGTCCGCATTCGCTCGTGGACTCATTTTCTCCGCCCATCTGCTTCCTTTTTCCAAAAAAGACGGCGGAGTTCGTCCTATCGCCGTCGGGAACATTTTCCGACGTCTGGCTTCAAAGCTCGCCTGCTGGTCGGTCTCCCCGGAACTTGCAAAAGCTTTCCTCCCGTTACAGCTAGGAGTTGGGGTTCCCTCAGGCTGCGAGGCAGCGGTGCATGCCGCCAGACGCTTTGTGACCGAGAGTTTACATCCCCGAATTCTAGTCAAACTAGACATTACCAACGCATTTAACAGTGTCCGCCGCGACTCTGTGCTGGAATCTTGCTTTCTTCGTTGCCCATCCATTTATCGGTTCGTGCACCAAAGCTACGGCTCTCCTACTCTTCTTATCTCCGGCTCTTCTACCATTATTTCCGCCACCGGTGTACAACAGGGCGATCCTCTCGGCCCTCTCCTTTTTTCGCTGGCCATCGATGAAGCGGTCCGCTCGTGCACTTCTGAGCTCAACGTCTGGTACCTCGACGACGCCTCCATTGGAGGCCCGGCCGATAGTGTTGTAAATGACCTGAACAATGTGGCTCCGATACTGGCTTCTATAGGCCTTACCGTGAACCCACAAAAATCAGAGATTTTCAATATTGGATACGACCATGCACTCTTTACTCTGGAAATCCAGCCCCTGTTCGACCATCATCTCCCAGCCATACGCACCGTTCTGCCCGAAGAACTTACTCTTCTCGGTACGCCTCTATTCTCGTCCGGAATCCCATCTTTCCTCCGCGCTAAACTTCTTAATATGGAAAAATCATTCGACACTCTTAAATCCATCGACGCCCATGTGGCTTTCTTCCTACTGAAGAACTTTCTTGCCTTTCCTCGTTTGGAGTACGCACTTCGCACTTCTCCCTGTTTCCGATTCCCGGATGCAGTCGGAGAATTCGATTCGCTGCTCAGGAATACTCTCGTTCAAATCTCAAACGTACATTTTGACGAAATGGGCTGGAAACAGGCTATCCTGCCTATCAGGCACGGGGGTCTCGGATTCCAAGCCCCCTCGGTCCTCTCCTTGCCATGCTTTCTTTCCTCCTCTCACCGATGCATGCCTCTCGTAGTCCAGATCCTTCCTCCTCCCTCTGGATCGCTCACGGACTCAGAGCTTTCATACGGCACATCGTTGTGGACAGATTGCGGACTAAAAACTCCCGTTGACCTATGCCTTATGCGCGAATGGACGGAGATCAGCAGCTCTCAGTCTTTCCGGTACTTACTGTCTCACGGAGACCAACACCGGCGTGCTTGTCTGTGTCTGGAGCATCTCCACGGACTGGCGCCTGGATCAACGCCTATCCTTCCCCCGCAGCTGGAACCTTCCTGGACCCAGACTGTTTAAGAATCGGAATATCTCTCCGACTCGGCTTGGACATTTGCCAGCCTCACCAATGCCGTTGCGGGGCTCATATAGACCGCAAAGGTCTACACCCGCTCTCCTGCCGCAAATGCCCTGGGAGGTTCCCCAGGCACGGACAGCTTAATTCCATAATAAAGCGTCTGCTCGAGGCAACCGGCATCCCGTGCCAGCTGGAGCCCTCTGGCCTTAACAGGGGCGATGGCAAGAGGCCGGACGGCGTCTCGCTCTTCCCGTTCAAGTGCGGCAAAGCGATCGTCTGGGACGCGACATGCTCTGACACTTTTGCGTCAACATGCCTTCTCGCGTCCGCGATCGAAGCTGGCACAGCGGCGAGGAGGGCAGAGACCCGGAAGAAAGACAAGTACGCCTCGCTCGCCGACAGATTCCTCTTTGTGCCTGTTTCAGTCGAAACATCAGGCACATTCGGCCCAGCCACGCTACGTTTTCTCACCGAGAGAGGCCGTCACCTCGGGAGGATTAGAAACGACCCCCGTGAGGTCAATCGGCTTTTTGAGCGCGTCTCAATAGCCGTACTCAGGGGGAACAGTTTCTCTTCTCTCTGCGGCTAGTAGCTGACTTCTTGTTCCATTTTCTTTTCATTTGTAAAAAACATTAAGGCTTCAAAAAAAAAAAAAAAAATCAAATAATTTTTTTAATATTTATAAAAAAATAAATATTATTTTTTATTTTTGTAAATCTATTTATTAATAAAATTAATACGTATTTACTTTCCTGTTGGCATGAATTCTGCGTGGAATTATTCTGATATTTTGAATAATCTCTCTTTTCGAAACATGTAACTACAATTATTAAAATATTAATAAATAGCGATCAAAGCACTTCAAAGCATCTTCGTAAGGTCTACACATCACTCGCTGCTGCTCTCTATGTATGTGCAGCAGGAGTATACAGTGGGGACTACATTATGGTTAACAAAAGCTATTCAACCTTAGTCATATTTCACTGGCTCTTTGGTCTTCCTATTCAGTTCTCTCTACTTGGCATTCACAACATTCGATAAGGCTACTGAAGGAAGACGCCTGTCTGTATTTTTGGGTGCTGCCTTCTCCATGGGCGTGTCGATCACTCCGTGGGTCATGCGAGTCTATGCGATTGACCAAAGTGTTCTTATCACTGGGTTTTTGATAACCGCCGTTGTATTTACTTGCTTCACTCTGGCGACTATAATGAGTGACTCTGTTCTCTACAACAACATTATTGGTTTTTTGATTTTGTGTTATTTTCAGGTCCTTTGGCTTCACTTTCTTTGGTTTCCCTCGGGCTTTTTGTGATGCAGTTATTCAACCGTAGTGTTGTTCTTAACAAGGTTGTGTTTATTGTTTGTTTTTAGATGCATTTGTATCTCATTCTTGTGATTGATTCTCTGTTTGTCATTTTTGATACTCAAGTCATTATTTATAAACGAGTTCGATTTGGAGATAAGGATTACATTTGGCATTCGCTTGAGTTGTTCCTCGACTTTATTCGTCTCTTCAAAACGGTCGTCACGGTTCTCCTACAAAAAAGGTTTCGGTTTTTTGAGTTATTTCGTAGGGAGAAAGACGAGTAATTAACTTCGTTAATTGTTACTAATGGACTAATATTTTTTCAATTTGGCATTTATTCAGAAAAGTTTTTGTTTTTTCCTTAAAAAGCTTTAGTTGGTTATAAATCCTTCATTCCAAATTTGTTTTATTTTTGCTTTGATTAGCCTTATTATAATTTTTTCTATTTTCACTCACTATACAGGTGTTCTCAACCGGGGGCGAATCGCCCCCCTAGGGGCGAAAATTTTGTACAAGGGGGCGATAATTTTGTACAGGGGGGCGATAATATATTTAATAAAAAATAAAATTTATATTTATTAGAAATTGTTTAATTAGAATATTTTTAATGGCAAGCCTAATAATTTAGAGCAGGTGTTCTCAACAATTTTCATTATTCGCATCATCATTCTCTTTTAATGTTTCCAATGCAGATGAAAGTTTACAAATGGAACTATTGGAAATCCAATCAGAAGAGATAATTTCACGAAAAAATGATATATTCTATTTGAATTGGATTTTTACAAAATTTAATGAAATTACTATTCTTCTTCAAGGAAATTTTGTCAACATGATTGATTGCAAAAGAATAATGAAAACATTTGCAAAAAAATTATTGCTTTATCGACATAATTTTTCTATAAATCAGTTTGGAAACATTTCACAACTATCTGAGATAAGTAAATATTTTAGTCAAAACAATATTATGACATATTGTCAACATTTGACGGAACTAGAAGCGGATATATCTCTTAGATTCAAAGATTTGTTTGATTTGGAATTTGAAGCATGGATGATTGATCCGTTTTCATGTGTGCCAGAAGATATGAACGAAACAATCCAAGAAGAGATAATTGAATTGAAATATAATGAAGAATATATTCACAGATTTCAACAGGATGGTATCTCTAAATTTTGGCAATCAAAAGATCTACAAATGAAATTTCCAAATTTATGGAAGGAAATGAGTAATGTACTATTGGCATTCCCTACCACTTATTTAGTTGAAAGTGGATTTAGTTTTGTCAATCATAATACACAATGTGAAAAAAATAGACTGGAAGTGTGTTATAGAGGCGATATACGCCTAAAGTTGAGCAGAATTAAACCCGACATAGAATATTTAGCGAGTAAACATCAATATCAAGGGTCTCACTAATAATTTTTAATAAAAATTCAATTTTTACATTTGATTTATTTGAAAACAGTTTAAACGTGCGAAAATGATTATCATAATCTTAAGCTGCTGATGATCGAGAAGACGTTGCCCCTCAGGATCCCAATGGATATTCTTTGGAACAACCATTGTTTCTCCCGAGGCTCTCTCCGTCTTCTCGAGATCAGATTCCCGATTTTAACGACGAGTTCAAACGATTTTTGGCTCATGGCCCCAGAGGTTTCTACAGATATTGGGGAGAAGATAAAGTTGTCCAGCAGGTTGGAATATTTCTGAGCTTTATGTACCTCAGCCTTCTCAGCGGCTGAGCCTGGACTGATCGCGGAGTCAACTATATTGGTCTTTGAGAAGGTGTCTGTGCACGTGGAGTCCCACGCTAGGCATTTCCCATTACCCCACGGGAAAATGGTGACTCCATCTGGGCGTTTACCGTCTCCACGGTCAAGCCCAACGGGTTCCAGTTCTGTCGGGAATCCAGCTGCTTGTAACGCAGCCGAAATAGTCTCGTTGATAGCGGAGTGTCTGGGAGCACGGCCAGCACTCCTTCTGCATGACAGGGGATGTAGTCCTTTGGTATCGACTTTACTCCAACATCGGCATTGGCCCCCCGAACAGACATTAAGTCCCAAGCGCATTGCTACGCCAATCCTCACACAGTCATTATCGAGAAGGGTTCCAGATTGGGAGCAAGGGAGGGCATTAAGCCACGCCCCACTTTCAGGTTTGATTTATTATTGTATATTTTGATTTTTGAGTTATATACAAAGAACAACCAATTAAGGGACAATGCCCAAAAATTTTTAAATTGTATGTGGACAAGGGGGCGATAAAATTTCAAAGGGGGCGACAAAATATCTAAGGGGGCGATGAACAAAAAAAGGTTGAGAATGCCTGCACTATACAATAGAAATTAAAAAATGGCAGTTAAGACGAATTATTAGACTTATTTTTATATGTAGATTTTATCAACTTCTTCCTGAAATTATTTTATTCACTGAAAATAAAGTGGACAATGCATTATTGAAAGATAATGGATGGTTAGCAGAAAATAAGCTAAATTACCAAATTTATGGATATATCAATGCCTTCGCTAGGAAGTTAAGTTTATGGAAAGCGTAAATAATGATTGCACACATTTTCCTTATTTGTCAGAAAATTTCTCAACTGATAAATATTTAAAAATAATTGAAGATATCAATTCACAATTTGATGCAAGATTTCAGGTTTTTAGTATTTAAATTAAGTTGACTAATAAATAATTGTTAAAAATTATTTGCGGCCCCTGAGTAAAGAAGCTTGAGAATCACTGACTTGGTAAAAAATAACAAAACCCCTGGACCAGATACGATAAACCCAGAATTACTAAAATATGATCCTAACTCTTTTTGAAAAAATCGCTACACTACTAAAAGAAATGTTTTCAACTAACTCAACTTTACCTCTGAGGACGGGATTACTAATACTTATACCAAAACCGAATAAACCCAAAGGAGTGGTTAAAAGCCTACGACCAATTATATTATCAAATTTTCTACGGAAAGTCTTAGCTAACATTTTATTGGACAAATAATAGGACCAGCCTATCAAAATGGGTTCAGAGAAGGAAGATCAACAACTGATGCAGTATGGAGTCACAGATGGAGATGTACGACACATCAAAAATATTGCAATGTCACCCACATTTCGGGATTACCTCTATCAAAAGACTTTGACTCGGTTAACAGGAACAACTGATGACAGTACTGGAAGGGATTATCGAGTGTAAGAATGACCCACACCTTCTATCTAACACAGAACTCCTTATGATAGTTGGAAAATCTACTCAAGGAAATTTGAAACAAACACAAACACTTCTCGGCCTAATTCCTGAAGACAAAGAACTCCTGGAAAATGTACTAGAAAAGCACCAGATATACTTGGGAAATGGTTCCTCACCGTGAACGGGGAAAAAACAGAATGAACAGAAATAATACGAATAAACAACCCACTCGAAGAGAAATGGAGGAACATTAAGAAACTTGGTTCTTTATTAGGAGACAGTGAAGATATCATACGAAGGAAAACCCTGGCAAACGGGGCATTACAAAGGCTGAAAAACCTATGCCCAAAAAAGAAAGGGAATAACATAAACAAAAGATAACGCTATAGGACACATTTATCAAACCTATCCTCCTATAAACTCCGGGACCTGTGGCACAACAAAGAAGGAATTGGAAAGGCTCGACTCTTTTCACAGGAATCATCTTAGAAACATAAATGGAGTGTCGTGGCCATCCATGATCTCGCTGAGTAGACTGTACAATAGGTGTGACTGTACGCCAATAAGTCGCCAAATCATTAGCTCTCGTTGAAGACTTTTTGGAAACATCGCGATGTAGAATTACTACCCCTCCTCTAATGGAGGACGCTTTCGTGCAAGACCGAGAACTACCCTCTCTATCATTTTACAAAACCGTGAAAAAAACATTGGCATCTGGTGACAATCTAGACCCTCTGAAGAACCTAGCTTAGAACAGGAAAACTTGGAGCAATCTAATTACTTCTTTAATATCGTTTGCTCCGTTCGCGTTATAAACATTATGGCTCTCGTGAAAGTGCTACTAATAATATTATTAAAACCGATTACTTTTGAAATTTCCTATCCAACTGCATTCTAGATAATCATTTGAAATTTCTTAAAATTTATCAAAAGCGAATTTTACAAACTCCTTTTATCAATTAGACAAATATAAACGAAATCTTTATGTAAAATATTTAACGAAATCCCATGATTTTTAGTATTACAAGAAAATTAAAGTATGAAATTTATGTCATTTTTAATAATTATTTATGTCCCATGTTTTAACGAAATCTCATGATTTTTAGTATTACAAGAAAATTAAAGTATGAAATTTATGTCATTTTTAATAATTATTTATGTCCCATGTTTTAACGAAATCCCATGATTTTTAGTATTACAAGAAAATTAAAATATGAAATTTATGTCTTTTTTAATAATTATTTATGTCCCATGTTTTAACGAAATCTCATGATTTTTAGTATTACAAGAAAATTAAAGTATGAAATTTATGTCATTTTTAATAATTATTTATGTCCCATGTTTTAACGAAATCCCATGATTTTTAGTATTACAAGAAAATTAAAGTATGAAATTTATGTCATTTTTAATAATTATTTATGTCGTAAAATGTCAATTAATAAATTTTTATAGAAAGTGTTAATATTCTCACATAAAAACTTCATAAATGAGAGCTCAATTTTTAGTTTTTATTTTTATAAAAAATGTCTAATGTTCCATTTACATATTAAGAATTATTGGAGCACATTTTCAAAACCACAATTTAATTGTAGTATTATGCACTTTTTGGTTGACCTTCTGACGTAAAACAATTCTATATTAAACCACTAAATTTCGAAAAATAGTTATAACACAGTAATTCGCCATTAATTTATGCTTTTTTAAATAGATGATCCCTATAGATAAGAAGTATATTATATTATGTTAAACGAAAACTTTGAAGCAATGCTATATACTTTAAAAGCCAAGTTGACAATCAGAAAAAACCACCATTTTGTTAATATCGTGAGAAGAAATGAAAATCTTTTGGTTTTAAAATGTGATTTTTAAACAATCTATTAGTCGAAATATCATCTAAAAATTGTTTTGAAAAATTTTTGTACTTTAGCAACAATCATTATAAAATGGAAATTAATGTTTATATTATTGATTAATAATAGATGTAAAAATCGTAAAGATGTTGAGTGTGATTTAAATTCAAATAATATACAAAACGAAGAAACTTTGGACCTTACAAAATGCTATTTGTTTCGGTCTGAAAATGAAAATGAAACATTAAAACTACTAAAATTTAATACTTTTGATTTCCATTCTAACATATATACATCGGTATTTGTTTTAGTTATCGCTTAAAATCATTATTAGACTTATATGGAACAAATCAAAAAGGCAGTTTCGTATGTACCGACGATTCGAAACGAAAAAAATAACGAAATTGTATTTTCTACAACTTTATTTTTAGTTGTTCAGTGTTACGTATGAAAAAAGCAAAGCTTTCAGAAATTTCTCATTTTTTATACAAAAAAATATAATTAAGAAGAGTTTATTTATCGAGTTTCAATTTATTACATTTGCTTAAATATAGATATAAACCAAATACTATAATTCACGCCGATAATAGATACGCAGATTTCCTTTCCATTATCATTTTCGGAAATGGTAAACTTGAGTACTACATAATATTTAGTTAAAAAAATTTTCAAATTGTATAAAAAGAATATAACACTACAAACAGGTTCAATGATGGGGGTATTTTTAATTTAATTTGGTTCTCTCAAAATTATAGTTCGAGGAAATTATGTGTAATATTCGTCGTGATTGCTCAATAGTAACTGAGACGAATTGCATACTATTATTTCTTCACAAAAAAGTTCTAATTTTATTTATAAATTTGTCAGGATTTTAAAGAGATATTCAAAATAAATGACCGAAAAGTGCACACTATTTCACGAAATTTTTTGTTAAAATTACTCAAAAATACTTTTAGTTCTGCCTGTGGAATTTTTGAATCTTTTATTACAAAATTATATGACGACTTTATCAATAAATGGTTTGTTTTTTCATATAGACAAAATGAAATTATTGTTGAAGACATGAGAAATACAGACTGGATTTATATTGTTATTTCAGTTTACTTAGTCACTATTATTTTTAAGGGAGATGCCAACATGGTTGTAGATATTCAGCAATCTTCATTAAAATGTTTGAATACTCAAAATGATGAAGGTCCTAAGTTCAAAAATAGATCAATCGCTTATAAATCAGATTGCCTTGATTTTTTATACAACTCTACTTTTCGTATATCTTAGTAATTGATATACTTAGACAGCCAGAGAATATATAAATCAAATAGCGTTATTCCCCCAGGAAGGCCAAAGACATCAATTCCGTCAAATAAATTAAGAAAAAATAAAAATGGGACAATTCAATTAGGCAAATGTATATTTTTGAATATTAAGAAGCTTGAATATTCTGCTGTTTTTGTTAGTTAAATATCATTTTATAGTTCCATCTAGGGTCTAAAAGAAAACCAAAAAATTGATTCAAAGATAATTTTAATTAGCAACAGATGTAAAATATTACATATTAGAAAAGAAGTTGTTTGCATGGAACACGACGTTTCATTCAAAAATTTTATAAAATCAAATGTCAGTTTGGTTTATTTTAGTTATAGTGGGTTTCAATTCCTAGAAAAGAGGAAATATTCTTTTTATGCAAACTTCTTTCTTTAATTTGAAAATAATTTTAATATAACTCTAAATTATTAAAGTATAAAAGCTATTAAAAATGTTTCATTTATAACAGGGGGTAATGAAAAGCCTATTTCTAATGAAAACTTCTATTTTTTAAAACGTGGTAAATCAATTATTAGGGAGAACTGGTAAAAAGCATAAAATGATTGTGTAATTTTTATTTTTGCTTTTCCGAATTGACATCTTGCTCAGGCCGACCACACTTCTTTAAATAGATTGATTGACTTGGTTTAGTTTTGGCAAATAGTCTTGTCATACGATTTTGATTACTTCTTGATATTTTTGACTAATTCTTTATAACTACTTTGCTTCAACTGCTTTCTAGCACTTACTTATCTAACCCATCACTAATTCTTAATGATTTCTATTTAAATAACAATTTTCTCTGGTTTCTAGAAATTCTTTTCCAAACCAGATAATTTAAATTAAAAGTCTACTTCCCCAATCAAACCAATGTCTACTTTCTTTAAAAAAGCTTCAAATCACCGATAAATAGGGAATTATTTGTAAAGAAAGATAAGAAAGTAGCTTATTGGTTAAAGTATTCTTACATCAATTCATATACAAAATAATTAGTTTTCCTATGCTTTGTTAAAAGTGCTTATGCTCTTTGACAGTGTTTTTAATTACAAGTGGAACTTTAATTCACACCAGTTTAAATACGCACGGCATGCATTTAATCTGAGTAATGTTTTGTGGGCAAAAGAGTTTGCTTTCTTTGAAATTAGAAATTAAATTCTCGCATAAATATGACTAATTCCTATAAAAAATTTCTGATATCTTTAAGTGTAAATTTATGAAGAGAGTACAGGTTTTGATTAAGAAACTTCAGATCCATAAACATTTCAAACTATTAAGTTGATATAAAATCATAGAAATCAGGTACATTATGCTCCACTTCAATTTGTCCGCTCGATATTGACAATTTAAAAAAGTGCAAATAAATGAGTTGTACAAAACTTTGATGATGCAATAGTTTAAATTAATTTGAAAAATCTCGTGACCTATTTCAGAATCATTGTTTATTAAATCCTGTCAATTATTTGTGATATTTTTTTGGTAGTTGAACACAGACATGGAGTGAGAGTATCTGCCGAAGAATACACCTCTGCTGCTTACCAGCTTGCAGAAGTGGCATGCTGCCGTGACACGTCAGTGAAAGATATGAGACAAATAGAAAATCTACCTGACCGGGAGATGGAGAGTGTGGACGAACTGGTTGCAAACTCTTCTTCTAAAAAAAGGAAAGAGATTTCCAATAATCGGGACTGAGAATCTAAATTAAATAGTCTAGCTAAAGTTATATACAATTAACGTCTATTGTCTATTAAAATTTGGCGTTTGATATTTTAAACCAAACCTCGCAGACAATAAATCTAATTATTTACCGATTTTTTAGGAAATCAATTTTTTAAATAATAAAGAAATATTTCCTTCCCTAGAATTCAAAATTAGACAATTCACACAAATAAGTTATTAAAAATAATTCACAAAGTAAAAAAATCACTGAAAGTTTGGCATTTTCAAATTTACCGACGAATTTTCATATTTGACTCTCTTTGAAATATTACCAAAATGTGTCAGTAATCCACTCGGACCATTATTCTTATCCTTTCCAACCGTTTTACCAAACATGCTCTGAGTTGTCTTATGATTCATTTCGACGAATGAATCAGTCTTCCCAGTCGAATCGCCCATGACATCAACATGAGTTGAATCTGGACACGAAGGCCAACTCTTAGAACTATCTGATATGTCCGAATCAGTCGATATAACTGAGAAAATTCCACCAGTCAACTACAAAGAGAATCTTATAATGAACAGTTACTGTAAACATGAGTTGTTTCCTTACTGGAATAGGAGTAGACATAATTATCCTATGGAAATGTTTTGCAACCTCTAGCAATTTAAAATATAATAAAACGCTTATAATCAGCCCTATCTTCAGAAAGTGTCCATTTAGTGGCCAACTGGGAAACCAACTGCAAAACAGACTACCCAAATAAACAAGAAATACAACATTATTAGAAGTATGAAGAGCCGACATGTAAAAACAAGCGCAGGCGATCAATCCCGGAGAACACTGATTGGGCAACATGGACATGGAAATACTAATCTGTCCCCTTATTATTAAACCTAGCCGACGCCAACATGCTGGCGACCTTGAAGGGTAAAACTCCGTGTGTGGCTATCGATATCAAAAATGACAAAACTACATGAATATTCTCTGTAGGCTTTGACTATATAATAATGAGGATGGATGTAGTTAATATCAAAGTCTATAATCTTATTTTAAACACACACCTAAAGTATGGAGAATGAAAGATTCGATTATCACAATTTTGTCGCCAAATGACTGACAATTCAATCAAAAATAAACCTTAATTTGAAATTCGCTAAACTTTTTGCTGGAATTAGGATCTTTTACCATCAGACAAAACACTCTCACGACCTCTGCCAATATACGATTGTAGTCTTCGTATTTTGAAGCCAAAAGAACGCAGGCGGCTCCAACATACTTGAAAGAGTGGTTGGATAGTTATAAACCTCTTTTGGGAATTTATTGATGGGTTGTTTCATATAAAAACACTGCAAAATACGGATTGCTGTCATTCGAGTGAGATGATTACTAAATAGGAAGGAAGTTAACTACCATTCCAGGTGGTTGGACATTGTGTGAATAAAACATGCCATCTTTTGACGGAAATAGTATTCTGTCCTATAAGAAATTTGGACTGCTCTTGACGGAGTCTGATCAAGTTTGTCGTCGTATAAAAACAGTTTTGACTTGTCAAAACGTGTTAAATGTTTTTTATAAGTTGACATCAAATATTATTCAACTATATTTTGGAATTAATTGATAATATAGAAGAAAATGTATCAGTTATAACTAACTAACATGAAACAACGAGAGCGCAGGAACACAATACTATATGATTTATTTTTATTAATTCAAAAAAATTACTTTTTTATTTTTAATATAACTAAATCAATTTTATTCATCAATTATATATTAAATTTGTGTAAGTTAATTCTAACGATTTGTTATAGTAAATTACATTGTTATTTTAAAGAAAAGTTTCAGTTCTACTGCTTAAAAAAAGATCGAAAACTAAATCAAGTTGTGAGTTTTTTTTATTATTTTTTCCAGAACCTGCACGGAGGATTCTTTTTAGATTACTGTGTGAAATTTTTTGCGAAAATAAATTGTTTAGTATTGACATTTTCATAAAAAAATTTTCCAGTATAAAATTAAGGAATACTTCCCCAAATTTCCTCCTTTAATTCCTCAACATTTTCAAATCCATTTTACATTGTTCAGTTTTCATATGAACCCACAAATGCTCAATTGGACTCATATCAGGTGACTGGATAGCCAGTCTAGTGTTTTTATATTTTCTTTATCAAATTAATTTATAATTAACTCCCCTGTATGACACGGTGCGTTATCCTGTTGAAAACAAGTCCCATTCTTGCAAATGATCTCTGTTGACTCAAAGTTTAAATATTTCACAGAATTCAACGTTCTGTCAACAATAACTAATTCTCCAACGGAGTTAAAATAAAAACATTTTCATGCCATGATTTTTATTATTTAATAAAATTTCAATCCAAACCAATCTGTGGTGTTGGATTACATTCGAATCTTTACTTGAATTTTTTTATAAATACACGTTTAATCAACCTGTTCCAAAGTTCACTGTTTTTGGAATATTCAAGGTTTCATATAAACTGTTTTTCTGTTTTTTTTTTCTGTTTTGTTTGGAATCACGTGAAAAATGGATTAACCTGAGAAAATTGTGATTTCCATTTGTCATCAACTCACCGGCCGCACATTTTGACATCCCGGATATAAAGGATAATTCTTCCTTTGGTGAAATCGTTTATATGCTTTTTTCTAAAATAGAGATATTAAATCATATAAAAATATTTTAATAATATTAATAAATTGATTATTTAAACACATTTCTTTATGTGGGTCTACTTAGATATAATATATTCATTAGTTTATTGATAACATAATAATAAATGCTTTTTTAATTTATTAATTCATTTCTAGGACAGAACCAGTATTCTATAATTAAGTCATCACTAGGAATGGACAGAACATGAAACATCCGATAACCGAACATATTACTTTAACCAAGTCACTAAAGTATCAACGTGGGATAAACCTATGGAACTGATGACTCCAAGAGAGGTTTCCTACCTGCAAAATAATATTCAGCTTATTCAAGCCAAGTCTATCTGGAAAGAGTACACCAATAACAATGGTCGGAACTACTACCACAATAAAGTCACGGGAACAACCCAATGGGAAAAGCCGCGAGAGCTATTTGAGATTGAAAGTATTAAAAATACACATTTAATTCTAAAATAGGAGAACTATTCGAATTTGATGAAAGAGAAAAGTACTTTTTGAATTTTTGTGTTTAGAGCTTTGAGAGAGCAGGAAGAAATAATGAAGGCTCGAAGTGGTTTCTTGGATGGAGAGAAGAGCTACACTCCAATGCCGGAGTTTGTGCACTTTATGTCACTTTGATAGGTCATTTTCTAAACAACTTGCAAGGAAAGATGCCATTGCTGAATTCAAACAACTTTTATTCGATAAAGTACTTGTTTTGTGGTTTTCGAAATTAGAATGTCCCTTCCAACTACACGTGGGAACAAGCAATGCAGATTATCGACGATGATCGACGATTTGATCTTGTTTCGAGCGTATCTCAGAAAAAACAAGTCTACCATGTCTACAAATTGGAAAAGAGTCGTCAAGAACATGTTTTTCTTTCAAAGAAATAAAAATAGGAAGAATATCGACAAAGCATGCGGAAAGCCCGAGAAGATCTCAAATCTTTCCTGACTTCTCCCGATATTTCTGGAAGAATGACCTACAAGTTGTCTATTCCTATGACTTGTAGGAGAGCAAAGAGGAGATATTGCGGATTGGACTCGTGGAAACTTCTTCCCGAGTCGGAGAGATATGACATATTCAAAGATTCCATGAATTTTGTATTAAAGCGGGAAAAGGTGGGGAAATAGTTTTGTTAATCGAAGGATGAGATCAAGAGAATCAGAAGATCAAGTCAATCTGCGTTTAAATCCATTCTGAAGAAAATTCCTTCACTTGCATATTCTACTACGTGGTCAGAACTGCAGACATGTCTCGTCGATTTGCCAGAATTTCAGGAAAATCCAGAAGTTCAGGGTTTGTTGATTTTTGATGAATATATTAGATATGGACAAGGAGGATGCCCTCGTCGTGTTTCAGGAACATATTCGACACTTGGAGCAAGAATATGAAGATTTGCGGACGCTGGAGAAACGGAATTCCCGCCGACTTGAAAGGAAGAACAGAGAAGCCTACATTGTTGGTTTTATATTCAAGAATATTATTTGTGAGTAGTTCTGACTGTTTTAGGAATTGTTGAATGGAATGCAGAGTGACGGAATGTTAGATTCGACGTCTCTTTGGGTTGATGTCGTTGATTTTATCAAGACGAAATCACAGTTTAAAAATCTTCTTTCTCAGAATGGTGAAGTTGGGTTGTAAGTTGTAGGATCCGGTCCGCTGGATTTGTTCAAGCTGTTTGTGAATGACATCAAAAACAAATATTACGATGAAAAGAAAATCATTAAAGATATCTTTAAAGAATTTGAATTTTCGGTTTCTGTTGAGACAACCTTGGAGGAATTCACTGACATAATATCTAAAAGTCAACGTGGATCCACTTTGGACAAAGGAAATATAAAAATGGCTTATAATTCTGTTTGAACTTTATTTTATTGTTAGTTTATTGAACGAATCAAAATCAAGGAACGGGAAGTGGCGAAGGAAGAATATAGAAAGGTTTTTGATTTGTATATCGACTAATATTAAAGAAGAAAAAATGTTCAAATTCCTTTTTGAATATGCTCAGAAGGAGTTCTCACACCATCGACGTCTCTACATCGTGGGAAGACGTCAAACATCATTTTGAAGATGAGTCGGCCTTTTTGGCGGTTGAAGATCCCGAAGAACAGAAACAGTTATTCGTGGACTACCTGGACTCTCTCAAGACAGGAAATGGCGATGTTCGATTGGAAGAGAAGGAAAGACGCTATAGGAGACATGGAAACTCCAGAAAGTCTGAATCAGTTGTTTAGATTTGTAAATTGGGCAGCATTCGGATGAGGTTGGGAGTAAACGACCCAAGATGGAGAATTCCGACGATAAAGGGCGTCATTTAGAACGAAGGAAGCATCGTAGAAAATCAAATTCTCGAGTCAGTCGTGAGTGTTTTTGGGTTATTTTTATTCAAATAGAGGAGCGTAAATCAAAGAGACCGAAATATCAGCAAAATAACGAAGTTAGTGTAGATGTCTCAGTTGATTTTTAGAATGTTCCTTCTAGTGAAATGAATGCACAAATTGATATGGTTGGGGTTATATTTCTTTTAGTTTTCAAAGAAATCGGAAGGTGAAATAAGCGAAGGATAATTTTCGTGTTATCTGATTATTTTTCGAATTTTATGATTAAAGCGGTTTTTAATTTTTTATTTGATTTGGTTCTTGAACTTTATTTCAAATTTGTTTATTGATAGGTTAAATTGTTTAAAAAATAAGATGTCATTTCCGACTACTTTTGATTAAAATAAAAATGTAATCTTTATAAAATAGGTGACGATCGAATTATTTTAAGTTAATAGATAATATCATCCCTAGTAAAAAATAATTATTACTTGCCGACTTGATAGATCTTGGACGTTATTCCTCCCTAAATGATTCTTTTTGCCGGGTATCACATTTGATTCATATTTTTAGATTTTAGTAATTATGGACTCTTTTTCTAAAAATATGGTTTGGCAATGGCACAAACGAAGACAGCCGAAGAAATAAGAAATCTATTGTACTAAGCTTTAAATTATTTAGGGCCTTTGGTCATTCTGCACACGGACAATAAAAAAGAATTCAAGAATACCGCGATGCATGAATTATGCGAAAAATATTTGATGAAACATGTTTTCGGGAGAGTTAGAGAATCAGGGTCAATTTGAAAGTTTTCAAATTTATTTTTAAAGAACAGATTCAATTTATTAAAAGATGTATTTTTTCAAGAACATTCTCAAATACATCGTCTTTGATTATAACTTTACCGTTCACGAGACAAATAGAAAAATTCGTTCATGGGAAGAAAAACCCTCAGGACATTCCCAAAAAGACCGAATTTGACCCCAAAAAGAGAATTTGAATAAATTAAAATTTTTAAATTGTTGAATCACTCAGAGAGTGAACTTCATTCCAATCCTCCGATAGTTTCTTATGCTAACTGGTATTTTGCGTCTTGGTCTCTCCAGAATTCATGGTTTTCATTGGAATTGGAGCCGCCTCTCCCACGATGACATTGCATAGTGTTTCGCGATTTAGTTTTAAGTCATGTCCAAAATGTCGACGCTGATTGTTTTTGAGTTACATATACAGCTTTTCTTTTGGAATCATTTAGTATTGAGTTTGGTTCGAAACTGTCGTTATGGAATAATTCCAGTCTTTCTTATTTCTTTGGTCACTAAGTGCTTGAATATCAGAGAATAAACATTTCTAAAAATATACAACAAGATATTCAAATCATTATATTTTTATTAAAATAATAAAACTGATCTGTAAACCTCCAAGAAACTTCAGTCCATCACCTTCCTTTTTACTAAATCGGCGAACAGCAAACGAGGTCTTGTTTACTACAAATAAGCCTGTAGGGAAATCTGTCCAATCACAGAAGGAATGATTTAAAATTTAAATTTTAGCCCCAGCTGATTTTCGAAGAGATTATCATTCCGCCTCTTTTACATTTTTACTGTCTGAAAACAATCTAGGCCTGTGATACCCACATCACGAAAATAATTTATCTCGTGACTTTATCGTGGACTACGATGTCGGATTTACTGTTGTCAATAATCTATATCCACCTAAATGCATATTTTTACGATCTAAATATCGATTGGAATTGATGGGTTCGCAACTCTTTGGACTGTCTCTAGCCCTACGTGTTGAACAACAAAATATTAAAAAACCCAACCACTTTATTTTTCAATATTTAATCGTACATACTCTCTTTTGTGGCTAATGGTCAACATCCTCGGTTAACATTTATAGTACCTAAATTCATGAAAAATAAATTTATTGAATTAGTTTTGTTATTCTTGTTAGTAAAATAAGATTCTGATAATGATTTCTACCATCTATTATTTTTAAATAGAAATTTCGACTTACGTCACGCCATTTCTTCTGTAAAACGTGTCCTTCACTATATTTCCTCGAGCGAATTCGGGAGATTTTATGGTAGAGAAATCTAAATATTCGTTGAGTTTCCATCCATATGTCCACGAAGAAAGTATAGGATAGTGATATTTTTCTTCAGGAGGCAAAATATTTCGCTGGTTTAAATAGTTATTTCTGGAGTCATTTCCTTTAAAAAGTAATTTCTTGTCTTTTGAATCTGGCTCCATCATATAAGAAACCAAATTATTCGCCAGTTTTTCTATCTCTTCTGGATTCTTGACTATTTTTTTCTCAGCTTCGTACTGTTCTTTAATTTTACGCATAACATTTTCATTTTCCTCAAATTCGATAGTGTTATCTACTAGCTTTTGCTTGGAAACTTGAAACTGCCTTGATTCGGTTGTTGGTTCTTTTCCTGTTTTGTAAAAATGAGCAAGACGGGCATCTCTTTCCTTATCAATTAATTCCGTCCATATTTTCTGTTCTACTACACTAGCAGGATATCCACGGCCACTCATGTCTTAAAATAATATATAATTACTCATGTTACCATAGAATTATTCTATCTATTCTACAAAATATAATTAACTAATTAACCATAGGTTACAGTTAATAATACAACGATTTTTGTTAGAATTGATATCTAATAATGTTAGTTATCGTTTAGTTCGTTAGGAAGCCTTCTTTTAATTTTCTGATTATATAAATCAAAAACGGATTCCATGCACTTTCTATTGATTCGTTATAATCATTCTTCAATCTATTTTTTATAACTGCTTTAACAGCAGCAGGAGCACTGTCAAAATATTCACATTTGAATCCATCAATTTTTTGATGTTTTTTGCCAAGATTTAATAGCAGAGGTTTGACAGTGGTCTCGAGAACATTAATATTTGAAATTGCTGCCTGTATATAATTGGAAAAACGAATAGTATGTTCAATAAATTTTTTATCTGATATAATTTCTTTCTCTTTAAAATTAAACATTGTTTTATATTCCGGGTGAGCTTTGAAAAGTTCCAGGAGAATATCTGTACCAGTTTTAACTAAATCATCTGAAATTAAGGTCCATGTATCATTTATGATCTTATTATTTTAATTTAAATATGAACAAACTTTTATATTTTCTTGGCTAAGTTCAGTTTCTGACATTTATTTTTTAATAGACCATTAACAAAAATTATATTTATATGGCACAGCTACGCAAATGTTGCCGTTTTCGTCACGACAATTAATCATTCTTAAATATATATTTTTGTAATATGACAAGTGATGTGAGAGGTCAGATATATCACTGAAAAGCTATCTTCAAGATAGCAATAAAATGATTTTTGTTAAAATCGATATTGAATAATGATATTTTTCATTTAGTTCATTAGGATGCTTTCTTTTATTTTGTGATTATATATGTCAAAAAACAATCCATACATTTTTTATTGATTCGCTATAATTATTTTTCAATCTATTAAAGAGAAATAAATTGCATGCAGCTTTTGAAATTTGATGATAAAAAAACTTCTCTAAAAAAATAAATTATTTTGTAATGAAAGCAACTATATTTCATTAAACAGCTGTAAACTACAAATCCCATCAGTTGACTTTTATTTCCGAAAAAAATAATTCATGATTCAATAATTATTTAAAGTAAGATTAATGTGATTATAACACGTTGCATGTTCAAGATCATGCAATTAAATTATTAAATTTTTATTAAACATAAAAAAATAACAGACTGATATCGTACTCAAACAGTTGAGCAGAGACAGTTGAAGTCCAAAAATAGAGCAAATCTTCCAATATTTATGATTATTATAATTTCTCAAAGTTAAATATACCCACATCTATATCGTTCACAAATAATCAAATATTAAATCTAGACAAAAATTAATTTTATTATTCTTTGGTTTTTTTCGGTAATTTTTTTGCCATAAATAATTGACTAGTAAACTCTGTTGTTATTTTTATTTGTAATTAAAAGCTAAATCTGGCCAAAATTCACTGAAATAATCAGAATGATAAGCATTTACAGAATTAAATGTTTATTCATTCCATTTTAATATTATTGTTAAAATATTTAGGCTTTTGGGAAATGCGAATTTGTTTTTTGACAGAATTTGTTTTTTTTCCATGTTATATAGTCTGAAATATATACGAATATGCACAGACTTGCTTTCTTTTTGGCTTCAAATGTCTATACTTAGCGAGAGAGACTTATTTTGCTATCTAGTAGTATTGAGATGAGTTGCAGGTAACTCTCTCCAATAGTGACTGTATTTCAAACAGCTCGACTGGATTAATTGAAATACACTCTAAAATCGACTTGAATAAAATATTTAATATAATACTTATCAATTTCTTATCAGATTTATACATTAATCTATCATGGTTAACCCAAATAAATAAAATACCGCACAGATAAACTGTAGAACGTACACAACATGCGTGAGGTTGTACACATTCAAGCTGGTCAGTGCGGAAACCAAATTGGAGCTAAAGTAGAACTACAAATCTAATCCACAATAGTTCTGGGAGGTAATCTCAGACGAACACGGAATAGACCCCACAGGCTCATACCACGGAGATTCTGACCTACAGTTGGAGAGAATCAACGTGTACTACAATGAGGCCTCTGGTATAATGTGTTGGTGTGGAGTACAGGCGGGAAGTATGTCCCTCGTGCTATTATGGTTGACTTGGAACCGGGTACGATGGATGCAGTGAGATCTGGCCCATTCGGTCAGATTTTCCGCCCTGACAATTTCGTATTTGGCCAGTCGGGGGCAGGGAACAATTGGGCAAAGGGACACTACACTGAAGGGGCAGAGTTGGTGGATTCAGTCATGGACGTGGTGAGGAAGGAAGCTGAGAGTTCTGACTGTCTGCAAGGATTCCAACTGACTCACTCGTTGGGGGGAGGAACTGGGTCAGGAATGGGGTCACTGATAATCCACCGAGTGAGAGAGGAGTACCCCGATCGAATAATGAGCACATTCTCAGTCGTCCCTTCTCCCAAGGTGGTGTCTCCCTCTGATCTGAGTAGGTGAGTGATACTGTCGTGGAGCCATACAACGCCACTCTCTCAGTCCACCAACTCGTCGAATACACTGACCAGACATACTGCATTGATAACGAGGCACTTTACGATATCTGCTTCAGGACACTCAAACTGACGACTCCCACTTATGGAGATCTCAATCACCTCGTTTCGGCCACCATGTCTGGCGTGACTACCTGCTTGCGGTTTCCTGGGCAGTTAAATGCTGATCTGCGTAAGTTGGCTGTCAATATGGTCCCCTTCCCTCGTCTACACTTTTTTATGCCTGGGTTTGCCCCACTCACGTCTCGTGGATCGCAGCAGTACCGATCACTGACTGTGCCCGAGTTGACTCAGCAGATGTTTGATGCCAAGAATATGATGGCCGCCTGTGACCCTCGACATGGGCGATATCTCACCGTGGCTGCCATATTCCGCGGAAGAATGTCAATGAAGGAAGTGCTGAACATCTAAACAAAGAACAGCAGTTACTTCGTCGAGTGGATCCCCAATAATGTCAAGACTGCGGTGTGTGATATTCCCCCTCGTGGACTGAAAATGTGTGGAACATTTGTGGGCAATTCGACGGCCATCCAAGAGTTGTTCAAGAGAGTGTCCGAGCAGTTTGTCGCCATGTTCCGTCGGAAGGCTTTCCTTCATTGGTACACAGGCGAGGGAATGGACGAAATGGAGTTCACTGAGGCTGAGTCGAACATGCACGACCTCGTCGTTGAGTATCAGCAGTATCAGGACGCTGCTGCCGATGAAGAAGGCGGATTCGACGAAGAACATGATGAAGAGATTGCGTAATTTTCTATCATTACTTTTTTGATTTGTTTTCTTTTAAAATTCAATAATCCAAGAGTGTTTTTTTATTGTTTCTTTTAGTTTGTTAAACTATTTGAATTTTACGTAAATAAAAAGATAATCGCCGTTGCTTGTTATTTCAGGAATTAAGATTTCATTATTTACAAAAATACAATATCAGCCACCGTCTGATAACCGTCACAAAAATATATTTTAAATGGAAAAATTCTGATTCAGCCAGTAGATAAATATTTTGATAAGCTAAAAAGTGTTAATAAAAAGAATGCTATCTTTACAAATAATTATTTTTTTAATCAATCTCTCCGTTAATGGTTATCGGCTTAATATGGCCTTCAAGAAAAAAAAACTACAAAATTTATATGGATTCTGCTGTCTGCCATTTTCTAATAACCGCCAGATTTCTAGAAGTTCTGTTTTTGGCGGATATAAAAGACTTTACTGTATTTAGAAAGAATTAAAATGTTTAATAACGGTTGTTTGACAAATCAGAATTCAGTTTAATTTTAACCTGTTTCATTCGCTTCGAGTATTCTTAAAAGTGCGTACGAATTTTCCATTATCTGTATGATAATTTAGTCTCGGAAATAAACCTTGATATATGCCGATTTCACACGTGCTAATGTTTTCTCAATTTCATTTTTGTCGTCTTTGCATTTGATAATTTTTTTGCTAACAAGAATAAATTTTCGTAAATTTTGTTTAAAATTGTTTTCCATATCATTTTTTTCTTTTATATAACAATTAATTTCGGTTTGAATTTTTTCCATTTCTTTACGCAGGTCGCTAAGAGCTTTATAAAAACAGAATTAATTATTTTACTACATTTTGTGATATCATATTTGTATGATTCCAATGATAAACATTCATTATGAGATAAATCCATTATAAATATCTAAGCAACAAGTATACTATTTGGTTTTAATATCAATTAAATTTTTTGAGTTTTTTGTAATAAGATCCATTCATTACAGAAATTACTATACTACAAAATAGTTTTATTTTTGATTAGTAATTTATAACAATTAAGTTTAGCTTAGTTGAAATATATGACATTTCTTTAAAAAGTTTAAGGAAACAGACTAAAAAATTTCCTTACGTTTAGTATCATAATTGACAACAAATTATTGTAGACAGCTTGCGGAATACTGACCAAATTCATTAATCTTAGATAATTCTTGTAAAAAAATAATTACTTAATTTAGATAGGAATTTGTTTTTTGAAAAAAACGAGTACCCAACGATCTGCTATTTTGCTCAACGAGTTATGATTTTTAATTCATAATCGAGGATGAATTTGGTCAGTGTTCCGTTTGAGAAACAAAAAAATTGACTCAGGCCGTATTTAATTACGAATTTATCATATAAATTTAAACAAAAATATCATTTTAAAAAGTTATATCAATTTTTCTATTGCTTAATTTTTCCGACTAACATTTTTGCTAAAACTCATCAACAAGAAATCGATTCATTCTGTCTATTCACGTGTCTAATTGAGCCCAAAGTCTTTGAGTTCTCATGGTGGCTAAAGTATCGAAACAGTTTTCCAGTTAGCGAAGCAATGTTATGTATGATGGAGGACTGAAATTTATTTCTGGATTACGAGGGCTGACAGTGTTACCATTGGAACCCGGATAAGAAAACGGTGTACCATCAAGCAACAAGGCGCAGGAGGATGCTAAACGGTCATTATTTACGGAGACATAGTGAAGTCGTCAGGTATATCCGCTTACAAATATAAAATTTGTGGAATAAGAAGTCAAAGAATTTCAAGACTCATTCTGTTCAGTTAGTGTGATGAACAATTTTGTTGAAATACGAGTGATCGCCGTCTCAGGACCGGATTCTGTAATAGAAAACAAAAAGTCAGACATGTTCGTTCTGGAAAAGTCACGGAATACAACTCTAAATGAATAACGTTACATGCTTACTGAGTCAAGTGGAAGTCGCAGAGTTTGACAAATATGACCTCTTGGCTTTTGAGCTAAGTCTGATCCACAAGAAGCATGTGAAAATTGTCTCAGTCCTTCTATTCCTGGACAAAATTGTTTTACGGTATTATAAGCAAGATTAAGATTTTGGTGAGTGCATATATCCAGTCCCTTAATCCAAAAAAGACCATGGAAAAGAAGGTGGAAAAGTTTAAGTAGAATATCCTTAGTTGGCATCATAATCCAAGATCGAGAGAGCACTCAGCCAAGCTGCAGGATGACCTGGAGCCAAGTGAAGGATGAGAGGTTCAAGCACTGAACGAACCGTAAGAAAAGATGAAATAATTAATGTGTCCATGACTGAAAAACAACCACATAATATAAATTACGTTTTTATAGCCACTCGCCGAAAGAATGCCAAAAGTCTTGGTTTAAAAATGGAACTACGGAGGAATCTTTTCCTAGTGTGGCCATTGGGTCAGACTTGATAGCGACTACAGAGAATGAGTGTTCCCGTCAAAGAGATTGGCTCTTCCTCGAAGATTCAGAGAATTGACGGATAGTAGACGCATCAATTAAAAATTAATCATTACTCATTATTTTTTTAATAAATCGGGTTTATAACAGTGTTTCTGAATCACTTATCATGTTAGTTCCTTTTTTAGGAAAATCACTAAAAACATTTTAACCCTAATTAAAATATCAATATTTTATGTTTGACTTTTAGGAAGTATATATCGTGAAAATGTATTGGAACAAAAAATTATTTAAAATATTTGCTATATTTTAATCAAAAAATTATTCATTTTTACAAAGTGCAATTTTAAAAAAGAAAGTATTGAAAGAGTATATAATATTAAAAAAATCAGAAACGTCTGGCAGAAATCCGCCTGTTATGGTAGATTATACGGTCAAGAACGCTTAGTGATAAAGTATAAACTAAAAATTGATATTTTTAACGCTTACAAATTTTCGAGCGAATAGTTTCATAGTATTCGTTTTTAAAACTACCGCCAATTAATTCTGCTATCCGAATAATATAATCATGCAGTTCAGATGAATAGCGATATGACTCGATTAAATCTCGACAAAGAGGACACGATTTATTTTTATATGAAGCCCATCTTACAATGCATTGTCTACAGAAAGTATGTCCGCATGACAATGTTATTGCCTAAATAAATAAAAATTAAAAAAAGTAATTAACCTCCACAAAAATATCGAGACAAATGGAACATGTCATTCGGATTTTGAAAAGCTCGGCAAAATTGTCATTACTTTCTTTACATGGAGAAGTATTTACGGTGATTTCTCTCTTTTTTTTAGCTACGGTCCTAAAGAAATTGAGCATTATACAATAGACATACATTTTCCTTGATTATTAAAACTGAAATAATTTTTACGTTCTCTGCGCTTTTATAATAATTTTAATGCCGGCATTTTGGAAAATTCGTTTTTAATTTCATTAACAGACAAATGGCTTAAATACAATATTTTAATTTGCTATGTTTTAGTCATTAATATTTTGTATTAATTTATTTTTTTAAATAAAATTGAGTTCATTACTCACTTTTGCTTCCTTATCGATTAAGTTAGTTCCTATTCGTCAGAACTATTATTGATTAAAGTTTATTTATTAGTTATTAAAAGATTTGGATACTTTACTTGTCTAAGTTTTATATATCTTGATTAGATCATTTTATCACATGAAAAATAAAATCATTACATGGGAGAATTCAACTTAGAAAGAAATTAAAAAGCAAAAAAGGTCTAAAACAATTTCGGAAAGATGAGATAAATAAGAACCAGAAATAATGTTACTATTTTTAAAAGTGCCTTTAATTATAATATGTTAAACGGATAGCCATGTCGCTATGGGCAGTCTGTCTGTTTACGTGTCACTGTGGCAACTATTTAACAAATTAATATTATGAATTCTGAAAATTGATTAATAAACATGTAATTGTCATTTGTCTGACGAGACATTAACACCGACCTTTTCTCACTATCTGGAAATTCGACCTAAACATAAATTTCGACCTACACCTCTGAATTAGACTATTTTGCAAGTATAGGAATTCTTGGATTCAAATTCATCCAACATTAAAGGAGGATGCGTCCCGTAATCTTTTACAATCCGAACCTTAATAATATTAGAAAATAATTTGTATCTCTTATAAATAAGCTTACCATTTTATTATTTAATAAATCCAGGACAAGAAAAATTTTCATAAAAAAACAAGAAAATATCTTTAGTTAAAATTAACTAAGAAATTCAATTAACTAATTTCATAGAAATATTCCAACTGAATAAAATTTAACTAGAAATTTTTGATTATTTTTGATTTGTTCAAAAAAATCAATGCATGGCATGTCAATGTTCAATTTACAAATTTACTATTTTTAACAACTATATTAAATTCCATTTACAACTCAATAATGATTGGACGGTTTCTTCATTCATTCAATCCAATTTCTTTATTAATTTTTTTCGGCCGATGCTTCTACATCAACCCATTCAGTTTTCGTTCTAAATGAAGTGAACAATGGTTCGAACAAAATAGATATTAATTTTGAAAAACAGTCAGAAACATTAAAACTAATGTTATGGAGCGAAGCGTGATATGTAAACACTGCCTCTTTTGCAGTAAATAAATAGTTTTTACTCTTAATAAATTGTTCAATGCAAGTATATTGAGCTGTTGAAATGCATATTTTATGCTTATTTGATGATAAGTGAGCCTTTATATCAAAGCGACCTGCATGAAAAATTGAGAAACGCGAATAAAACAGCATGCATTCAGCACTATGATCGCTTCCATATATTTTAAGAAATAGATATTCCTTCTTAATAGCTTAGTTAAAAATACATTTTTTCTTTGACGGGAAAGGCATCACAAACAATTTTTAGAGAACGTGCTATATTAAATTTCAAAAAGTTTGATATTATTTTTCGTGAAAATCAACGAACATCTTAAGCTTAACCATGCTAACGAAGTCAAGTCGATGAGATCTGCCCACTCTTTCGAACTGCAGGACCATTCGAACATCCTCAAATAGAAATATGAGCAGAAGATTAGGAGATTGGCTAATTGCCTAAATTAATGCACCCATTCTGACTGACTTGGAAATTGGAAGAATGACTTGTTCTGAGGGGGTGAGAATGTCGTCGAGGGGGTCAGTGCGATGATTATCCAATCTAAGCAGGTTGGGGAGTGTCGTGACGTGCCAGGAGAGGAGTGATGCGGAGATACGCGAGTTGTACACTCAAAAACTCTGTTTTCGGGGATCATTGGACGATGTGGAGATTGTGCAGAGGGACTTGGTCCGTTTCATCCAGAAACTGCAGATTGATAATGAAGATATGAACAACCAACTCAAATGTGAGCGCAATAACACATAACGAGCAATTAAATTATTTTACTACTCAAACAATGCATTAAGCCAAGTCCGAAGATTGTAGACTCCCTAGATAAAGCTACAATAGAATGAGACGGGCATACAATGTTCGGATACTTCATTGTGCTTAGGAGATTGTTCGTTCGACGATTTAAACACATTTTCAAGACAATGCTGTTTCTCGTGGGTCAGACTGTGTATCACGAAGACTGCCTCCTTCAGTTTCTGCGTCAGATATATCACGACCTGCGAAGGACTCGACTCGTCATTCCCCCTCCTTGTCATTCTATCGATCCCTCGAAACAGTTTCTTCGCTGTGGTAATTGTGGCTTGCTCGTAGGCAATGTTTTTGATCAAGTACGCTTTCTGCAAGTTCATGATTTCTGAAATGCCCTAAACAATCACCGTTCACTTGCTCACTCTGCGGGTCCGGTTCTTTACACGAGTATGATAAGTCTTGGATCTGCTTTTTCATGCCACTCACTACGTTCTTCAGACGGAGATTGGCAGCTGTTAACTGTTCAATTCGACAGTCCTCACAAGTCTATTACACAATCAACGCAGTCGACACCTGCATTGTACAGTCCTTCATTTGTCGTTGTGTTTGAGTTTCCGTCGATGGGAATTTTACGATCAAAAAGAGTATGAAAGAAATGGGACATGTAGACGAGTGATTCATTTCTTTTTGAAAAAATTCAACTCATTCGATCGTTTAATGTATGAACAGATTAGCAAGATTATAAACGGGGAAAGGACTCCTGGAAAGTGGAAGTCGCTAAAATCAAAGTCTAAAAAATTATCTAATTCCGAAGAGTTGCGTCCCCGAATTGGAGTACAATATAAATTAATGACGAAATGTGCTAATCTCGAAATTTTGTGAATACTTTTACAAGTTTGATTATCATTTGAATTATTGATATGTTATACACTGGGTGAAATTAGTCTTGGGACACTTGTTTATTTTTAATAAAATATTTAAGTTTTTTCAAAAGTATAAAAGTGCACCAAATTTTTTACATAATAAAACATTCAAAAATAATTCAAAATCGATTTGTTTTAATAAAACTTTGACATTTTAAACAAACAGTATTAAAATCAAATGCTAATTAGTCTTGGGACAAATCCCTTATATTCTCCAAAACTGCATTTAAACGTATGTCATGTGTTAGCTAAATAAGTTCTACAACGGATTAAAGTAATTAATCATCAGCAAATCTTTCGTTACTTTGAATTAAATATTCATTTCAGGCCAAACAATAAGTAAAAAAATCTGACAAAATCTTATCGTTGTATGAATATAGAAGAAAGGACAGAATATTTCGCGGACAAAAAAGTTAATAAATAATTAAAACATCTAAAGATCTCTGCGATTACTTCAGATAAACAGCGAAGTACGTTTTTACTGGCCGGGTATTTTAATAAGTAACTGTTGGAAGGAACACAAATATATTTTCAATCGATTCATCTTTAACTCAAATTGTGGCACAAACCAGTTTCTCAAATAATCGTGACCTCAACCACACCACTAGAATATGCATATAGCGTAGACCAATCACTTTTTTAATTCAAGAATTCAAATTTTGTTCTCGACAAAGATTTTGAGACAAACAAGTGATGACACTCCTGAAGAATCATACCGAGTCAATTACATCTCTCGAATCCCTAGATCCTTCCTCTGTCATTTCCGGGGCTACCAATAGGCTAGTTGTCATGACTGATTTTTGAAGGATGAACCCTTTCGACAACTGCACTTTTTGGGGAAAAAAGAATGGTGTCTATTTATTAGGGTCTGTGGGGCACATAAAATATAATTGCACTCATCTTTTTGCAGTGGGGAATGACACGCATATCCATGTGTTTGACGACCGAGTATTCATCACTTTTATTCGCAGAATGAACAACAACCAATACTGACAGACTGCTGCCACGGTGAGTACATCACAAGCATTGATTGGTTTCCCCCCACTGGAAGGGAATTAGTCATTGCCAGTGACCACCACATTTGCTAAGTTAGTCCACATATCGGAGTACACAGATCTACGACGCCCATATGCTTGTCCCATCATAAATAATATACCACAGACTTGTCTGGAAACTTCAAAGCGACGTATTCCCAGTTTTCTAGTTTAGTACAACGAGAAATTACTGATGGGGATATCCTCTCCATTCAATCACTCGTAGGAAGTCAATATTCAACTTTTATCCAACACTGAAACCTACAAAGTTGTATCTGTGCGTCATAATTTCATTTCTGACTATTTCTTGGGTTTGTAATTTCCCATTTACTCATCACTACTTACAAGGTTTGTCGTCCTCTGTTTTCTCTACTGTTTTTTTATGGACATACGCAGATAGTTTATGTCGGCTCAGACTAAATCAATATTGTTTTGAGATTATTCCAGATTTGTTGTCGTATTTCAAGTCTTTGGACAGTCTTTCCATCTTGAATAATAATCTATGCACATGGAAGTTTTGGTTCTCTGTCTTGAAAAGCAATTTCGACGGAAATATGGAAATTCTATCAGTTAATCTGCCTTTCACGAGTATTGCAGGAAAATGATTCTACTGGGAAATACTTAATAAACTTGTCGCTGTGACCCTTCTTTGCATTCTTTCTTCTAAAATACACGATGGAGGATTATATTTGTGTGAATATTGAACTGTTCGAATGGAGACATCGACATTTGATCATTTGTAAACCGTTCGGTCTATTCTAGTTGAGCGAACGTGCTTACGTGATTTATAAAGTTCTTGGGGACATAAGCGACGAATTCAGAAAGGCAAATCGAACAAAAAATGCGGAAAATATTGGAGGAACTCGGTTCTTTAATTTTGGTGATGAGTGTCATTACCTTTTGTTAGACATGATATTGAAATATCACAAAAGTGTGAATGGGTGGCAGCTCAACATTTGGCTTGATCGGCCTCCTCTAGTCTTCCGTTCCTCTCGAGATGATAAATATTCGACTACAGAAATGAATCCATTAACAATCCGGAAATTAGGAGTACGCTATAGGCATTCTTGTTTGTCAAAAAACGTTTAGTTACACGCCAAAGCCATTTCGCGAATTCTGCTTGTAAAACTCGAGTGTTGATACACGCCCATATTTGGCTAATGCTTGCTAATGAATAAAAATTGCAGTTTTGGTCAAATGTGGGAATTGGACATCCGATTGGCTTTACATTCGTTGTGGAAAACCTATTCAAGAAGACGTAGATAGTTAACATGAATGTTTAGGATTTGCTACTACTACGAACTATGGGATTTCCAATCCGTTTCAATGGTCGCTCTCACATTGGAGTACTTCAAAGTATACTCCGCTATACAACTAGTAGCTAATCGATGGGAATAAAAATAGAATTATACGTTTTGAGGTAGAATAATTTGATTTGAGTGACAGAAAAACATGTACAAAATTCAGAATATAATGCTTGTTCAGTTCAGGGATGTTTATTGTGATATAAATATAATATGGGGATCGATAATATTCAAATGCAGAAATTAAATACACTGTGTTGTTAATTTTTTATTTGTTTTTTTTCTGACGAGGTGTGCTGTTTCATCACATATGAAAACAAATACTGCTCGGATTCCTACTGAATTGATAGCCGACAAAAAATACTAAAGACACAGCCGGTTGATTGCTTCAAACACAGACTGATAGTGAAGACTGTCATGAGGTGTGAATCCGATTTGAATTATCTATATTTATTATTCGTTTTACGGTACAATCTGAACTCCAAATAGACCATCCTTTAGGTCGGTCACCAGTTTGGAAGAAATCATTACGTAGGGAGAATTTCATACAAAAAATTAATTAAAGTGGAGAAATATCTTATGATAATTTTGTTTATAGCTTTCTTCTCTTTGCTTACGATCTGCCTTCTTCTGCCGAACTCACGGGCCGGGATACTGCGTCTGTGCGTGCATTTTTGACGTACAATGTGATCATCGAACTTACCGGAAGGCTTGAAGAGTACTCCCAAATAAGTCATACGATCAACTGCAGCGATTGCTGACCCGTTCAACAATAACCTAGGAACGTAATTAGTATAACTCCTCGTCCTTTTACAGACTTTGAGGGCACTGCACTTGTCCGCACGCATCTTTAGACCCCTACTTCCACACCAGTTTACAAGTCCATCCACAGCAACTACGACACACACTCAGGTTTCATCGAGTGATCCCAGAGGATGATGTCGTCTGCATAGATCACCATTTCAGTACGACTATTGACTGGCATAGGCGCAGAGGCCATAAAGACATTAAAAAGTGTGGGACTCAACAATTGCAGTTAAATAGATATTTTTTCTTCAAAAAACAAGTCCCTACAAATAGTCTGAAATAACTTTTTGATACAAATATTTTACTAAAACCAAGTAAAGTGACAATACAACACTAAAAGAACATAAATATTCGCATTTTGAAGATCATAAATAAAAGGTTATCATTTCAAATAGATTACGGTTCTTTAATAGTTCCATTAATATTTTTCGTAGGAACAACCGTAGAATTCAGTAATGCAGGATAAATACGTTGTACAGTCGTAGCATCACAACTCTCATCAATCTGATTCCTGGCCTCAATCACATTCAGGGTCCTCTAATAATATAAAAATAATCACAATCATACAACAGCCTCCATCCTTACATGTTCACAGTTACCCCGACACTCCGCATTATTCGCAATCTCAATCAACCTACCAACACCTCCAAAACTAAAAATAAACAACCAACCATTCTTCTCGGAAATAATCTTAGAAACCCCTCTACTAAAAGCCAATTTGCTCATAGTTCTGATTGATTTTTGAAGAACACGTATATTGGCCATAAACTCACATTCCACTTGTGAGGGATGTGGAGACTCAAAGAGATAAGCCAAAACAAGTGAAAGACAGTCTGAGTTAATCATATATTCATGATAGCCTTGAATATTAGCCAACAAGACCATGAGACTGCATAACTATCATTATATTTAATTATATTTAACCCAGTCTTTGATGTACACGTTCTTTCCAAGTAGACGGGTCTTACAGGCATTGACAATAATGGACAGACCATCGGCCATGACTATAAATTCAGCAAATGTGTGGTCGTATATCACTATATTCACCAATGCGGATAAACAAGTCGTAAAAATGTCATCTTCGTACGACTTTTGACATATTTCTTGATAAATTATGAGAAATACACAACCTACAAGTCCTTCAACTACCACGGAGAGTGTGTCTATCATTGATCGACTCAGATTTATATTCGAAATTGATTTCTCCTCATAATTTTGAAGGAAAATGGAGGAAATGGTCATTACTGTCTCTAACCTGGCCAGACTACTATATTCCTCCCTCTCACGTACCAATACAACAGCAGCACAGTCCAAAAACCCGTTCTAAAAGTAAAAAAAATAAAATCCAACTTTAAGTAGCTCACTGACAGACGACGGGCAATTAAGAGAAAGGACAAGACACAATTTGACTACACAATCTGCAATATTCCTCAGAGAATAACAAATGGAAATCAAAATTTGAATCCCGCCATTCTACAAACCTCGATATTTAATTATTACCATTAAAACGGAAGAAGTGACTTGAGGATTGCCCCTGCAATGCCGGATTAACGTTTTTACGGCATTTTTGACCACGTCGGAATGTCGGGACTCGGCCATGATTCGAATAATCGTCTTTTTTCAAAATAAAAACAAATTTAAACAGAAATGAGCGAATTCAGCCAAGAATCGACAGTTGCTTTATACGAATTGACAACTTTTGTGATCAGTTTGTCATTCCAAGTCAATAAATCTCCACTCGAGACATTCCTGGCGTGATTGGAGGATATTTTATCAATCAGTTCATTACAGACTGCCAGACATTCGCCATACATCTGATTTATATGGCTAAACTCACCTTTTTGGCCTTTTCCAAGACATTTCGATTGTTTGGCTTTAAAGTGCAGTTCATTTGTACTGCTTTTATGAATTTGGAGTGGAATTCCACGAGGGTTGAGCCTGCCTTTATCATTTTGTTCTTTTTTATGTAACTAAGAATTAAAATAGGGGGATACCATTGGAATTGGTCTAATAAATTGGAACATGATTGAGTTGTAGAAAGACTATCTAATGAGGCTTGATTATGAATAAAATAAAAGTACCAGAAATTGAATGAATTATGGAAATGAAATTACTTTCTGATTTTATTGGAAGCAATGAGACATTTAGTTTGATAAAGTCTTCTTCCAGTGGATGAAACCGCAGGTGATTAATTAATTTAGGTAAAGATGGTGGGACACTAAAATGTCACATATTTTCAAACCTGATTTTATTATTGCCATCTAAATTTGAACAACTTTCAGACATAAAAACAGATTTAAATGTCACCACTAAAATAATTCTACCCCGCCAATAAATTTTACAATCATTAAACAACTAAAAAAACTAATATTAAATAAATATAAATAATTATCCCTTATTAAAATCAATGATACAAAAACAATTATTCAAAATCATATATCATCAGACTGATCGCTGTCACTGACCAAAACAGTTCCCTCATTCTTCATTAAAAGTGCAGTATCCTGAGACCAATTTACAAACAAATCCTCAATCTTCAAAATTTAAAAATATATTAAAAATACACAAGATTGCCTATAAATAGGAGAATTCAGAGAAACTCGACAAGTTCTCTTAGCACTCGAATCATTTCTGCTGGAACCTTCCACCACAGTCGAAAGCAAGCAAACAACCTCCAAAATTCCTTCCGATTTAAGACAAAGACGAATCGGCCTACCCGGCCCCATTATATGCACATTTATCGACTGGTTAAAAACATCTCCAAACCACAAAACAGTCTAAATATCCGAATATTCAAAACCTTGAGATCCTTAAGGTTTAATATCACTGTTGTGTCCTCTCCAGACCATTCGTATGTGTCAAAGTCCTTCACAGCGAGAATTACTTCTGTGTTCATAATTTCATCATCTCCTATCAAATTAGCCTGATTAATTAACCATGTGGGTTATTTCTGATTATAATATGACTAGACGAACACATAAGACTAATCTCGTTTGTGTGGGAATCAAAACTGGCCAGAGTTTGCAGCAAAATTCGACATGAGGCATTAAACGTGACAGAACAGTCAGAAATTATATTATCAGGCACAACTGAAGTGGAGGCCGTGACACAAAATTCAAAAAGTTTTGAGGATCCTATAAAATTTAAAAATATCAAAAACCTGAAATACTTTTGATTTCAAAATGTAAATCAAATAAATCAACATGAAAATTTACGTTTTCGACATTTTTTGATTGAGTTTTTAACGACTTTGCGAATATAATTAAAGTCTGTGAGATTTAATTTTATTGATACTTTAGAAGGAAGGCCACAACGTATAACACTGTTTTGAGTATTTTTAATTTCATATTTTGTAAAAAAATCCACAGAAAGTTGTGCCGAAATAAAAACTGCCTTTGATGCATTTACTGTGCTCAGATTGATCTTTATTAATTAAAAATTTTTAAATAAAAATATAATTTAATATCTGATAGTAATACATTAAGGGAGGTTGCTTCAATTTGTATTTCGGAAGCCGTCTTGATTAGTAATATACATAGTTTTTCAAAAACTATAAAAATATATTTTTTTGTATTAACCCTTAATATTGTAATGCGGAATGGTAAAATCCATTAGTCCACTTTGACATTTAATATAAAAAATTTTATTATTAAAAAATTAAAGTTTATTTTTAATTAAATAACAGAAATGGTTTTTTATCTTTGAATATAGCTTAAAAATAGCTGCTTGGGCGTTGGATAAATTTTCATAATCTAGAAAATTTTTTTATAATGCTCATTAAGAAAGTGTTGATTCATATCTTAGGCGTTTACAAACTAGAAATTAGCATAGTAGATGTGAAGAAGTCAGCATTTTGAATTTTATAAGTTGAGTCTCCTCTCAGAGATTGGTTTATTCATCTCGAGATGGAGTCACGACAGTCGCGAAATGAGCTGGCTTTTTCAACGGATATTTCTCGCGTTATTACTTGGAAATTGCCTGTCCATCCGCTCTGCGACTAATCTAAATTAAACTTTTCTAGGTGAACGAAGCGAGCTGCTGAGCTAGTAGTGGATAAAAATCATCCAAACTCTCAGTTTCCTTAAAATTTAAAAAAATTGAAAAAGTTTTATGAATGACTGTGTTTATGTTAGAAAATCTTCCTAGTTTTTAAATGGTGTTTTGTTTATTGAAGAATCAATAGTTGTGTTAGATCCAGTTTGTAGTTGATTTTTTACTCATGAGCTTTGAAAGATTTATTCGTGTCAAAATTTAGTCTTTCGGCAATCACATGAAATTTAGAATAGGAATTCTGCGATTAATTTTTTAATTTTACACTTTAAATGGAATAAAAAACTTAAAAATTGAGCATTCTTTGACAACTTGTTATATAATTTTCCGTTTTATCGTAAAATCAAAGTGTAAACATTCCTGTTGCAGTTTACAAATTCCAGAGTGGCTATTTCGATGAATAGAATCTGCAATAGTTTGAATCTCACTTTCATTATCTATGAAAATAACTAGTTTGTGCTTCTAGATAGACGGATATTTTTCAATATTTTTCACAAAACCCATTATTATATATAGGAAAAAATTTTAGAGAGGACATGTTGAAAATCTAAAAATAACGCCAAAAAAATTAAATATGTCCCACACGAATAACGTGTGATAAAAATTACATTAAGTAGGACATCTGACAGCCAATGACTTGGTAAAAATGATCTGTTGACAAATGAAATTTACTCATGGGACGCGACATATAAATTAAAATTAATAATTTCGTGGACTGTATTGCACTTGAAATCTCTCGTATTTGTTTAATTTTTCAAAATAATTTTTAATTACGCTCGAACTCTTTCTCGATCGAATCAACTTACTTTAATTAACAACTAATTGGTCGTTTTCCAACTACTTGGATGTCACAAAAGCCACTAGCTCGAACTGGAAACGTCTTCAAGAAAGAAATATTTTTCATTTTCTTAGTGCTGTTGACAGAAAAACCTCAATACTACTTAAATTTAACCACATTACTTATTTGTCTAATGAATTGACGTCATTAAAAGGGATATTTAAATTTGAATAAATGTTATAAATCTATTCTTTCTCCGTAATACAATAAAATTGCATCATTGCATTAATTATAGCAGTACAATAAATGAGTACAGTTAGGTAAACTCATAAATAAATATTTTGTCACGTTTTGGCTATGAATGTAGAAAAATTTATTTGTGTCTTCTCAGTTCTGTAGTTACAACCTATAAATTTTTTCTCTGAGCCTGCGGCCACATAATGACTGTTTGAAGTTAGTTCATCCACATTATTTATAATCTCTCCCGACAAAGAATAAATTCTTGAAATAACATAAATAATATACTTTCTGACAGCCCCAGTCCTCATTTTTATTTCTTCGTTAATTGCATCAAGACACATTTCAAGACTTTTTTGTGCATTCCCACGTAAAATAACTTTTGAAGGTGTCCGGATACTGTTTCCATTTTCATGAACACTTTAATATATATTTTAACTTACTAAATTAAAATTGGAAACTGTTCTGGTACGTTGATTCGACTTTTTATAGTTTGATATTGTTTTGGAATCTGGTCATAAATAAATGGACTTTACTTTTGGTAGTTTTTGAATTCTGACAGGATTGATAGGCTGGGATTTTTGGTCTTCGATGTTGTATCTATAATTACAATAACATATATTTTATCACTCAATTTTTATAAACTTGGACGTATTTCCTGCAACATAAACTTTGTTATTTTCAATTTGAGAAAGTTTTTTTACTTGGTGACCGTTGATCGGGGTCATTATTTTTCGAACACATCCCCAAATAGGCAAAATCCGTTCTGTAAGATGATTTAGGAGTATATCCATGTTTCTGATGTGTCTTGGATTGACAACAAATCTATGTTTATAGAAGGGATCGCCATTTCTGTAGACAGTAATTCTTTTTGCAACCGGAGTTGGATTTCTCATTGGTATTAATTTCGTTTATAATCACTATGACAATAAATTATTTTTATTTTTTAGAGGTGATGTTATATTCAAGACAATAAATCAAAGACTTTTAAAATTAAATAAATTCATTTTTATAAATTTTTTGATAAAAGAAAATTTTGTCTTAAAAAAATCCAAAGTTAAAATAAGTTTTCAAACGCAAATTTTCTATAAAAATAATTTTTTCTTAATCAAAGAAATTAAAAATAAAAATTTAATGGAAATATTGATAAAAAAGAAACTAATTAACTAAGTAATTTTTCTAGCTAAGTCCAGAGCCTTGAAGTGATCAGAGGGTGGCACTCCACGCACCTCCTCCCCTTCTTCCTCCTCTTCTCTGGCACTGGTGAAAATATAATTATTAAAACAATCAATGAAATACACTTAATTATTGTATCATTAAAAAAATATCAGTAATCGACTGATCAGAACTCTTTATTGATTACAAAAAATCAAATTAAATCAATTAAGAAAATTTTCTCATGAATACAAACTTAAATAAAATTATTCATAATTAAAATGGTCAAAAAAAACAAAATATACACGATCATAGTTCTTAAACATAAATTTACTGAGCATTGCCAATAGTTGGAAATTATACAGATTTGTTGCAAATTAAAAACTGATGAATGTTAAAACATATCTCAAGTAGTATCAAAACTAAATCAAAAGTGGAACAAAATAAGAAAAATACACAAAGAACCATATATTAAACACCAAGAAAACTAGCTAAAGTTCTTCAGAAGCTTGATTAGGTTGTGCGGATCCAAATTTGGAAGTGATAGGATGAACGACAGACTCGAATTCAGAGAGACGTTTTTTGATTTCATCCACAGAAGCATTTTTATTGGAATTGAGCCAGTCCAAAGCACTGGAAGTTTCGGTTTCCAAAGCTTTTTTGTCTTCAGAATTCAATTTTCCACCCAATTTTGAATCATCTTTCAACTGTGCGCTGAGCTGATAGGCAGCAGCCTCGAATCTTTGGAAGGATTCAGTCCTTTCCTTGAACAGACGATCTTCCTCCGCAAATTCGACCTCATCCCTGATCATTTTGTCAATCTCCTCTTTCGAAAGACGGTCAGCACTTGAATCAATGACAAGAGACTGAGAAAAGCTTGAGGACTTGTCAACAGCACTGACTGTGAGAATCCCATTCACGTCAATTTCAAAAGTGACCTCAATTTGAGGAGTTCCTCGAGGGGCGGGTGGGATTCCTGAAAGGTGGAAATTCCCAATCTTCTTATTGAACTTGGTCTGATCTCTCTCTCCTTGAAACACAAGGATATCAACACCCGGCTGATTGTCCACGGCTGTAGAAAACGTGTTTTGACGTTTTGTCGGAATGACAGTATTTTTTTGAATTAGTTTGTGCATCACTCCTCCCATAGTTTCAATTCCCAGCGAAAGGGGTGTCACATCCAGCAGAACCATGTCCGAACCCTCACCAGAAAGCACTCCTGCTTGAATGGCTGCCCCAAATGCGACTGCCTCGTCAGGATTGACTCCTCGGGCTGGTTCCATTCCGTTGAAGAAATTCTTGACCAATGTCTGAATGTGAGGAATTCGGGTTGATCCGCCAACAAGAATCACTTCGTCTACATCCGAGGCTTTAAGTCCAGCATCATCGAGTACTGTCTGGACTGGAATTAAAGTTTTCTTGAATAGTTCAATGTTCAACTGCTCAAATCGAGCTCTGGACAGAACTTCCGAAAAGTCAGTTTGTTTGAACAAGTCTTCTATTTCAAGAGTTGCTTGATGTTGAGAGGAAAGCGTTCTTTTTGCCTTTTCTACTTCTCTTCTCAGTTTTTGCATAGCTTTGAATCCGAACGAATATCAACCCCTGACTTCTTTTTGATAACTTTGATGAAATATTCCATCACATTCTGATCAAAGTCCTCCCCTCCCAAATGAGTGTCCCCATTTGTGGCCAACACTTCAAATACCCCCTCATCGATTGTCAAAAGGGTCACATCGAAGGTCCCTCCCCCCAAATCGTAGACCAACACATTCCTTTCCTTCATTTTCTTATCCACTCCATAGGCAATAGCCGCCGCAGTTGGTTCGTTTATTATCCTCAGGACATTCAATCCTGCGATTGTTCCTGCATCTTTGGTGGCCTGTCTTTGAGCGTCGTTGAAATATGCAGGTACAGTCACAATTGCCTCCTTAACTTCCTGTCCCAAATACTTTTCCGCGATTTCCTTCATTTTTGACAACACCATTCCCGATATCTCCTCAGGGGTGTACAATTTCTCATCAATTTGAACATAAAGACGGTCATTTTTGTTTATTAGCTATTATTTTAAACTACAAATGATAACTTTATAGGGCAATTTAGTCATATCGCTCTGTACTGTTGAATCCGTGTACTTTCGGCCCATTAGTCGTTTTATGTCGAAAATTGTGTTTTCCGGGTTTAAAGCCACCTGGTTCTTTGCCGCGTCTCCAATTAGTCGTTCCCCAGTCTCTGTGAAGGCTACGTAGGATGGGGTTATTCTGTTTCCTTGTTCGTTTGGCATTATTTCTACTTTTCCGTCTCGATATATTCCAACACTAGGAAATAGTGGATGCAGTTTATTACCATGAATATGTTGTTCCCAAGTCTATTCCTATCACTATGTTCGAGGATTTGTTAGAGGATGTTGAGAAACTCCATAATAATGAGGAGAACAAGAGGTAACAAAACATTGCTGGTATTTTTCGCAAATCTCGCTTATATAGTCAACAAGTGACACGTAGGAATATACGTGCTGCTCTCTGATTGGTCAATTCAAATATAATTATTTATAATGATTAATTTCAAATTACTTCAAATTATTAAAAAATAATTTTAGTAAATTAATTTTAAAACACTAAGTACATTTATGAATGATTTTTGTAAGATCGCATAATATGAACAGTTTTTGATATATAGAGAGAGGATCTGGAGAGTATTTTGTTCTATTCTGGCTGATAAAGTCCTTTTCTAAAATTTAGTCAGCAATGAGGTTCCGCTTCTAACATTCTAAATTGGGAAGCAGGCATGTCCTATACGGAAGTAAATTAAGAAAGAGATTTATGGTTTCCTAATTTTGATAAGCCTCGGCACAATTTTCAAGTTTTTTGCAGAACTGATTACAAACAAGAATAAACAATCCACAATTGTTCATTTGAACTAAACTGACCAACAAACGCACATTCTCAGCATGTTATTATGTCCAAAGTATAATTTAGCCTTATTTTCTTGCAGAACTATTTTAAAAGTAGAGTCTCGATAACTACAAATTTGATCGAAATAGTTTTGCTAGGCTTTACTTAAATTTCCAAAAATAGAATAGTTTAGATTGTGATGCTGTTTATTATAGTTGATGTTTTTATGCGAATCATGTCTTTAAACAACATTCCATAATTACAACCAAACTATTATCGAAGTTAGAATTAATAGAAGCAAAAATGTCATGAATACAATTTACTTGCCTGAATTGTGCACAAAGTGGATAAGAACAACCCAGAGTACTTAAATTATAGTTTATTTTGTACAATTAGTCCGACATAGTTAATAAGTGAGAGAGACCAATGCCCTATTTTTAATAGTACTAAAATCCAAGCACTAATATTTAATAAGCAATGACTTATTTTAAAAAATTGGTGAATGATGAATTCTTGGACCCCTTTCTTTGGGTTATAGAAACGCCTTCTGGGATCCCTGAAAATTTATGATATCCCATGGCATGGGGATACAAGTTCTAAATAAATAATGTTGAGTCTTTTTGGCAAAATGGGAACTAGAATACAATAATGTAATCATCTAGTTTTTTTTCATATCCCACTCCAATAAAAATGTTAAATGGAATATGCTTCGTAGTGTCATTTTTAGAATTATTATATTCGTAGACAATTCTTTTAATAATTGCATGATATTCTCCAAACATTCCATTTGAAGCGCTTGTAAAAGAGATCCATCGTTTTATAGATTGGTTAAATCTTAAAATTAACAAAATATCTACCTGACCTTGTATCCATGGGCACGTGGTCTTCCACATATGTGCTTAGTGCTAAACTTTGTACACATTTCCTCCATCATATTGTTTTTAAACTCCTTTCCATTATCTGTTTGCAAGATTAATGGAGCTCCAATCATCATAAAAATGTTTTCAATAATAGGCACTATTTCTGTGGCGCATTTGGTTCTCGCAAGTTCTACAACCCCATATTTTGAAAAAAAGTCAATTAAAACGAGAATCTGGATAAATCGTAATACCTATTTAAAGCTGTTATTTATTTCTGAATATCTTCTTAAATCGATCAAATCAGCAATGTATCTATCTCCTGGGCCTCTTGCAATAATAGGAGTGATAACCGGCCTTGTAGCTAGCAATTTTTTGGACTGAAATCGAATAATTTAACCAAATACCTGACAATCAGCACATTTTTCAATTATTTTGCTAATCTCTTCGCGAGTTGCACCATATATCTTTCCCTTAAGCATAGAAAACATTTTATATCTTCCAAAATGTACATAATTGTGCTCACACTAATCATAATTAAATAAATTAATACTTGTATATATTTCAGCTTTAACTCTTGTTCTTCTATGCAGAATAATCTGACTTTTTTATTCCTTTGGTATATGTAGACTATATTTTCCTCAATAAGTATTCGGTTAGCAATCCTACGTAATCTAAAGCGTTCTCTTCTACTGATTCCGTCATCAAATGATCCAAATTGTTTAAAAGTTCTTATTTTCAATAAATCCTCTTGTGATAGTTTAATTAGAAACATTTGTTAACGTGCAAAATTTAAAAATAAAATACAATAATTGAATAATTTTATTATATAGAAAATATTAATATATCCAAAATCTGATCAAGTGACTCTCGTCCGGCGTGACTCACGTCTGGACTGTGACAGTTGTCGTAATTAATTAAGGATCGGATAATAAATTTGAAATCCAACTCCACACTGGTTATTTTTATTTCGTGAAATTTTTGCATAACCAGCAATTCCCCAGAATCGACCCCAACTGTTTTTTATGTTTAAATCTGGCACCTGTTCTTAATGATCCAATATTCTTTGCCTTTTTCTACCCCATATCCGACAAGAGTAACTACATGATATAATTTTGTGCCACAATGAAGATTATCATGAACTCCTATTGAGCTGTACAAACGTTAATAACCTTCACGATAATATTGAAAACTATTAGCTGATGCGTCGAGTCGAACTGTGAGGGGACCAATTTCGATTAACATTTTTAATAATGTTGATTCAGAAACATGATGTCGTTTGACATATTTTAAGACTTTAATTGGATTGTTCTTGTATTTACATGTTTTTTTCTACAATAAATTTGAATTCTGTCACCTTTCCTTCGTATTTGTACTGATCAGTTTTATCTATCCCACCATTGTGAATGATGTAATCATAAACATCTATAACCTTTCCACCTTTACATCCGTCATAATAAAGGCAATCAAGAACATTTTGTTCACTAAAACTAGTCAATCTTCCATATTTGATTGCGTATTGACCTTCTAAACTGCCAAGCTAGGAAAATAATCATTTTTTACAGACCGCCCCGAATATAAAACACGACCCACAAGAACCTTGGTTTTTCACTTTGGTGACTACTTTTTTATCTCTCCAATCATAAGATGATGGAAAATCATATATTTGAGAATCGAGTTCCGTTTCTGAAAAATATTCTGCATAATCAGTCGTGTCATATTGCCCTAAATTATTTAACTGTGAGAATTCTTCGTTTGTCTGATGATATTAACAATAAAAATGATACCATGTCTGCAAACGAATTGATTCCCAGTTTATAAGAGGTGGCATTTTTTTCAAATTCTAAATTATGTTGATCAATCAGAGCTAGATTATTCTGGAAGATAATGCGTCTTTTGAAAAGTTCATTCTGACTGTAAATTTTTGCTACAAAATTAAGATTTATGACAAGCCAACAATGTTGTTTAATAAAATTTAGCCATTTTTGATTACTCTTTGAATCGTATAAACTAGTTAAGTTAGTTTCATGTTGGCTGATTTTTATCCTTAGCATTTGAAAGACATTTTTTGTGAACATGAGTCCTAAAATGAGTAGATTCATTGATAAGAAATAGGTTAGATATGTAGTTCAAATATTTTATTAGTTTTTTAAAATAGCCAAACAAAAAATAAACTATTAAATACCAATAAAATAAATAATTTTTTAGGGTTTTAGAAAATCTGCAATTTTTTATTCTTTCAATTAAACATCAGGATGTTGTCCCTGTGAACACTGTTGAAGGCGTTTCGCATACCCAGGTTGACAAGAAAGGAATTTTCGAGTTGCCTTTAGTGGCCAGTTCTCTCACTCCGTGGGCAGATGCCTCACAGGCACCTCGGACACGAACTGAGGTGGCAGCAACTGAGAGTCAGATCAAAAAGAACATCACTAAGAATGATTTTTTAAGCGAGCCTCCCGAATGTGTTACCCACATCGATGGGTCTGATTCCCCTATCGTTTTTGTTTAATGCTGTTAAGCTTGCCGAGAACAGTAAATCGCGTGCAAAAGGTTGGAGGTTGCCAAAAATCATTCTGTCGCACAATTGATGCAATTGATTTTAGGAGACGTGCACCAATTCAATTTACAATTAAAAAAAAATCTTGAACTTTTAAAGGACGTGAAAATTTGCCACCTTTACAATTTCGAATTACATTTCTGATAATCTCATTCTTGACAGTGAAATATCTTTGTCGATATTTATGTTCAATTTTATTTACGTAATTTCAAAAGGACATTTCTGTTTCCCAGATCCTGGTCCGAGTGGACACCTTTTTTAAACAACAGTTTGACATTCATATTTGTCCGACTCACAACATTCTAGACGGCTGTAAGACTGTGAGCATTGGAATTCGCTAGCAATTTTTAAAACTTTATTCTGGAACTAAAATACTAGCCAATTCACTAAAAGTCGTCTAGTTAACATTTTTATTCACTCCTGACTGAGTCATGTCGAATTTGGATTAAAGTCAACAAAAAACACACGATTTTCACAAAAATTCCAATTTTAATAAAAGTAAATAACTTTGAGATTTCCAGGCAATTATTTGACTCAGCAGTTCCCAAGAGACGGGTATCTGTCTGTGAAAACAAAACAGTCCATAATTTTTTTTGCTTTAAAGCAATCTAGCAAAGTTTAATTAATTAACAAATTTTAAAAACTAAAATCAATATAAATAGATGAAAAATTGGTAATCAATAAATTCGGGTCAGATCTAAGTATTCCAGGGACATGCTCTCCAGTGTTTTTTTAATCACAATCGTCTGAACATATGCACGACTTGAATTTTAGACTTAGCGAGTTCTGGTAGTGCTTGTAAAATTTGGATGTTATTCCATCCCATGTGAGAACCAGTGGTACGATGTTCACATTTTTATTTTGAATAAACGTCAATTCGCTTACCAAAAATCGTATTTATGTAGTTTCTCGACTTCCACATGTTTCAAAGATTGTTAAGAAGTAATCCAAACTTCGATAAGCGTGATGTTCCGAACTTGGTCGTAGACAAAAATGTTTTGTTTAATATTATTGATTTTAGTATCCGTCTTGATCGTCGTGTCCACCCGTATTTCGACCACCTCATTAGAGACAGTCGACTGAACGGAATGGTTCTTCAACTTCCTAGACTGTTTTATCCCATATTTCGGCAGATGTGCAAGTAAATGCACCTTACCACTACATTGAGGCGACGCAGGCAATCGCTGATTAACATTCAGCCACATCTTGTAGCAAGATGATCCAGTTTTTTGGCGGCGTTGGAATGGTTGCAACTACTACCATCGGGTCAAAGAATAAGTTTCGGTCTTGAACCATGCACAGCATTCCCTCCGACCCTGTTCAATTAAATGCTTTCCTTGAAAATCCTTCAGAACGTTCAGTTTGAGGTTTTCCGAAGGTACTTTCTGCATAGGAATTTCTTGATAGTGGCCATGTGTGTTTTCTTAGATCAGAGGGTACCTGAGTGTGTGTCTCGCAGGAGTATCAGGAGAAGGTCAATCCGACTCGCTTATATGCACCACAGAGACCAATTCTCTTCCTAGTCACTCCCTTGGAAGATAAAGTCTATGTCTGTTTCCAGATTTCAACTTGAGTCAATCCGACTGTGAATACTCGGTCTGGAAGAAAAAGACGAAATTGGCCGAGGAGTGAACAGGCCCCCTCTCCTGGAGAGAAGTGGAGGGACTGTACTGAGTGTCGACATTAACTGGGAGTAGACCAACCATGAAAAGACCTAACCACTTCAGTGGAATGATATTCCTCGCAAGGTGTGGTGAACAAGAAAAAATAGGAGCCATCACAGTGAATGAGAGTGGAATGTGGGGAGAAGGACCCTTTCAGGAGTGTTGCCCGTTGGAGGAGGCAGTGGTGATGATGCGGACTTGGTGTGGGAATAGACTAGAGAATTGTGTTATACAAAAAATAACACACAACTGAAAAAATCGCATTTATCTCCAAATGTAAGATTTGGAGGAGGGAAACTTATGGTGTGGGGTTGTTTCAGCTATAACCGAGTGATAAATTTAGTATTTCTGAATGGTAAGATGAACTCTCCATATTATATAAACATATTATCGAATAATCTACGGGAGTCTGCTTTAAAAATGTCTTTAAAAGACTTTATATTCCAACGAATCTGGCGCCTCCACACATCGAAGATCACAAAATTTAAAAAAAAACGTCAAATTAATTATTGGAACACAGTAGCCCGATTTAAATCCTATTTTACATTTATGAATATTTATGAAGAACAAATTGAATAAAAATCCTCCGCAAAACATAAATGACCTAAAATCCAAAATTAAGCACATTTGGGAAAATATTTCAGAACATCTAATACAGAAGCTCAGCGAGAGCATGCCAAGAAGATCTAGTGATGTTTTATGGCAAGGGGACAACATATTAATATGTCGCGTCCCACACGAGCTACCCATCCCATGGTGGTTACATGTCACCTGTCAATAAATAATAATGCCTGTCATGGTGACTGTCAAATTTAATAATTAATTTAATTGCATTGATTTCTAATCAATAATCGTTTCAACAATAAAAATTTATTAAAATAAAGCGTCTACGTTTTTTTAACTTGATTCATATTAACTATTTTAGACTTCCCTGAACTTGTTTTAATCTGTTAAATAAAATAATAATAAAATAGACCTCTAGTCGATTGTTTGACAAAATTTGAACAACTTCAGCAGGTTCGCCATATGGGGATTCAAATCGGTTTAGCCTTAGGGAAGGATTTGTCCCAAAATCCTTTAGAACTCTAACCTAACAATTATTCACTAAAAATACTCCGCTCCCAATTGAAAAATTGTATTTCGATTGATGAACATTCATTTTTTTATTCATGCGTTTAAAATATGGTGAATTTAAATTAAGTGGAGAAAAATTCAATATAAAATCACTAGCATCCAAGTTGTCTAGCATATGTTATTCAAAATTTACCTGAAACATCTAAAATATTTTCTACATCCATATCCTCTGATGATACATGATAAAAATCATCCGAACACTCACTTTCTTTGAAATTAAAAAAATTAAAAAAACTTTTATCATCATGAATGACGGTGTTTATACCAGAAACTCCTCTTAGTTTTTTAAATGGTGTTTCATTTATAGAAGAATGAATGGAGTGCTTTATTGTAAAATAGGAGTGTAAACATTCCTGTTGCAGTTTACGAATTCCAGAATGGCTTTAACGCTAAAAATATTAAATATGCCCACACGAGTAACGAATGATTAAACCACATTAATTATGACATCTGACAGCCAATGACCTCGTAAAAATGATTGATTGACAGGTGACATGTAGCCAGCATGGGATGCGTAACCACCATGGGACGCGACATAATATTAACTAAGCTGTGTTAAATAAAACCGGTTTTTTTTGCGTGTAGTAAATTCAAATTCGAAATATCCTCTAGAAAAAAATAATTAAAAAAGACTTAAGAGTTTACTTTACGAGAATTACAAATTTTGAAAAAATGACATATCATACAATATAAAAATTTATTTGTAATGATCAAGAATTATGGTATGCGTTTCGTCTGAAATATTAAAGATTTCTTTACTCTCTTTGTCAGAAATATTTGAAAATGTACTCTTTTCTTGGGACGTTTCTTTTTCGGTTGGAGTTTCTTTCTCAAAGTAACGAAATCATCAAAATAAACGAAATTCTGCTAAATAAATAACTTAAAAAACAGAAAACAGTGATTATGGATAATTCCTCTCTGTGATTAAAAACATTAAGCTGTGGAAGTAGATCAAATATAACTTGTAGAAAGCCAGGTTACTGGAATAGCTGTATTTTTTATTTGTAATTACTAAAAGACTTGCCGCTGTCTTTTCCTGCGCATGTTATAATAAAATCAGTGAGAGAGCTTCCAGTGAGAGCTTCCAGTGTTATTGGTCATTTTTTAATTTTTAAATCTGCCAATTCTGGACAATTTCTGGCAATAATGTTCAAATCGTCATGAATGTTAACTTCAAGAAAAACAACTATTAATTATATGATGAAACAAAGTTAGTTTAATATGCGCAAACGATTTAGTGCAAAAATGTATTTCCATCGAGATTAAACAGTATTTAAAATAAAGTACTTTATTTTAAATCTATATTTTTAGAATAAATATTATAAGTCACCAGTGACGTGTGTACTATCTATTATCTCATTTTCACAATGAGCAGTGAATTGACTCACCGTGGAGTCCAAAAGGATCACACCGAAGAAAACTCAAGTAATATAAATAAAAACCAAATAACTCTTGAAAATCCATCAAATGAGGACAAACTAAATTTAATGGAAGAACTTGTAGTCCTATCCTTCAGAAACGAGGGGGTTTATAATCCTTCCTAACCTTCAGGACGTGGCCTCAGTTTGGAAGGACTCGGTCTCCCTCGGACTGAGATGTGCCATCATGGCCGAGTTGGGACTACGGGGAAAGATTACATTAAAAAATCAGTCTACCAATAAGGATCCCCTCCAGGTGGCCGTGGTGCCCTCAGTCGGGTCATGTGGTGACGGAGTCCTCGACGAAGCCCTCGAAATTATCCGAAAATCAAAGCCCAGGACTCTACTGACGTGGATTGAATTATTTTCGGGTTATTTTAGTATAAAAAACGTGTTTTTAGGGGTGACGTGGAATCCACTTAACTTGGTTTATCAAATTAGAAATTTGCGGGATCGGATTTGCAAGTCTTTGAGTGAAAAGGGAATTTGTTCTGTCCAATTCAGGGACTCGGTGATTGCCAGTTTCGTTCTCTATCCATTTATAAATGTCCGAGTCCAAAAAAGACTGTTTTCCGCACTCCGTGATTGTATTTTCAATCATTGGTCGAGTGATGTGTGGAGAATGGATGTGAGATGTGTGACTATTCTGGCCATTGCTGATATTTCAGATGTTTTGCAGAATTTTTATTCTACTTTGTCTGTGGCGGAATATGCAGTGGCCTCAGATAGGGTTGAAAAAATGTTGAATCAGGATTTTAATAAACTGGCGAGGGAACATCCTCGAAATGCGGTTATGTGGAGTGTGATTGCCTGCAATAAAATTATCTTAATGTGATAAATATATTTAAATAAAATATTCGTTCATTGTTGTGATTATCTCCAGGGATTAATGTGTGCAGTCGTATATTATCAACAAAATAAGATTAACAGAAAAATAAATTTATTTAATTAACTTATTTATTTTGAATTTGTTTTTCCAATATTTTAATAGAAATTGGAACGTAGAACCCGACTGTAAAATGATAGTTTCTATTGATATTGAGAAGAAAATATTATTATTTGAATATAAATTTAATTAATATTTAAGTTAATTAATATTTAAATCAATAAACGTGACACTACATTTCTTGTTGTATTACATATGAAGGTTATTCATCATTTTAATATCTAGTTAAATATCGCCTACCCAGAAACCGGATGTCAAAAGGCCTTCGAAATAGAAGATCCCAGCATGCTTGCAAAACTGTATGATAAAAAAATCGGCTCCCAATTCGACATTGGATTCCTTGGAGAAGCCTTCCAAGTCCATTTTCACTCAAACACGGTATTTTAGGGTTACATTGTCCGTGTCACCGGGGGATTTGACAACGCGGGATGTCCCATGATGAACGGAGTCATCCTCAACGGAAGAACTCGAATTCTCCTCTCAGGAAAACAGAAATGTTACAATCCCATCAGACGTGGGGACAGAAAACGTAAAGTAGTCCACGGATGTATTATCGGAAGACTAATCAAGGCAGTGAATTTAATTCTAATCAAAAAAGGTTCACAAATCCTTTTAAACAAGTTGTAGGCCCCAATGAACTTCCCGGATTGACCGACACGTCTGTTCCACGCCATCTGGGCCCAAAACGAGCAGATAAAATAAAAAAGCTGTTTCAGCTGGATAAGGAGGACGATGTGAGGAATTATGTTGTTCGACGACCTTATGTGAATAAGAAGGGACAGAGTAGGTCCAAGGCTCCCAAGATTCAGCGTCTGGTCACCCCCGCTGTCAAAAGGCGGAGGAAATTGTTGTTGGATATGAAAATTGAGAGGAAGCATAGGAGGGCGGATGAATTGAAGAAATATCAATTAGTCTTGGCGAAGCATCTCGAAACTTCTCGAAAGAGGAGTGGAAGTCAGCGTACTAAGACTAAATAGATGTTTCCCTTTGATGTTTTTTCTTTTTAATAATTGCGATTTTTTTCTTTTTTTTGTACTTTAAATCAGTGGTTCTCAAACTTTTTTACTCGTCGCCCTTTGTGAACTTTTATCACTCCAAAATTATCGTTGTGATTATTAATATAAAAAATCAAAAGAGATAAAAAGTTAAGTCAATTAATGCTCCCCTTGGAACTGCTCCAGTTTATTTTTTAACAAAATTTTAAAAGAAGGAATGATAATATTTTCAGAAAGTGTACGCGGATAACTATGCTTTGCAGTTAATTCTGCTATTTGATAAAAAATCAATCCCGCTATAAATTATATATGAAAAAAAACTGTGAGATTTAACTGTTTCCTTACTAAAATTATGTTTCAAAGTTGTTTCATTATCGTAATTTTCTTTCAGTTTAATAGGCAATTGATTTGCCCATCTTATTGGAATGTTTTGTTCGAATGTGATTAAGTAACCGAGAAGGTTTTATTGCTTCGTTGGACAATATTACTCGGCATATCAGACAAAATGGTTTGCTGGAATCTTCATAAAACATACAAATCCAAATTTAAGAAAGTCTTGATTGTATCGACGAATCCTACGGTATAAACTCATGTATGTTTAAAGTTTTTGTCACGTGTATACAAATAAGTTTGACGTTTAAAAATAATGCTAATATATTTAAAATTTTATTACAAATCGAACGCCCCAAATTAAAAATTCATCGCCCACGTTGAGGACCACTGCTTTAAACACGTTTTTTGATATTTTTTATTCAAGAATTGGGTGGTTGTAATTTGGTTTCTTGATTTTTTGTCTTTATTTCTATATGTGATCAAAAATGATTAATATTATATTTAAATTTATTTAGAAATTAATATTTTTAAATTGAACCATAAAATGCAGACAAATCAGGCATTTTTACGTGAAGAATGAATTTGAATGTCGTAAATTCCAAAACAGGAGAGAGAAATATAAGACAGCTGAATAACATGCTGAAACTGCCAATGGCACATCGATGGGCGTGCTACGAGTGGTTCTACAGCGATATTGACAGGTTTTCTAATCGGAAAACAGCAGAGCCATTTTGGCTGGAAAAAACGAATTTCGTGAAAAAATCCTCGGCAATTTCCCTGAACTGAAGACATTTGAATTACGGAAAGACCAGTGGAGATCAATCCGAGGAGTTTTAGGAAAACATAGAAGACATTCACGTGCAATGTTTGAGGACAGTCGACGAGAATTGGCTGAATGTCGCAGTCGAGTGCGATTAGTCCAACAAGACAAGCACATTTCTCGAATTGAGGATCTCCCAAATTGTATCCCCGTCCCAATCGTGGTGGGTGGGGTGGTGACAGGCACGTATATAGTTCAACTGGTAGTGAGGATAAGAGAGCCAGTGGATGGACTGTACGAAGGGAGAGTAAACGCAGTGGATATGGTCAGAGGGACTTTCCGTATTGTGTTTGAAGGGAACAGTCTGGGCACAAGGACTGTGGACGACTGGGACGTATCGGTGCTGGTTGTAGATATATCTGATAGAGTTCTGCCCAACAACAAATGATAGATACATTTAAAGAGCATGTGAGACAGCCAGTACGTGCTGGGAGTGCTCGTCCTCCCAATCAACTTCTTCTTCTGATGGTATTTTTATTCATTCATTACAGGCACGACTCCACTCACTTATTACTGCCAAGGATAATACAATCAATTCACTCAGAGTCCTCAATTCGGATAGTGAACTTACAGTCCTTACTGATCAACTTATTCGGAGACATCTTCTTCTGAGATTGAGACTTAGACACATCAATAGTCTTATTTATGCCGTTCTCCAACATATTCGACACTTTACACGTCCAATGCAACATTCGCTTGTCGATGGTCTTGTAAATCTGCTTACTACTGCTGTACTTTGTTCTCTCATGTATAGAGGCAATGTCCCACACAGAAACAGTCTACACTGACCAACCAACTTGATTTGCTCAGGGATCAGGTGCATCCACGGAATTACGGACTATTCAGTTCGTGTGTCGAACAACATTTGCTTACTTTCTTTCGATCATTTCATCTTTATTTGTTTTTAGTCAATGTTAGGTAGTTTATTGGCACTGTTGTTTACCTCAGTAGATTTTAATATTTTATTGAGCAATCGGGTATTTGTATTATTACATTCCGTAAAAGTTGGTTAATTGGAATAGAGCCACGATGTCGTCAGTTTTTGTCGGGAGGAAATTGGCGCACAGGACGAAAGAGCCACGCGAGGTTTCTTGGCTATTGCAGCGGATATCCATCGCCATTCTCCGTGGCAACACGCATGCGGTACTTTCCGCAGGTGAATGCGAGCTTTAGCCCCCCCAGAATTCCCCCTCTTTACATTCCTAACTTAATTTGTTTTCTTTTTCAATAAAGTACAACTTTAAAAAAAATAATAATCTCAATCAAATATAAACCTCAAGATACGTCTCAAGGACTAGCCACGATCCAAGAGAGTATTCTTGGCTCCTGGAACGTCTGTCGATTGCTGTGATCCGAGGGAACGGCTTTGCCATTCGCGAGGCTGGCCGGGTGTCTCGTGAAGCCAGTAATTAGCTTAGCTATCTTTTCACGTCCTTATTGTTTTAAAATCCTATAATAATCTCAATCAAATATAAATTTCAAGATACGTCTTTATTAAATAAATAAGCTTAATATGATAATTTGTCCACAAAACTTATAACGATTATTTTAAAAATTACATTCCCCGAATGCGTAAAAAGCTTTAAAAAAATTATTTACGGACAATATCAGCAAAGCGTCTTACATTTCTACAAATGTTGACAATTTTCAAACTATTTAAGGAAGCCATCAACGATTGCTTGAAAAATATGTAATTGAAAAACATTAATTTAATAATTTTAGATTAATAATGACTTTAGTCATAAAGAAATTCAAACTCCGTATCTTACTACTAATAACAGAGTTAAACCAAAATCGCACAAAATTTCAGAAAAAAATTCACGTGACGGAAAACAAACAAATGAAAATTAATTATGAAACGAACTATAAGGAAGACTAAAAACGGAATACGCAAAACAAAAAAATAACATATTCTAAATTTCCACCATTGCTTGGCATACCATTATGTTTTAATACAACTGAAAGCTCAACAATATTTTCAAATTTATCACATTTGTTTTCTATAACAACAAATTTTCATTTTCAAGAAGAATAAGTGAAAAGACCTGAAAAAGTACATATTATTGGAAAAAGAATTCACGGATATATATTTGTTTAATATTAGGGTGTCATGAACTCATGCCATCTCATAAATCTGATTTTTACAAAAAACAAGGAAATCAATAGAAAACCCAAACCTTTCTCGTTTGAATTTTATAACTTGTTTCAACATGTATGAATATTATAGAATATTTACTAATACATATTTTTAGTGATTTTTTAAGTTTTTTTTTGGACTTAAACACTTTGTATTTATTAAAAATATGGAAAGCTAAATTAATCAGAAATTAATCGGCCAGCAAGCCGGATGGAACAGCTGTTCCCACGCACAACGGCCAACAGGATCCTTTGGATTAGGAATGTAAATTCCCTAGGATCCTTGGAGCGTAAAGAACAGAGGTAGTCAAGTTTCTTTAGATGATCAACTGTCTTTGTGCCAAAGACGCACGAAGTCTCAACAACAATTGGCCAAAACCAAAAGCCGTCTAACAAGCCCTGGTATTTTTTAAGTTAATAAATTTTTTGATAATTTATGAACCTCACAAAATTCACCAGTTTTAAATCAAAGAGACTATTTTGAACATTTTTAGAAAATTTTTTCATTTCTCTTTAATATTTTTGTTTACTGGAAAATCGCCATAGATCAACAAGGAAAAAGTCAAAATAGTCCCTGTCGTTTTGATATGGGATGAGTAGTGACAAAGTTCTAAATTCCTACGTAAAAATTTGAATATCTCGACTAAGGCAATTAAATAAAACGCAGAGAGGCTGGTTGCTACACAAACATGGCATGAAGGTTGACGACCACCAAATTACAAAAGAGACAAATAGTCTTAGCAACAGAGGAAAGAAACTGAGGGTGTCGTCAGTTGACCTGCCCAAATAGTCAGCTTTCTTATAACAATACGAAGAAGAAAGATATCGAACGTGAACTATTAACGGAGTAGCTGTCCTAACAAAGAAAATAACATTAATTAATAATGATTACGTTTAACGAATAGTTTGTAATATTTCTGAGTTAAACTTCTACGCATCTAGAATCCCAAGATATCGACAATTATCATATTAAATTGGAATCATTTTTAAATAAATAAATTTTTAGAGAATTAAAAATAATTGCATCTACAGAAATTATAACTGAGTACATACCTTATCGAGCTTACAGCCAATTCGACTTTTAGTTGAATTTTTATTACTTAGTTTATTCCGGTGGAAGTTATTTAAACTTTCAATTTCCTCTTTCTTTGATTTTTATGTAACACAGATGTACAGTGGGATTGGAACTACACGAATTGTGGACTTTTAGCTTTGTTTTGTCGATTTTGTATTCAAACGCAAAATTTACTAAAAAGGAATGAATTTATATTTTTAATGAATTATTCATAATAATACTTATAAAATAAAACGTAAATTTAGTTCATTAAGAGTAGAATTAATGATCCATGTGGTGTAGTAAATTGGTTTCTAACGTGATTCGATTTTATCGTAAAAATATCACCAATAATGCAAAAAATAACCACAAAAAATACTATCGAAGAACTTTCAATCGAATTTATAACACAGTACTCCGCCAATACACCCACAGACGGAATATTGGGTCGGCTCTATGCACTGCCGCGGTCGGAGTAACCATGGACTCTCAACAGGAAGAGTAGGAATATTAATACCATTAAAGTCTAATTATTGAGTCAGCCAAGGAGGAAATTTCCTGGATGAAGGATACTCAATTTCGGGACCACAATGAGTGGAAACTTATATTCGGTGATTTGAACATTCGAGTTTGGCGGAAAAAAGAAGATATCACCGGAGCATATAAATATAAGAGTAATGTGTAACATCAGTCTAGTTTATGGGTGTTTTGATGATGTCTCTGCTGAGGCATTTTTTGATTGCAATGTTTTTTATGTTAAAAGATTTTTTAGATCAATTTACAGTACCGGAATGAATGGGATGAAAACGTGATTAAACTTGAGGATTTGAAATCCAGCGAAGATTCAAAAACCCTCATTCAGTGGATAATGAAATATCCAGTTATAATAAATTGATAAATATAGTATCCTTTGAGTACCCGGGAATATGTTTATTACCGCGAAATTAAGGTGGTGTGTTTTAAGGGTCACCACTCAGATTGATTCTGAGAGGAAATATTTTGCTGTTTTTTCAAATTCTTTAAAGAAGGAAGATTATGAAATGCTGTTGAAAAATAATAGTTTCACAACTACGGGCAATTCTGTGTATGTTGAGGACTACAGTTCTGAAATGATTATTTTCCCGTTGAATGGATCCAGTTCTTTGGTTTTAAGTGTTGAGATTATTTATTGTTAGCCAGGATTTCAGTTTGTGTTTACATATTTTGACAATCCAAAGGTAAAACTGCCCGATTTTACTCTTAATCCATTGCTAATTAATGGTACAATTGATTTATTATTTTTAGGAATTGTTAATATGATGACTAAAATGCATCGGGCTTCCAAAGAACTGTTTTTAAGGTCAAAATAGATACTTTTTGATCTGCAAATAGATTATAATTTTGTATTTTTTAATTTGATAAAGTAATGTTTTTGATTGTTTATTTTATTAATATATTACAATTTAATTTTGGTTTTGATTCAAAATGTGAAATTGGTTGTTTTAATATTATGTACAATTAATGAGAGGAATAATTATGACGAAATATGTTAAATTATTGTGTCTTGGAAAGACTGTAAAAAGAACAAAATATGTCACAGAAATGTTTATATAGAGATCCAAACAAGCTGAAAAAAAGTCGGACATTGTTTTTTCCTGTTAGATCCCGAGTCTCTTAAACATAATGGATAGGCGAGACATATAACACTTGTATGCTGAGTTCAATTTTGGATAAAATAATAAATATTCAAACAAGATGTATTGAGCTTTTTAGTTAATTAAGATATAGTAACTAATAATAATTTAAAAAATCTAGCTATTAAGTACTGGCTCGCAGCATTGAAAGACAATTATCGCGTAAAACAAGCAGCGAGATTCTCTGAATAAGGAATATAATTTCCTGGGATCTTTGATACACATTATGCAGACAACTGTGAAGAATACTGTAAGACAAAGAAATATTTTTACTACAGTTTTGACTGCAGTCCGGTAACTTGATATCTCAAAATAAGACAGAATAGAAAGTCTGGCTGTCTAGACATTTCGTTTAAAGCATTTATTTGACACATATATAAAAAGAACGTAATGAGGTGATACATTTATTAACTTAGATATTTATCCCTTCGTTGGTCGATTATTCAATCTATTGTAAACAAAGTGGTCTTTCATCTCAAAACAGTGAGCTCCAACCGATTGAATTCACTCTGGACCATAAAAACCCGTTGAATAATTTAAACTTACCTTAAAACAGGTGGAAATGAAAAACTGTAAAATCACAATCTCCAAAATTACAAGTTTGCATAAATTTAGAATGATAACATGACAATAATAACATTGAATGGCGTGACCATCAAGTTTAATAAATCATACGTAAAAAATTAATAATAGAAATGATATCCAGAAAAAAGGAAACGTATCGAACATTATCGGGGCAAAAATATAGTCCTCAGAAGGAAAAAAACTTGTACTAATAGTTAATACTATGCTCTCTAGACCTAGATGAAACGTACTCAAATATTCCTGAATCGTAGTTTAATTTTATTTTATAAATTCTATGAAAATTAATATAAGCTCTACACAAATATAAGCCCTATCAATTTTTATAGAATTTGCAATCATTTTATATTGCCGTAATAATTCTTTAAAAATTATTTACGGCTTGAAATAAGAGAGTTTATTGAGCTAAAATCAACAAAAAATCGGAAAGGAAATTCCATCCACCAAATTTGGCAAAAGTAAAAGGGGTCAAAGACTTCTAATGACTTTTTTGTAACTACCGCCTTGCGGATATCTCTCACAATCGAAGGCTAGGAGCTGTGTTGATCAAATCATAATTGATCAAAAATTGATTATTCCACAAAAATCTTTGTATAAAAATTTACTTTATTTTGTAGCAATCAAAAGGTTTTTGGCAGGGTTGTTAGATTTAAATCATTTGATTTTAATCAACAATAAAAATCAATGATTTAAATCATTAAAAAAATCAAAAAAATCAAAAAAATCATTTAAATTTTTTTAAATGTCTGGAAGAAAGCGTGATTCTTTGTGGGCTTATTTTGATAAACGTATTATTCCTGGAAAGACCGGAAGCCGTGCCAGATGTCGTAATTGTGGGAAGGACATACAAGGTCTTGTATCTCGGATGAGGCAGCATCATTTATTATGTCGAAGTAATATTGATATCCCTGAAAATATGCCGAGACCTGAAAGCGAATTTCCTCCAAGGATGAAGGACCATTCATTAATCAATTTCGTAACTACGACGACTTCATCTAAGAAAGATTTGATGGATCTGCAACTCGCTAGATACATATTTTCTACAAACACTCCGTTTGCTGCTGTAGAACATCCCGAATTTGTCAAATTCGTCCAAATGCTTCTTCCTGGGTATCGTTTACCCTCTCGTCATCAAATTGGTGGTACATTACTTGATCATGTGTACGACCAAATACATGAAGACTGTCGACAAAGACTCCAGGACAAAACAGTGTCTATGATGTTGGACGGGTGGAGCAACATTCATAATGAACCCGTTATTTGTGTCTCGGTTGTGACATCAGATGGGGAAAATTATCTCATTGACACTGTGGACACTTCTGGATATAGCCACACTGCGGAATATCTTCAATCTGTTGCTTTAGCCTCCGCACAATTGGCTGAACAACGGTTTGGATGTAAAATCGGCAGTCTTGTAACGGATAATGCTGCCAACATGACTAAAATGAGACGGATAATGATGGAAGATGGCAATGAAATAATTACTTATGGTTGCTCGGCACATTATCTCAACCTTCTTGTGAAGGATGTCGAGGTAGCGGACGTTAAAGGAATATTTCCGAAACGTCCATCTTCCAGCTGCATGGTACAAATCTAATGGAGGAAAAAAACTCGTTCTTCCGATTGATGTACGGTGGAACACTTTATCAGACTGTTTTCAATCTTATCTGGATAATTGGTCTACGAATATTTTAGGAAAAGTGAGAATTCGAGCAAAACAAGCATTAACACCTTTCCACTTACTTGCGAATTTGATCGACCCGACATGTAGTGGGAAATCTCTTTCAAATGTTGAGATTGACATTGCATTGAGTTATTGTGCTCGAAATTATGAATATGCACTTCCGACTCTGATTAATTTCAGAGCAAAAGCTGATCCATTTAAACAATACATGTTTGCTCCGAATTTATTGAGTAAAGTATCACCTATAGCTTGGTGGGAGTCGAATTCATACCAGTTACCTTCACAAGTAATTTCACTATGCAAAAAAATTCTTGGAGCAGTTGCTTCGACAGGTGGAATAGAAAGAATCTTTTCAACATTCGGATTTCTACATTCAAATGTACGCAATAGGCTGGGGATCGAAAAAGCAGCCAAACTTGTTTCCATTTACAAGCTTTTAAATAAATAAAAACGATTTCCATTGTTTTTGTTTTTTATTTTAGTTCGCTTTGAAATATTTTTTTATTTATTAACCCGAAGACCACAAAGAAAGAAAGCGTAATGCAAACTAGTTAAGTGATCCCGGTGGACATAAGGAACTACGATAGATCGTTCTGCGTGGCCGTTTTTCAGTGTTTATGTACAAAGAGAGAGGTTCTCTGATAAGCCAGGTGGAAAGGGTCGTTTTGAAATAAGATCATTTAATTCAAAAAATCTGATTTAAATCAAAAAAATCGTGATTAAATCAAAAAAATCAGATTTTTTTGATTTTTTTGAAAAAAATCATGATTTTTAACAACCCTGGTTTTTGGTATTACAGATGAATTCGAGTTATTTGCGGATGATGAATAATTATATATTTACAAAGGTCGTATTTATGTAACCTTCGAGAAAGTGCAGTCGTTCTTGATTAATAAAAACATTCATGGCAAATGCTTTCGCTGTACTATGTCCTGCACCGATCTACAAATTTCACCTCTAACGGAGCAATACGGTTGCCTCTGGCTGTCTCTGTTAATCATTACTTTTGCTATCATAACCAACAGAAAGTCTTATTCTATTATTCCATGCTGAGATATTCAAACAGAATGCTTGCTTTAAGCACTCTATTTTGTTCAAAGTAAAGCCATAGTCTAACTATAGCAAAGGCCTACTAGCACTCGATTAAGTACTAGCACAACGAGATCCAAGTACGAGCTTTTCAACTGCAGCAACTTTAGTATACACTATTGGAAATGGAATTGCCGCGGCTACTGGCACCAGACTTGCCTTCCAATTGCATTCATTAAAGCTTCTACAGTTATTTCATTACGATCTCTTAGCAAATGCCCGGATCCGTTATTTATGATCATTATATCTTTATGTCAAAAGTGGATAATTTACGCACCTGCTGCAGTCTATAGATCTGGCAGCCATTTCTCATGCTCCCTCTCCAGAATCGAACCACGGTAAGCCACTACCTCACCGTCAAAATTGATGGGGCGGACATCTAATTGATACGTCGCAGGCACTGCCGGTGATCAGCAAGTTTATTCAGAGTCAACTAATTCTAATAATTGCGCTTTGAGAAGCTATACGCATGTATTAGCTCTAGATTTACAACAGCTATTCACCGTCGTGTGAGATAATCAAGTAAATTATGTCCGATTTAATGAGCCGTTCGCGGTTTCGCTCATTAGAGAGCATGAACTTACACTTGCATGGCTTAATCTGTAAGATAAGCATATGACTACTGGCAGACCGCCCAATCTCTCTTCTGTGCAGTCCTTGAAAGACTAATCCTTGCCCGAATATCCAAACATTTGCCAACTTCCCATACTCAACATGGTTTTAAGCCACTGCACTCAACAACTACTCACTTAACAACACTTTCGCAATCTGTCCTGGACGGCTTCAATGAGAAGAGACCCCCAAAACGAACAGTACTAATTTCAATCGATGTCTCAAAGGCGTTTGACAGCGTCCCTCGGTATGGACTCATCAACAACATTTTAAAGACAGACCTAAACTCAAACCTCAAATCCTGGCTTGCAAACATCTTATCGAGTCGAATGGGATACGTCTCCCTTATGGACCACTGTTCAAAACAATCCTATCTTCCAAATAGGGTACCGCAGGGTTCTGTGTTGTCCACTTCCCTGTTCAACTTATATTTACATAACTTTCCGGCTAATGACCCAAACAACTTGACATTATCTTACGCAGATGACATTATCATTGCTTCTAAACACGCAGATTACATACTCCGTTAAGAATTGGTTCATTGAAAACAGACTCCAGGCTTCGCCCTCGAAATCATCGGTCTCTTTATTTTCTTCCGACAGAAGACAATCAAACCTTCACCCGAAGTTATCTCTCTTTGGTTCTGACCTCCCACTATGAAAAAACCCTACTATCCTCGGACTTACTTTTGATCCAACTATGTCCTTCAACAAGCATGTCTCTAACATTTCTGACAAGGAAAACAGACGCACAAACATACTAAAAGCAATAAGTGGTCACATTAAAACACGCCCAGAAGCCACTCCTCAAACGAGTTTACAAACAATACATGCGGCCCGAGTCCAAGCTGGGCGCCCTGTCTATCCATAACTCGACAATGGCACTTCAATCAGTACAAAACAAGGCCATGCGCACAATATCTGAGTGTTTGAAATCAACCCAAATTGATAACCTCCACTGTGAAACAAACCTTTTGCCAATTGAAGATCATCTAAATATGAGAGGAGCGCAATTTTTATTTGTATCTGAATTCCCTATCATGCATGTTCTGCTCTAAATGTGCTAAACGAAAATTCTCGTTCAGTGAAGAACACCCCGGGGAATCTATATTCCCAGATCCTTGCCAAAATCGACGGCTTGCACCAATGTCCATACCCGATGAGGAAAATTCACAATTTGATATCCACATCAGCTATTCTTAAGCTGACGCCTAACTCTATACTCAATAAACATTTTCGTGACGTTCACTGTTCTGAATTGCTTCTCGACCGTTCGGCTCAGACAAACTTGGCTCGTTCCCGTTTTGGTCATCACTCCTCATTAAACCACTATGCACACAAAATGGACATCTCGATATCCCCTTTTTGTCCCATTTGCCATGCTGACGAGCACACAACCGCCCATCTATTCCGCTGTCCTGGTCTTCTTTCGCTCTGTAAAAAATTTGCCATTCACTCCCCGGACCTGGGAGGGCGCTGTTGTTTCTGCAAGCTGCTGGTCTCTGTGGAAAAAAGACATGAAAGACTAAATTTTCGAAGCAGTTGACGGAACCCACGTTCGTTAGATTCCAAACAGAATAAGCTAACAGCTTTCCAAATACAAGCCTAAATCCCGCTTGCAACTAACAACGTCAAAAAAGCTTTTCAAATTTAACCTCCCCTCTGAACAGCTAAAGAAAATTCTCAAAATCATGTGTTAGTAAGCAGTCAATGTGACCTTATTCAAAGCTATTTAAACATTCCAGGTTTTCAAGTAATGTCGCTATTCCAAATATTATTACGAAATTCGAAAGTGCACGCTTCACAATTGAACAGGTATATGATTGTTTAGAATTGTTGGAATTTGGAAATGACAAAAAATTTATCAAAGAATACATCATTAAAAAGGTTTAAAATGATATTTGACTAATTCATACATATCTCGTGTTCGGATAGAAGAACTTTGTCTCCAATAAAGAGTTTTCCAAGATCCAACCAAAATTTTATACAAGAAAATTTAGAAAATTATGTAATTTGTATGTGTAAAAACAGTTTTAGTGTTTTTATTGTTTAGTTATAAAGTTAAATTTTCGGGTAAATTTTCATAGTTTTTAGGTTAATAAAGTTAAATTTTTTAGGTTAAAATTTTTGTTTTTTAGGTTAAAAATCGCCCTAGTTATAATAACATGATGTAAAATGATGAAATCGATATAATTAGTGTTAGATATAATTTAATTATTTGGAACAAAAATCTGCTTATAAAAATCTATAATAATAAAAATCAAATTGATTGAAGACAAGAGTAACTAGGAACTAGTTTAGGTCTAAAACCGTTAATGATCGAGAAGACGTTGTCTTTCAGGATCGCAATAGAGATTGTATGAAACAGCCATTGCTTCTCCCGAGGAATTTCTTAAAAATACAAATTATGATAGAAATTTTCCAAAAATAGTTTTACAATTTTAAAAATTTACATGTCTCGAAAATCTTTTTCCGGCTCAGCATCTCAGATAAGTTTACACTTGTAGTCACCTTTTCACTATTTTTTTATATTTATTGTTTTTAGTGTTGAATTTTGTTTTTTATTTATTGATTCACGTCAGACTCAGACATTTTCAGTTTGTAATCAAAAATAAGTTTCTAAAAATAAAATTTGTACTTAAGTTAGTTAATCAAGACAGTTTATTTTATAGATTTTCAAGAAAGTAAACAGTTTCAATTAATTTGGAACCCTGTAAAATGTTAATTAGAATTAATAATTACTAAATCACATTTTCGGACTATATAACAGAATAAACTGCGCTCTGGTATTATAGTCATGAGAGGCAGACGAATATTTGGTAAGGAATTGGAAAACATATAAACTATAATTTCTTAAAACATTTATTTTATTAGAATATATAACATTCTTGTATAAAAAGTATAATGATTGGCTAATAATTTCTTTTTACTAGTTAAGATGTATCAAAAATACATTGATATTGCCATTTAATATTTCATGTCTATAATATTTGAATTTTTATTATTGCAAGGCTTTGTTTATTTGCATGATAGTAAATTTTAGATAAATTTAGTGGTTTATTATTTTCTATATTTAATGGTACACAAAATGCATATAATTTGTGATTTATTCTATTCCTTAGCTTTGAATTTGGTCGGCTCTTAAATTAATATATTTTGCATATGAATTGAAATATTAGTTATTATAAATTAATATAAAATTAGTTCTGTTAATATTTAATATTATAAATATTTATTTACGGAACTAAGTGGTGGTTAATTCTATGTAGTACGATCATACATGGATCCTTCAAATACAAACATTCCATATAACCGATATGAAAATGGAACTCGCTTTAATTTTGGGAATAACCGCCCCAATAATTTCAATCCCCAATCCCATCCACATGGAGTCTTACCAAGACACCATTTTCCAGTCACCTCTTTGGCCAACACATACATACCAATGCAATATCGAGCACCCACACAGTCATTTCCTGACCAACCTCGACCATTTTTCTCCAGAAGGGACCCCAACCAACACGAACCAAGACCACAATATCCACTAAACCGACTTTATAGTCGTCAAGAAGAAGTATATTTTAAATACCTAACATAAGTTTATTGCCGCATATGAACATGCCAGGAGGTGTGATCGTCCGATTTGCTTTCCTCATTGCCAAAAGATGAAAAGCTTCTTTAACCACGTTTATAACTGTAGTGGATGTGATGGTTTGTGTCTTGCTAATATTCCTTAGCTGCTTTATGTTTTGCTATCAAAGAAATTATGGGTTGACAATTTTTATATTTTTTTAGCACTTTCAGGACATGTAAATAAATCAGCCCCTCCAACCCCCCGACCTCGGCCAAGAAGTGTCAATCCTTATCAGTCTATTCCTGAGGCAAGCTATATCTCTATGAATGAACGGGAATATCGGAAAAACCAATTGTATAAAAATATGACTAATATTTAGATTTGAGTCTGTGAGAAGACATATTACCTCGCCAGAACAACTGAAAAAAGCATTGACTTGTGTGAATATGCAAGAACAAGGGATTTATAACCAGTCCACCTCAGTTGATGAATATATAAAGCGTTTTGCTGAGTTTTCTGAAGCTTTGGAAAGGAAAATTACTGTTTAATGACTTAAATCTACTAATTTAGACTCCCATCTTTCGGACACCCTCCCTTGACATTAAACCTTCGATTAAAAAGGAAGTGACCCCAGAACGTCCTTCAATGCCGACTTACAAGTTCCCAAAGAGGAAGCTCAAACGCCTGTCGCAAAAACACCACAAAAACCAGTTTTTGTGACAAAAAGTATTTTTAAAAAATAAAATTTAAAGAAATTGCGCCGCAGGATATCAAAGAGGCTTTTGTGCCGTTGATTGACAAGATAAAGGCAATGTCTGAATCGCGTCTATTCCAGTTGCCAGTGGACCCGATTAAGGACGGGGCACCTGTACTTTTATAATAAATATATACAAGAATTACTTCGAAATAGTCAAAAACCCGATGGACCTGTCGTTGATGTACAATAAGCTACAAGAGTTGGAATACAACTGCCCGTGGGATTTAATCGACGACTTTCACTTAATGGTAGACAATTCCAAACTCTACAACGGTGTCAAAAACCACATCACAAGGAATGCTTTTAAAGTATTGTTTATTATTTCTATTCTTTCTAAGCTTCTTTCTGCATTTAATAATGAAGCGGAAACTATAATGAAAGAGAGACTGCGTTATTGTTGTAAGAACAAGTATGTGTTCAATCTCCACATGCTTTACTGTTGTTCCCCACTTGGATGCCAGATTGGGGCAGACGGGGATTACTACTCGTGTGAAAAGTATGTTTCCTGGCTATATATTGTAGAAAGGGGGAGGATGTCTATATTATGTGCGAAAAATGTTTCAACTCTACTCCCGGACAATTCATCACACAGCCAGGAGCGAGTTCGAATGAATCAATGTTTAATATTTTTATGATTTGTAGTCAAATTCCCAAAGCTGACTTTGTAAAGTCAAAAAACAACGTAATTGTACATGAAAAGTGGATTCTGTTTATATATGTGTAGATTTGTGAAATGTATATACTGCGATCGACGCAACCATGAGATATGCGTGCTCTACAATGAGATGTTGTATAATGAGGGATACGTCTGCAAAGAATGTATATCTGAGGGAGCCCCTCCTACAGAACAAAAGAACACATTGACTGCGAAAAGTATATTTGTGTAACTCATCAGATCTTCGGACTACTCATTTGAGTGATTTCATGGAAGAGAAGGTCAACAGATTCATTCGCAAAGAATCTGGCGGCATTCCTTCAGGACATGTGTATGTCCGAGTCCTCTCATCTATTGACCGAGTTTGTGAAGTAAAACCAAACATGGCGAAGAGGTTTTTATTTGAATAATATCCAAGATATGTCGAAAAGGGAGAAATGCCTGCTTCTTTTAGTTATAAAGCCAAGTCTATATATTTTTTCCAAGTGAACGGAGATAAAGAATGCGTCTTTTTCTCCATGCACACTCAAGAATACGGTTCTGAGTGTCCCGAGCCAAATAATAGGCATTCTTACAATCTTATTTTAGACGAGTGTACATTGCTTATTTGGACAGTGTGCATTATTTTGATGTGCCCTTTCTCCGTTCTGGAGTCTACCACCAAGCGATAATCTCCTATCTCGAATATAAGCGTAATATGGGGTAGTTATAATTGTGGCATTGCTTATAGTTTTATGACTGCTCATATTTGGGCGTGTCCTCCGAGTGAGCGAGATGATTATATATTTCATTCCCACCCACCAGAACAGAAAATGCCGACAGCAAAAAGATTGTCTGACTGGTATAAAGTAATGTTGAACACGGCATTGCACGAAAAGGTTATTCGAAGTTATCAGGTCGGTCGAATGTAATATTTCTTAGGACATGTCTGCTTATATGATTGACAATGGAATATCTTCACTCAATCAGATTCCTTATATGGAGGGGGATTTTTGGCCATGTCAATTCGAGGAACTTATTAAGGCTGTGGATGAACAGGAACAACGCATTAAAGATGGATCTCAGTTAATGTCAAACTCAAGTGAATCTGTAATTTGCTCAATTATTATATTTGCAGGTAAAACGGCCAAATTCAAAGACCGAGGCGAAAAAATCAAAAAAAACAAAATCCAAGATTCGAAGAAAAACTCCCAATATTGCCCCGAATGGTCTAAAGGAGAAGTTTTTGAATATGTTGGAGAAACACAAAAACATATTTTTTGTAATCGAACTCCATCCTCCTGGAGCTGGGAGTCAAATGTCGAGAATTGTTGACCCCGATCCGTCCATTCATTGTGATCTGACAGACACCCGAGATTCATTTCTGACATTTTGTCGTGACAGAAACTACGAATTTTCATCAAAGCGAAGAGCACTTCATTCAACTCTTTCAATCCTGATTGAACTACATTCGAGTTCATCGAATGCTTATCACTGCAATTCATGTAAAAAGACAATCAGCGGTGTTCGGTATCACTGCAATATTTGCAAGGATTTTGATTTATGCCAAGAATGTTCCACGAGTGTCGATCACTGCCACAAACTCAACAAAACAATTGACATTCTGCCATCAACCAGATCCCCCGCTCAAATAGCCAATTCAGACCCCACTCGTCCTCAGGCAAGGACAATGGAAGACAATATTGCTGAGATTAACCATATTGTCAACTGTCTGGATGCCAATTGTGCCAGAGATGTGTGCAAGCAATACAGGCGTGTTTTACTGCCTCACTACGGTGCTTGTAAAAATCGGCGAAACTGCCGAACATGTGAGCAGATGACTCGATTGTACACAATGCATAGCCGACAGTGCAAAAATGATAACTGCAATGCAAAATATTGTCGGGAATTCAAAAATCATTTTGTGAATGTCGATAAGCAGAGGAGAATCCGAAACCAGGGTCTGCAGAATAGAAGAATTCGGGCAATGAATGTGGATACTGTGGATAATGCACAATTGCCGTCAAACATTGGAACCAATTTGGTGCCTCATCAACAACAGCGCCTGCCTTCTCAGATTCGGCAGGGTCGTCCACGACCGGATAATAATGGAGGACGTGGAATTCCGCCATATCGAGTTCCCTCTAATGTTGGAGTATCCCGGAATGGATATTTGAATTATCCCCCCTCTCATAATGTGGAGATTGAACAATACAAGAGAAGATGTCCAGGCACTCCCTATCAAGATGAGTATCATCGTTACAGAATGGAATTTGATCAGTCTGACATGAGACGTCAGCCAATGGGTCGTCCACAGATCAATCAGCACCATATTTCTTATATGAATCAAAGACCACAAACAGTTTACAATCCTGCGGGGATGACGAATTATAATCATGGACAGTATGGGTATCCAGATCGTCAGAATATGCCAAAAATACGACCAGTTATGCACACAATGTATGATCATCGGAACCCCTCACACGACCAATATCAAATGGCTTACCACGTTGAGAGAGGCCACAATGCCCCAATCTATCGTCATCAGGCTAACAATGTTTATGCAAGTCGGGGAGTGCCCAATAATTTCAATTTTCTACGTTCGCCTCATCCGAACTCGAATTATATTGTGGATACACCTAACTCTCAGATGATTAATTCTCAGAATGTGATTCGACCCCCTAATCCTGGACAATATGAACCAAGTCCTCGCGTTGACTCCGAGTAGCAGTAAGTATGCTAGTCTTCATAGGAATTCAGTCGAGGAGCAGTCAAATAATTCGATTGAAAAAAATATAAGACAACAATTGTGGCTTCAAAGACAAGAAAAAAAACTACATTGACCCCCAAGCCAATATTTAAGATATTTATATCTGACTCTTCTTATTAATAAATATTTGTATTAAATTTATTGGAGCATACATATTTAGGATTATAGATATTTAAAATAGCTTCAATTACTTTTAGTAATTATTAAGCTTCCTTACTTGTTTTATATTGAAATATTTAGGTCTTGTAATCAACCTGACAGCCATTGAACGTCCTGCTTCTGAATCTTGCTTATTATCATGTTGTGTCTGTTTGTTTCACGACGCCTCCAGGTGTGTTTTAAATTTACAGGATTGCCTGAATCACCCCAGACTTATATATTTCAGTCTTTGCAAGTAAGACACGTATCATTCTAAGACAATTCTCGTTTAGCATGGTTCCAAGTAAAGCCATTAGCTTTCTTCCGTGTACAGTATTGAACGTTCAAAAAAGATCAAATCCTACTATGTCAACAGCCTTTTGTACATATTTATCATGTGTCCGTACAAACAGTAGACCTTTTACTTCAATCTACTTTGACTCGGAGAGAGTATTTATCTACTATAGGAGAAATCCTATCCATGACAATCAGGGACAGTTGGTGGAGTCGTTAGAAAGATTGTTCTAAGATTTTTCATTAGATTTCTTGGTTTTGTATTAGAATTTCCTGTTCTTGCGATACAGACATGTATTTCGCAAATACATCATTTAAAATGTTGGGTAGTTCATACATCAGTGACGTTGGTGAATGTTTTGTGAGTGTACCGTTTATACTATCAATTCTAGGGCATGTTTTGGTTTAGGTTTTGCAGAGCTATTTGGCTTAGTCAAGGATAGACAAATGTGTTTGTCGTCACTTCTGAAAAGTGATTCAAAGTGAGGAGCGATATTCTTTACTGTTCTTTTTTGACGAGGATTTATCTTCTATTCTTATTATTCATAAACAGTCCTTAGGATTGTCAACTCTGTTTAGTAACCGAATTGTTCTGAATATTTTTTATCCGAATTTAGCATCTCTACATTATCAGCGTACTATTTAAGGTCTTTTCACTGCGCCGAGGTAGTCTTTTCCTTATTTTATGGTAATAGAGTTCTTTTTTTCTTTTAATAGAGCTTTCTGTTTATCAATGTGATCTTCTTTAGACACACTTTTTGCTGCGACCTGGTAGTTTGGTGGGTCTCTCGGGTCAAGTTTTGAACATGAACATCCACTTTAGCGGTAAAAGCGGTGGTCAGACTTTCTACAGCCAATCTTTCAGATTTATATTTATTTTGTATTTTTTTCATTCTCTGGTTTCTTCCTAGATGATCGATTTATGAGCCCTTGGCAGGAGAGTACCTCAGTAACACCGCAAGTTCATGCAATTGAATTTAAGCTTACATAGTGTGCTAAATCTGAATAATCACTTTTTACTAATTGTCTTTCTTCTGTCCTACCCATATTGTCATGGGTCTTTCGGGATGTTTAAACTAGGCATAGCACTTTCTTAACTTCAGTTAAATGAGTGAGATCCTGTCACTGACGCTCAGCATCTATCAATCGTATTGTCATAGCGTTGATGAATAACGAATCTTTGTCCATAGAATCTGGACTCTGGCTCCAGTCGGAAAATTTAGTATTCTCTTCATCGAGCTTCTTTTTTTAATTTTGTCATTTAGTTAATATTAATTAGGAGATAAAGTCGACAGCCAAATGCATGACTTTAATTGTCGCAGATGTTAAGAAAAGAAAATTTTTCATAACCAGCAGGTCTCGCGATATTCATAAGTATTGGTTTGTGATCCGTAGTGCAATCTTCGAAAAACCGCACTTGCAAGCTTGCTAATAACACCACTGGCTTCAAAAACATAGAAAGAAAAAAATCCCAGAAAAGAAGCATATCTTAATCTTTTTATTTTCTACACTAGAAAAGGTGTATCTTGGAATTACTGCTAAGAAGTAGCTAATTTTTTCTATTTCTTTTTACTATTAAATAACTCAAAAATAAACAAAAAATCAAATCATTGAGTACAATAAAGATAGTTCATTTCATCATATTCTAAACACATTAAATCGACAAAATAATACAATTGCCATTCGGTGAATCATATCCGACATCACAGGGAATATAGCACTCACACTCTGTTGTACTAATTGTCTTAAATGCTCAGCTGCCTCATCGCTATCCTTATGCAAACACATATTCTCTTGAACCTTAAAATCAAAAACCCATCAAAAAACCAATTTCAAAGCACTAGGAATTGAAGTTATTTCTGAGTCCGCAAACAACTCAATAGCATCCATAATGAGTTGTGCACTTCTTCGACACTAAATCAAAAAATACCTTCGAAGACAAATAAAGGCCCCATAACAGTAATGGAGAAACTGCCGGTAATGTTCACTGGAAACCCCTCCCATTGCCTCCACCATTTCTTTAGTCAACTTCATTGGAGGAGGCATCGGTTTTGGGTCATTTCCAAAAATATAACCAAAGTCTATATGGAATAGACGTCCTACCGTTGATAACACATATTTTACCTTCTTCAGTCAACATGAGATTATCCAAATGTCTGTCCCCCACTCCAAGGATATAAGTGATGATACAATAACCAGCTAAATTATAATTAAAAAGTACAACCGCAACTTTTGATGTAATTGTCCATTATTTTCTGCTCTGTTAATTTTGTTGACATTTTGAGACATTTAGAAAAAAAATTGCTGATTGATTGATACTCACCAAGCACATATCCCACAGTAGATGACTTAATAAATTCAATGAATCCTTAAAATAATAATAATTTAAATACCATATCTTCTGTTAATAGCAATTACTTTGTAAGGAGTTATTCCCAAATCGAGATTCCCCTCACGCAAAATCTACAATTCATCCAAAAATCGTTTTTTAAATTAGATAAAAAATACATTATCCATAAGACTTATGATGTGAATAATAAATTGATCCTGTCGAACATCCTCGCCAACTTTGGTAATAAATTTATATTTTTCGCCAGTTGAAGTGGCAATGGTCGTCAAACAAGGCATTAATTTACTCTAAAATAACTTTTTCAAAAATATACTTTAAAAAGTCTGATTTCATTTGGAATAAATTTATGAAAGCACACTGAGGGGTCTAACGGTAGTGGAAGGTCGGATTCGTACAGAATATTCTCTATTTGTTGAGAAAGTAGTTTAGTCTGTTGATAAAACAAACCATAAACCCTTTCTTCACGATTAGACTCAGTTTCGTATATTCTACTAATCATCCTGGCCAAGTCTCGACAGAAACTGGACTGTAGTTTCAACATTGGCATTAAGCAATTAAATCCGGGGTTCTAAATTGTCGATTACTACAAAAACTGTAGACAAAGCCAATTCGAGCAGTTCAGTCAAATGTGTGTATCGACTAGACGGAATTTCCTGTTTTAAGTACCTAAAATATATTAAAATATAATCACCAATATAAATAACTGGCAATATTTACATCCCGTGAAGCTCTGTGGAACAAAAATTGCAAAAGATTGGGCTATTTTATAAATATTAAAGTACCCCTTCATTGGCCATTTTATCTGTAAAAATGACCTCCTCTTCATCTGCCTTTGTGAAAGAAGTGTTCTCATCAACTAGCCAAGGCAAAGAATCATGTTCAGAGAGATCCTCAATAGTGATCTCACATTCCAATTCTTTACGGAAGGATTGGACCAATGGAAGAAGGTAGAAGATGAGTTCACGATTGGAAATACTTTTGAATCTCCAGACAGCATAACGTCGTAAAATTGGGTTTTCAAATTTAAAAAGTGACAAGGAGTCCAAAGGGGAAAGAGGAGACCAACAACGAAGTAATTGTAGAACTATGCTGTCTTCCAAGTTGTGAGACCAACGAAGAACTTTTATAAGAGCCTAAATAATAGATTAAATGTGAATATAAACATTTGGATTAGTTCTAAGAGAGTGTCTGTATTTGATGATCATTTCAATGTTCTTGGTGGATATTGGTGTTAAAGGAAAAGATGCAATAATTTCCTAAATGAACTAAAAAAATAAAATCTTACTTTAAGATGTCTTCTTATTTGAGGAGTAGGTTGATGAGCTCTGTTAGATTGCTCAGATCTCATTGACATGGCGACTTTCATATGCATTTGGTCTATTGGACTGTCCTGTACATAACTAATAGCCACAACCATATCTAAATTCGGATCTGTAAATATTATGCCGCCCATGCTGTTTTTCCCATATAAATGAAGAGGATTAGTCTGATTAAATAGAATCGATATATACGGAAATATTCGGCTCACAATAAATGACTGGATATACTACATCTCCACTGGTCACGTGGGGTAGCCGAACAGTCAAATGAACGTGTTCTGAATTGGATTTAATATTCTTAAGCCTTGCTTCCATTTGAGGAAGAATTATTTTATCAATCCAATCCAATTTGAATATTTCATCATTTTTGAATTTGGTAATAAGCTATATCACTTTCTAAATAAATACCACCTTTGAAATTTTTATAAACTCAGAACTCTTGTCTTTGATCTTTGAAATGTCGGCAACATCAAAGCGAGAGGTTTTCCCAGGCAAATCAAAAACTCCCGACTTTAAAGAACTAAACAATTAATTTGGCCAATCAAGCCAGTTGTTTTCAAATAAATCCATGGAAAACCAACTGACGACAGTTAATTGGTTAAAATCGACGAATTTGTAAAGAAAAATAACAACGACTGTGTCTGGAGGAAGATCGCTGATTTTTAAAGGAAAGTTTATCCATTCGTTCCAAGAAAAAGAACTTTGGTTGGGTTTGTATGAAGATTTTTTTGCCGGACATATTCTCCGTCCACGGGAAAATAGCTGTGTGGTTAAAAAGAGCGTGGATTCGACGATTTCGAGTTTCTGAGGATTGAATTCTCCATCAATGTTTAGCTTGGAGTAATATCTGCTCAGGTCACCCTCAAGGGATCCTCTTGGATTAGTAAAAGTGGTTTAAATGAACATTTTTATGCTGAAAGGTTCCTTTACGTCGTAACTGAAAATGAACTTTACTTGGTCACCCATTTTTATATTTGTCGAGTCTAAATATTAATGTAACAAAAAACAATATTATGTAATTTTTAATTTAAATATTTTTAAACAGTCCATTAATTAAGAAAAATCTACTTTGCAATGGTTATCCAAAGTGAATAATAAAATAATAAAATCTACCTTTTACAAGATAGATATTTTTTTGTGGTTAAGTGTACATCCTTTCTTTGTACAATTCTGCGATGTTTCCAATGAATGGCTGTTTAAAAGGATCATTGCTTAGATTTATTTTATTCAAGAATATCCTTTCTAAAAAGATTTTTAAATTGTAATTAAAAAACTCAGAAAGATTGTTATTTCATGATAATTCACAGTTCATTCTACTGAATATATTTTATGTTGCAAATTAATAAATAAATGGTTCTTTTCTATACACAAAATGTCTAAATTAGCTAAAATATTTGGTTATGTTGACTAAAACTCTTATTCTTCTAAAATCAAAAAATCACACATTTTTTCATATCAAAAAACAGGTCAAAAAATAAGTAAAAAATTTATTTACCGGACTGATAATTTATTTGAAATAGTCTGAAGAACACCTTGAAAGTCTTTCTTCAAATCATTCATATCACAATCAGGAATTTTAAATTCGATAATATTTTTTCCAGAATTTTTATCACTTAAATTAGCCTGCCGTTTGAACCTCCTCAACTAAAAATTGAATTAATTGAAAAACCTGAATTCTATTGACTAATATAATACTCGTCCCAGTCAACCCAGCCCTGGCAGTCCGACCAACACGGTGAATATACGTCTTCATGTGCTTAGGGTGGTCATAAGAAACCACATAGTCAACACAACCAATGTCAATCCCCCTTGTGACCATATCAGAACATATTAATCTAAAATAATTTTTATAATAATATTCAACATTTGTATTTTATCTAAATTAAATTGTTTTAAAATAGATTTTCTCTTCGCAGGTGGTTGGTGGGACGTGATGACAGCCACGTCAAATATACCATATTCTTTCAACACAAGACACAACCTTATAAATAAAAAACATTTAAACAACCTATTAACAGCCAGAATCGAATTAACAAAACACAACATTCTTCTATATTTCAGATTAACAAGCATATGGACAACAGCAAGTGGACGAATATTCTCATCAACCACAATATAATACTCCTTTAGAAGAGATGGCTTAACAAATATCCGCCTCTCATCGGCAGAGGAGAACAATTTGGGGTTTTTTAAACCAATTTCCAGCATTAAATCAGGCTCGTGTGTCAATGTGGCAGAAAACAGCAATTTTTGACAATTTTCCAATTTAGTGACTGATTTTATCCACCTTTGTTTGTCGTCTCTCAACATTCTATCAGCTTCATCAATCACCTTAAAATTAAAATATATTTAATAAATATTTTAAATATTCAATAATTACCAAAAAACGTAAATTATTTAAATTGAATCCATCAGTGTTGTTAAGGTGGTCAACCAGCCTTCCAGGCGTGGAGACCACAATGTCCACCAGTGGCTCTGAATCGACCAATTTCCGCTGTTCCTTGAGAAATGAGACAGATCCACTGCCCAGGAGAACAACCTAGTAATATAAAATGACAATATAAACTGATAGATCAGTGTCGGATGAATATTCTTTTAATACATTATAAATTTGGACAGCCAGATCGGTCACTGGGGCCACAATTAGAGCACGCAATTGAATACAACGTCGATTTTTCAACGCCTAAAATGCTAAAAATAATAAAATACAGACCTGGATGATTGGCAGTATAAATACTAATGTCTTGCCACTTCCAGTAGGGGAGGACACACACATGTCGGTTATCACAGGCTGGGGTAGATAGTAATAGGGGTTGTGGGGGGCTAGGAGATGTGGAAGGACGTGTTCCTGGACTGCAATGGAGTATATAAATGAACCTGGAAATAAGCGTCTGATTCCATTTGTTTGTAGTTTTCGTCTTAATGAAATGTCGAGAATTGTGAAGGATGAGACTTTTATTCCTTTAGTTGTACCAGTTATGTTTATTGGAGATTTAAACCAATCTGGAAGTGAATCACATGTCTTATAAATATTATGTTTTATGTATACATTCACGCGGGTTTTATTATTCGTATTTTTATTGAATTCTTTTATTTTTTTAAATTCCTGCAAGCCGATTTGTTCTGTGTTTTTATCAACCATAATTATATTATAAACACACTTAGAAAACTTTAGCACGTTAAAAATATATTTAATTAATAAATTTTAAAATATTAAAATAAATTGTCAAAAAACCAATTTATTCACTAGTAACACAAAAAGACAAACTATTGTCACACAATAACCGCCTCCTCCATTTTGCTTGGCAGTTGGAAATATTTCGAGAATTGAACGACCTCTTTTCACTTCCAAGCACTAAACATCCAAAAAACAATAAAATACTCAATTTATCAATAGTAGACTGTTTGATCAAATTTTCAAAACGACGTGGCGAGTCGATCATTGGGACACTCATATATCCACACACGTAGTCCTACAATATGCCACAATATACACCTCAGTTGTATTATGGCAACCAGAAGTATCAGAATTACTCGACTGTGATGAGTGCATATAATAATTATACCTCCAATAGTGCAGCACGACGGTCGACTACAGCCCATTTGTCATAAGTGTCGTTCATCATCATTTTATGTTTGTTAACTACATGTATAAGAATAACCAACTCTGGATAATCGACAGGGTTTTACTCGCAGATTTATGGTCTTCTAAATATAATTAATAACTTTTAACCCCCCTGAAGATTCTTAGTGGAGAAATCACTAAAATATAAACCAAATTTGACTACTTTGCCACCTCCTTTGTGTCTTCAAGTGTCTCCGTGTAATTTGCATTTGATGAAGCAATCTAAATATATGTAATAAAGCAATGTACAAGCAATTCACGTGCTATGTTGGGATCGAAGTAACTTCCGAGGGCATTTGAATCCCAACTGGGAGAAGAATAACGACTGTGGTGACGAGATCGCCTTCTTCTATGTCTTGATCGATCTGAGGAGCTGGAAAATCTGTCCGACGTCTCCGAACTTTCATTTTTTGTTTTCCTCCTCTTAGAACTCTTTTTTGACGAATTCTTTCTCCGACTCGTCGATTTATGTTTTTTTGCATTTTTTGTCGAACTAAAAATACTTTTGTGAGTCACATACACTTCCTCATTGTCATTATCCAGTTGAGTTTTATATTTTTTCTTTGATGAGCTTTTTTTCTTTTCCTCCACGTTGGTCTTGGGACTTTCAGGCAAAGATCTCTCCGACAATTGGAGATCTTTCTCAACTTTTTTCGAAACAGAATTGGCCACTGTAAATGGCTTTATATGAACTTTCTCGGGAATTTTCTGTGAGGATTCAATTTCAGTCACGTTTTTAGCTGTACTTTCCACAGCAATAGTTGGTTCCGTGATCTTTTCATTTAAATTGGGAATTTTAATAAGAACAGATTCTTTTGGAATGTCTGGTATGCCAGGGGAATAAAATATTTGTGGTTCTGCCTCATTTTCTGGTTCTTTCATTTCTGACGATTTTACGGTGACAGACAAAGTTGCACTTTTCATTAAATTGTTCTTCTGTTCCAAAATGTGAGTGGAGCTTGTATTCGTGTTGATCACGACAGTTTCGCTATCAACTGGGGACTCCTTGGATTTTAAATTGACAGAAAATTTCGTGTTTTTATCCATTTTTTGTGATGAATCCAATTCTGATAAACATGTTTTTGATTCTGAAATAACCATCACCGAAGGAGTTGTGGCATTCTCAGACTCACAAAACAATTTCGAAGCAGGAACGGATATTTTTACACTCGATAATTTGGATTCTTCTTTTGGAGCCTCAACTAGCTTACTTTGGAGTACCAAATTCGCCAAGGAATTGGGATTCGTCGACTCGACTTTTATTTTGGGGAGGTTCTCTGTTTTGTGGGTCGTGTCCCACCTTGAGTTCCTTTTTTGAGAACACAAAACTGGTTTTTTAGGAGTTTCGGTTTTTTTGACACTTATAGTCAGGTTTTTTGTAGAAACTGAATTGGTTTTGAGTTTTGAAGATTTTTCTTTCGATCGATGAGAATGGCTCGATTCATTCTTCGATTTTTTAGACGATTCCACTTTTTTGGGGACTTGAGATTTTACTTGACTAATTTCGACTGTTTTTGGAGACGTTTCTTGTTTTCCCTTCACAGCTGCTGAAATTGGGGAGGCTGCATGTCTTCTGTGGACTGTTGAAGATTCCAACAAAGATTGTTCATTTTTATCTTTAAATTGCGTTTTTTTAGTTTCCTCGGGGATTTTCTTTTCTCCCGACTTTGCTTTATTCGAATCATTTTTTTTCGACGAACTTTCAGCCTTCGACCGACTTGAATGTCCGTGGGTTTTGGAATGTGACTCTGTTTTGTGAGAACTCTTTTTATGAGTTCTAAAATAATATAATTTTATTAGTTTTTACCGTTTTGTGTGTTCTTTCTCGCTGCCTTTCTTCTTCCCGTCTCTACAGAATTGTCAGTTCAGTTTACAGTACGATTTGGAATCTCTGCGGTGCCTTTTCGGTGATTTACTGCGATGTTTCTTCGAGGATGAATGTCGGCTTAAATAATTTGACAATTTTTACTGTTTTGCTGGTGGAGATTTTTTTTCTTTCCTTTTGGAAGACTTTGATTCGATTTTTGATTTTTCCTTTATTATAGTTTTATTAAAATATAAACTTTTGTTTTTTCTGATTTGGATTCCTTAGAATGTTTATCTTCTCCCATTTTTATTCTATTTTATAACAAAACACAACAAGACGTGTTATATAAAATAATTTTAATTAAATATTTCAAAACAATGATTTCAACAAAAATAAAAAAAAGAATTAAATAAACTAAATTTCCAAATTTTGATTCATCAAAGCATGCCATTTAGAGACAAATGGATACACATCACAATCAACCACAACCTCAGAAAGAACCTCAAATGCCTCAAAATCTTCTCCCGATGTTGTACTCCCCCCAATATAACACCCCCCAACCCCTCCCTCACAATCAATCAAAAGTATTAACCGATGCTTAAAAAACCCATTAAAACCAGGAAAATGAACACAAATGTCTTCCCCACCATTCAAAAACACAATTTCCCCAACAAAACTCAGTTCAAATAAAGTAGAAAGAATTCCATTACATCGATAAACAACTCCATTTGCCTTATCAAGACAATTCCGCCAACTCATCAACATATTCGTTAGTTCATCAATCAGCTGAATGTTAGTAAAGACGACACTATTGGACATGAATTGCACTCTAAATTCAGTCATATTCTCCACTCGGCGGAATGACAGGGGCAAATAAATGTGAAATCCAGCAGAAATAAAATCTCCACAACACTGAAATTTTATGCGTTTTTCGACGTTGTTTCCCCAAGGCATCAACTGGGGGTAATCTCCGGATATGGCAGGCTGTGGGGGGAACTCACTGCAACACGACACAAAGGAATCCTCACTACACACATCCTCCTCTGTGGCACACAAATAGGGAATCATATTCGACAGATATTTCCTAGTGAGGAACTCTTCCATAAGACGGAGACCCCCCGATGTCTGCAAATCCTCATAACAGTCCAGAAAGTGCCAATACTCCATCCAATTCACTTTCATTTGTTTCGATATGGCTCTATAATTAATTTATAGTTCAAAACCGGCCTGTTTGGTTCCATGATCTGTCAATGTCTTTTAATCGATTCATTGGAGGTGTTCTTATATTTTCCCGCCATGTTTTTGTGAGGGATTTGGCTGTATCTGACGAGGTTGGACCGGCTAGGCCTCTGATTTTTATTGTGGGGCTTAATCCAGTGTTCATCCTTTGAGGGGACAATACTACAGGAGAGAGTAGTTTGTCTTCCCCCTTTACAAATGCCACATAACATTCCGCTAATTAATTAAATATTAATTATTAATTAATATTTAATAATATTTAAAAACCATTAAATAAAGCCTGAATCTCTTCAAGTTGACTCTTGTTGTTAGATCGTGTACAAATTACCTAAAAACTACAAATATAAAGCAAACTTCATAGGCAGTCATTTGCTGTTTATTTTTAATAGTTTTATCAGTTTTGGGATGTGATAAAATAAACGAAATAACATCAGGATAGCCAAATTTGGAGGCTAAATGGAGTGGTGTCTCACAATTCTAATAAAATACTCAAAAATAGACCAAACCCCCTTCTCAGGCGTGTTTAAATAACGATCCAGAACATATTGTGTCCTCATTGAGATAAATTCGTCAGTAGCTGAAGGGTAGAGTCTCCTCAGAGCCGTTTGTGACTCAATTGTGTCAAAAAGTGCCTTCAAAACGTCCAAACGGTTTTTTATGCAGGCCAAATGGGCAATATTATACCGAAAAGCGCGCTAAAATTAACTTCAAATCGATTAAATATACAACCTGGATAATTGGCGGCAAATCATTTGAATCGATAATAAAGCGCGGGTTTTTTGTGATTTTTTCATTGAATTTATTAAACGCGCCAATTTCGATGTCGTTTTTTAGTTGGTTGAATTCCCGCCCACTGGGTTCAAAAAAGAGGCATCTTTCGAGGTCGTCGGCAAGCTAGATGGAGAGTGAGGTGATAAAAACGTGACTTTATCAACGATGGGATCAGTTTGGGGATATTCTGTGGAATTTAAATAATCTAAAGCGTCAGAATGATTGTAAAATGTTTTAAATCGAGCATTTTTTAGTGTTTTTATTAGTTCGTTGACTTGTTTGATGTTGGTACATATTCTTTCGTCTATTTTTATTTTATTTTAGGATTACTGGCATTATTTGGCTTCTTTGAGGATACTACAGCGTAGTATCTTTCTGTAGGCAACGAGAGATTGTTAATGTTTTGACTTTTATTGTTTGAGTTCATTTAATACAAAGCACACTACAAGAAATCAACTAAATCGAAATTTAATACTATTTATTTTATTTTAATAATGTGAATATAAACATATAATATTAATAAAAATAAAATTATTTTTAAGGAAAACTCTGATTTCGTAATCGGGATGTGACTGGGTGCAACAAAGAGAAGTCGGCTGATACGACGATGTCCCAGGGTCAAAGTTTTAGAAGTTCTTTTTCGGTAGGCATTAAGTGCCTCCTGAGCGTTCCCATATCCAATTGGAAGTTCCAACTGATATGGTGGACCACATAACATTACGCTAAGACCGGAAAGGAGGTAAGAGATCCTCAATTTCGAGTAATGTTACTGTAGTTATTTTGTTATATACATTACTTTCTGGTCAAGTTTTCTAAATGATATCTAATATTTTCTAAGAGTATCATTTGATACTTATAGGCTGCAACAACAATGTTTATTCTGCTTATCCTTCGATATCTTTTGAAAGGGCTCTGATTTGGAAATGAGTGTACAGCTTTTTAATAACAGTAAATTACATTTTCCAAAATTTCCAACCATTTTTTTCACCTGTGTCCATCATTTTGGAAAGTTTTTGTGATGGTTTGGTTAAAACGTTCTACAATCCACTGTGTACTGGGATTGTTTGGTCTTTGATGTATCTGAACTATATTTAACTCTTCACAAAGATTTTTCAGAGATATATTTGAGCCATTATCCGTTTGCAAAATTTTGCAAGGTCTGTATAGGTAGAAAAGCAATCTTAAGTTGTTGCATACTTCTTTTGAAGATTTAAGAAAAAGTAGACAAATGCAAATCTGAATAAATTGTTTAAAAACCTACCAAACTACTATAAACATGAATGAATGTTAAAATCTATTTATGAAAACTTTTTAGATCTACAAAATCTAGTTGAAACGTTTTATTCAAAGAAGACGCAAAAATATTATGTTTCCTATCACCAACCTACATTAAAAATTAGAAAGAATTAGATATTTGTAATGGACAGGTAACAATTTTGAATGACTTCTCTGATTTTGTCATTTTAATAATAAAGTATGTTTGTTCAGTATAACACTCTCTCCAATCATTTCAGGGGCCAAAAATAATATTTCTATAAAAATGTCCCTGAACTCAAACAACCTTTCAAATCATCCGAATAAACCTTTTAGGGAAAAGATTTAAAACAGTAATACTTCACTTAACCCTTCAATGCTTGGATATCGGTCAGGATTTATTGTAAAAAGGAATCCAAATATCCAATCTTTCCATTCTTCAATACACAAATATTTTCTTGCATAAAAAACTTTACCATCAGAGATGAAGAATGTCCTCGATCAAATAGTAAAAATAATTAATATTATTCGTTCAAGAGTAATTAATCATAGAATTTTTCAGAAGCTGACACAAGAACTTGGATCAAAACATTCAATTTTGTTGTATCATTCAGAAGTCAGATGGCTTTCCCGGGGAAAGGCTTTGACAAGATTTGTTGTGTTATCTGATGCTATTTCAATGTTTTCGAAAAATAATAATCATTTTGATTTATTTGAATTGAAGGAATCCGTTGAATTCAAAAAATTATTTTATCTTGTTGACATTTTTTTATTTTGAAATTCTGTTCGTGATTGGATTGTAAATCCCTTTCTTTCTCCCTGAATGTAGATGAGGATCTCAAAATTCAAGAATCCCCTATCTGAGACAAAGCAGAACATTAATCTCTAAAATGCAAGAACAAAAGTCCCATAAATAATTTTCTTTATTTTCCATTTCAAAGAATTAAAATCTGTTTTTTGGTCGCGTCAGTAATTTAAGCCTGACATTTTTTTACAAGTTCAGGATGGCAGGTTTTTAATAATTCGTCGTAATATAATAAAATTAAAAAAACCAAAACAATTAAAGAAAAAGTAAAAAACTTTAAGTTTTAAGCTGCTGAATGGCACACAATATTTCATAATTTTGACTAACAAGAGCATTCCATCTAATAAAATAAAAAACCTATTTCTACTCTTTTTGTAAATTCATTATTTTGTCGCCTGCTTCAATCTGTTCATTCTTCCTCGTCAAATTTACGTCCCGAATTTTTGTTCTAAATATATTAATTTGTAATATTTAACTTTAAAGAGTTCAATTCTTGTTGAACATTGGACACCATTTTTTCGAGAATGTCGTTATATTCTAAATGTATTTTTGTTCCATAAGTAGAAAGTAATTGAAGATTTTGAATTCTAACAAACATTTTTGTTTAAAGAATTAATAATTTTTTTAATTACCAATTTTTTTATATTTTAATTAATTAATAATAAATGTTACTAACTTGACTTTTTGATGTGCAATTTGTGCCTTTGCATTATTAACACAATTTATCCAGGCAGAGGCATTATTTATGTCGCTGTCACATGGTTTTTGTACTTCAAAACTATAAAATAGCAATAAATTGTGCTACCTGTTCGTTTGAACGACATTCATGGGAATTCCAGCCTCAATTCTTTCTATTTCTTGTTTCATAAATTCAGTCTAATTAATTCATATTTAAATATACAAACCTCGAAAGCATGGAAGTCTATTGGTGGCAGATGTTCTAAATAGTTTCTTGTCATTGGGTATATTTTTGTCTCATTCCGTATGAGTTTTAAGACCTTTATAATTAATTTTTAAATTTAATAACAGTTTCTTTGACATCCACGTTGTTATAACCTTCATCATAATATGGTAATGCATCGATCTGAAACTCGTCCATGGTCAACCACAAAAAAAAACTAATTGATTTAATAAAAATAATTTATTTAAAAAATATTTTATTTAGAGTAACGTAATATATTTGCATCTCAATTTATGATGACTATAAATCCATCTCTCTTGAGAACCGTCTGATCGAAATTTGCCTAGGTCTGGGTCTTAAAGTCGACCAGCCCTTGATTGTCAATGCGAGAAAGTTGTTGATTTTAAGCGATTTGGTTTTCTCTTTTGCAAACTGTATATTTCCCACGTACCATGCGTTGAACGGCATTGTCGTGAAAGTCGTGGACTCAGAAGGATTTTGTTCTATTTAAAAGCCTGTGAGTCTGGCTTACCGAGACGGGAATAGTCCTTACGAATTGACATTTTTCCCCTATCGTGATGGCGGTGTATTATCTTGGATGTCACAATCTAATCTACTCTGCCTGCTTTTTCAGGTGTATGTCAAGAAATCAAAAATTGCAAAATATTCGAGCATTAGTTAAGAATTCTGGTTGACACCCATAATTTTATTCAACACAAATTAATAGGTTCTTTTTGACTTTTTCTTTAGTTTAGTTTTAATTAATTGTTAAAAATGTGGTTTTTTGTTTGCTAGCGGAATTTTAAGATTTTTTTCAGAGTTAGGAGTTTCCCGGTACTTATTTTTTTATATACAGTAAAGATCAAAATTTATATTTATATAGCCTAGTTGTTGTTAGACCTTTCAGTATTTTTTGCCAGGGTTGGAAATTTCACTCGCAAGCCGCACGCATTTCTTGAATCTCGTATAGTTTTTAAACATTCAAAATCATTTTAATTTTGTCCATTTTGTCGACAAATATTAATATTTTCCAATTTATATTGAATTTATAATTTTTTAAAAAGTGAAATTAACTTATTATTTTTAGGAGTTGTGTTTAATCAAATTTCCAACAAACATTTTATTCCAATAAATGATCGCGTTGCTTTCAAAAATAAACAAAAAATTTTTAAATCAAATATTTCTTGTAACTGACTTGAAAATTATTTTTTTGATCTATCTCATGTAATTGCTAAATATTTTGGATGACTTACTAAAAACATTGTTCAATAAAATATAATCGAACTTCATGTGGATTTGTGTGGACTCAACTTCACTATCTCATTTATCAAAAATTTGAAATATAAACAAGTTAATCATCCAGTATAAAGTCCGAAAAAAGAACTATAATTCATAAACGATTTTAACAAAAATTATAATGCAAAATTATTTAAATTTGATGTTTTCCTATTGTTAACTTTGTTCTTATTACGAATTTTTCTAAAAATCTAAATAGGGTCTTTTTCCGAGTGCTTATTTTTCCATCTTCCTTCTCTAGACAATATAACACATTCAATCAAAAACCTTTATTTTCATGGGCTAAAATTTATTTGATTGTAGTTTGAAAATAACACTTTGATATTATAATTTCTTCAAACTATATTATTTTTTTAAATTTAGATAATGGAGAACATAAATTGTCATAATAATCTGAACTTTAAGGAATATTGTTCACTTTTGAATAAAATATAATTTTTAAAGGCTGAGGCACTTTCGAGCAGGCAATATAAATATCTTGTTTTAATAATATTTATTTAAATATAAAAATTATTTTTATTGGCATAATATTTAATTATCACTAAGCACGTTATTATTTGAAAAAATTCACTTAATGGACCCACAATCAAAAGTCGTGCCAAATCTTTTAAATGATGGAAGAAACATCGACGATAATATAGTTAGCATTTTAAAAAAGACATTTAATTATTCAACACCTCACAATGTAAAAATATTATTTTTATTTTAGTCAGAAACATCATTAAATAACACTGAAATATCTAAAAGTTATATAAAGCAAAACAATGTCGTGTCTGAGCCAACAAAAAGTTATTTATAAATATAATATTCAGATACACAATATTCAGATAATAGTATCGATCAAACGGAACCAAGTTCAAATAAGTAAATATTGTTTTTGTTTATAATTTAAAGTGAAATATTGACTATTTGCGTTATCGACAGCGAACGGGGCGGTAGTATTTAATAAAATAATTTTAAAGTGACTCGTTATTTCACTTGTCCAGAATATATAATTGTCGATCAAATGAAATATTTTTCTGACAATTTACCAAAAAATCGTAAAAATAAAAAAGTTGACATATCTGTACATTCCGACGTTGAAGTCTTTGAATTTTTGATTAATTACGCTACTCGTCAATTAACTTTTGAGAACAAGGATGTCGTTCTACAAATTCCAAGTTTAATTTATTTATTAATAATTCAAAGGTTCCATTAATATTGTCGCTTTGTTGATTTCCGCAGATTTTCTTGGTATGAAATCTTTGGTAGAATATTTTTAATTTATTATAGGTTGAACTTTCCATTAAAAAATTTTGCGAACAGATTAATGCAATGATTTTTTCGAGAATAAATCTCAATTCAATTAACGACGAATTGATCAAAAAGTTTGTTTTAACTTTTTGATTTTATATAGAATTTCGAAGCAGTTCACTCCTCTGGAAATTGAATCTATTTCTGACACTAAAGACAAAATTAAATCGTTCAGTTTTTATATTAGACATTTTAAGGCGGATTTATTTAAGTAAGATACATGAATTATTGTTAATAAAAAATGAGCAAACATTAAGCCCAGAAAAAAGTTGTTTGCTCTTTAGGTTTGTATATTTACAAATCAGTAGAGATGTCTTTTTTGCAAAAAACTTTTAACTACTGAAACAGAAAAATTACTTTTGTGTCTACCTGAAAGGTTAAATAATTTTTTACTATTCTGGGTAGATTTACAATTTTAAAAAACGGAGAAATTTTGTATCTCCATCAAATAGACCCAGAATGGAATATTAATTCATTTATAGCTTGGTGTAAAAATGAACTACACGATTGGAGGAATGTTTTTTGGAGAATCTGGAGCATTGTTAACTACTTTCAATGTTTAAGGTAAACTCATTAAAATTCATTCAGATGTTGTAAGTTTTTTCCAATCTACAAATATAACAGATGTTTGGTACATAGAAAAGTGGCTGAAACAAAAAATTGGTTTCAGTCTCCAATGTACAAATGTTGTGGTAAACAATATACTCTGTTTGATTCTCTTTCGAATACAGTCGTATAAAATTGTTATATTCAACATAAAAATAAGGGTTGTAAATATATGAATCATTTATTGGAATTTTCTGATAACCAAGAAATGACCGAATTTTCAAATGATGAAAAAATAATGAATTTTAAAGCTATGAAAAATTGTGAAGAAAGTATTTTCGATTTTGATAATTTTTCATCTGAAAACGAGTTTAAACTATTTTAATCAATTTTAAAGAATTTTAGATCCTAAAGTTATTTTCAAATTTCCAAACAATTTGATTCCAGTTAAAACCGTACGAATGTTCTTATTAAATTACATAAACATCAGACATCTGGAAGGAAATCAGCATGCTCAACTAGAAGAAATAAACATTTAGAAACATCGATAGAAAAAGAATGGGATCCAGATAAATCATTTCGTTATAATCAAGATATGCAGCGTCAACAAGGTAGTTTACTGCTAAACACAAATTTTAGAACTTAGGAAAACAAATACAATTTTAAATCAAATAAACAAAAAAAATTCAAAAATCGAACTTTCGCAAAACGGCGACGTATCAAGTTAACTAAATTTTTATAGGTACAAAAATACGCAAGCATATATCAGAGGCTAGAGTTTGAATATTTTAAATGACAATTTAATTTTCATGTTAAAAAATACCTTTTCAACAATAGCTCTTTAATTGACGAAATTAATCGTTAATGGAACCAATTTAAACAATCTAAAAAGTTTAGTATTAAAATTTTTGGTTAAACTTTCAAACGATTTCGAAGTAAAGAAAATTAAGTTATTTCTCAAAATAGGTTTAAAACGTGGATTTAAGAAAAAAAGATTTAAAGATGTCGAGAAAATTCATAAGTTTTAAAAAAAATAATCTCATCCATTAAATAACGATCCATTTTCTTTCTCTCAAAAATTATACAAATTAGTTTAGATTAAATAATTGAATAAGTAAAGGAAATTGTATATCTAAATGGTGAAGAATTCCCTGTACAGTGAATACCCCCAAATTTGCCATTCTCAAATTCGCCAATTCTTAGATTCGCCTTTTTTAAACAAAAATTCTAGTTTCAATGGAAATTCGCCACAATTTTTTAAAATTTTTAAATAAAAAAATATTGAGTGGATGGATCTTATGGAATCGAAAGGTATTCTAAAGCTAAATGATACCTTAATATTCCACAAGGCCGAAATTTTTGCTTGAGATCTTTCTCTCGGTAATTTTAAGAACTCTGCCGGATTCTTGTTCAAGTTTAAAAAGAGACATGAATTTCATCTGAGAAAATTGCATGGGCAGATAAAAATTGATAAAGAAAGTTGACATCGAAGGATTTTTAAATGAATTTCAAAATTTATCCAAGTCCTATACTCCTGATGAAATTTATAAGCTTGATGAAACAGGGATTTTCAACAAACTAATTCCGTCTAAAAGTATTTGCAAGACTCAGTTTGGAGAATATAAAGATTTTAAAGATCGGGTATCTGTAATGTTGTGTGCAAATATGTCTGGGAATCACAAGCTAAAGCCTGTTTTAATTGAAAAATCAAAGATGCTAAGATGTTTCAAAAATTACGACTATTAATGCTCTGTTTCATATTACAGTTCAAAAAGGGCTTGGATGATGGGCCAAATTTTTAGTAAATGGGTGATTAATTTTGAAAATTTTTGACGAAGGAAAAAAAGTCAATTTTGCTTTTGATCAATAATTGTCCTACTCATTGTATACCTCGTCATCTTGAAAATTTAAAAATTATGTTCTTTCCTAAAAATGCAACAGGAATAATTCAACCAAAGGTGTGCGTCTAATTACTTCAATTCGAAAATTCGAAGAAAAAATCAAAATATAAAGAGACAACAAACGGGACTAGAATATTACTTTGATAAAAAAGCATAATTCTTTGTTAAAATAAAATTAATTTTTCCAATTACGTCAATTTTGGCTATTTTCGGATTATCAAACAGTTCTACTCACAGAAGAAGTACCGGGTCCTGGCAAAGAATCACCAATTCACTGCAGTCGCGGTGGAAACCTCTGGAGTCATCGGCCCGCAGACGCTATAGTTTCTCCGCCGCCTTGGATCTAAGCTCGTGGTTCCCACGAAAGATCCCAACGAGTCGATCAGACTCTTTCAACGGATCTCTTTGGCCATCATGCTCGGGAATTGCCAGTCGATCCGCTGCGCATTTTAACTCTTTTCACTTTCTCTGCTTAATGATTAAAAAAAAAAGTTCTACTCACATTCGAAAATTATTGATTATATTCTGAAATTCGCCATTTCTCAAATTCGCCGCAAAAAATGACGGAACCAAAAATGGCGAATTTGGGAGTATTCACTGTACCAATAAAATTAGCTTTAGTTTTTCGTTAATCTTACTTTTTTATCATTTTTAAGTTCTCTGCTTAGTCGACGAGACACACAAAAAAACATCGCGAGGCCATTGTCGGTTACAAAAAATTTTTAAAGAAGTAGCAGCCCATCCATATTCTTTCAATTCGAAAAGTATTAAAAACTAATTATATTCAGACTGATTAAATGTAATAGAAATAACCAAACGTAAATATATACAAAGAATATATTACTGTGAAAAATATCTGGATCCCACTTCAAAGACAGTTAAGGTTATTGCAGAATTGGGAACTTGTCTAATAAAATGTGTACCTAATCCACGATAGAAAGCCCGAATTCCTTCATTATGGAATATTCCAGACAAGGCTGAACTAAGTGTTTTATACTTTGAGTTTTCCTCGCGGACCCGAGTACGAATTACCTCTAAATTATAAATATTTTAATAACTGACCATGAGGATATGCAAAAATACAGGCAATTGATTTAGCACAAGCAGAAAGTCCAGTTTTCTTCAAAACTTGTTGATCAGTTTCATTTGGTGGGGCAAAAATTGAGCATAAATGTTCATAAAGTGTAAAAAATAAAACAGTTTCTGATATTCCTAAATAAGTCGCAGACAATCCACGGTAAAAGGCTTTGATTCCTTCTCTGTGATATATTTTTTTGAAAGAGGCAATTATAGTCTGACTTGAATTTGAAAGTCGGTCAAGTTGAAAGCGCGTCTTGAGCACCCAAATTGGATTCATCACTGTCGAAGTTACAAATCCGCCAAAAGCGGCAGAAGCAATCACATCGAGAAGAAATGGGCTCGAATTAGTTGAATTCCTGGAAAAGTAATTCCTTGCACTTGAATATGAAAAAAAATAAATAGATCTAAAAACATGAATAAAATAATAAAACCGACTAGGAACAATTCCCAACAAAGAGGCATTGAGTCCCTTATATAGTCCATGTATTCCCTCAGTTTGTCTGATATGCCTAATGTTAATGATTCTTTCAAATAAGTAAACCGCAAAGAAGTGTATATATTGTTAAATACATTTTTGGACTGGATTTGAGCCGCTGAATAATACCTGGAAATGCAATTATATATAACCTGGCATCTACTCCCACAGAACAACTAAGTGAGGACTGAAGTCTAGTTTTTAGAACGTCTAAAGGAAATGTGGCAACTGTTCCAATAACTCCTGCTATTCTGAATTTGATAGAATGAATAAAAATATATTTCTTACGCGCCACTCGAGAAATTTACAAATCCAGAAGCCTTGCGATCACCACTCATCTAATAAAAAACCATGTTTTAATATTATTATTTTATTATTAAATTAATAATGAAAATTAAATTTTAACTAATCCAAAAAAGAGGATTTCTTAATTAAGACAGACGGACACTGAAAGAAAGGTCTCAACTTTACTAACCATCTAGAAAAAGAAATTTACAGATTTTAATTCCTTTACCCTTCAATACCAATCTCGTAGCTTGTTGAATTCAACATTGGAAAAGGATATGTCGAATAAGAATTAACAATTCACGTGTTACATTGAAGTCATAAATGATGAATTTTTTAGAACGAAAATGTTTCCTGGAATGAGAATCTTCATGCAAGAAAAATAAAGAACCACTATTTTTACGTTTAAAAGTCATTTTAATTTATAATTTTCTTATTAAACATAATTTGCTAGTAAATAAATATATCTTCCACTCATCAATACGGAACTAGAGTAAGCTCTCTACACAGTTTTGATATTTTTCATATTTACACATTTCCTCTACAAAATATGAAATAATGGAACATCAAGAAAGTATGCTAAAACAGTGTTTCTCAACGTTGGGCCCCAGGCCCACTTGTGGGCCTGAGAAATTTTGAAATGGGCCTGAAGATTTAATTGGGCCTGGAGTGGGCCTCAAAGAAATATGTTAATACTAATACTAATAAATCTTTATTCGTTATTATTTTCAAATTGATTTGATTTGTTTTAATTTAATGATATTGTCATATTTAAATTTAAATATTATAGGCCTGATTGTATAGTTCATGTCAAAAGTACAAGGAAAGAAAAAAGGAAGACTACACGCAAATACCAGACTGATTTTTTATTACTAGGCTTCATCCCATCAAGTGCTGATTCTAAGAGGCCTGAATGTGTGGACTGTGGCTTAGTAATGACAAATGTTTCCATGAAGAAATCAAAATTGTTCGCCCATCAACAGTTGAAGCATCCTGCTTCTGTTGGAAAGGAGCGCAGCTATTTCAGGAAGAAAGTGGAGTTACGCCAAAAGAATGCTCCAAAAACTTTAGAATTCTGCTTAAAAAAAGCAAATGAGCATAATAACAAGACACTAAAAGTCAGTTATGCAGTGAGTGAACTGGTTGCTAAGGTGGGGAAGCCACATACAATTGCAGAACGTCTGGTGAAGCCAGCAATGTTGATCTGTGCTAAAGAACTGCTAGGAGAACAGGCTGCCAACATTCTACAAAAATCCCATTGTCTAATGACACAGTGAAGAGAAGGCAAATTGAAATGGCAGAAAACCTCGAGAAACAGCTTGTGGAAAAATTAAAAGTTTCTAAGTTCTCACTACAAATTGATGAGACAACAATCAACAATTCTGCCTTATTACTTACTTATGTCCGATATATTGATGCAATGGCAATTCATGAAGAAATGTTATTTATAAAAAAGTTGATTGACACACGAAGCGACACTATATATGCGGCTGTTTACGACTATCTGTACGATAATGGGATCCCTCTGTCAAATCTGTTGCAGATTGCAACAGACGGTGCCAGCGCTATGACCGGCAAACAGAATGGCTTTGTAGCTAAATTAAAAAAAGTTGCCCCTCATATATTGGCAATTCATTGCATCATCCATCGAGAACATCTTTGTGCTAAATCTCTCAATGATGACATGGAACATGCATTGAAAGTCGCTGTTTCAACAGTGAATTTTGTCGCACATGTCAACCAACTGAACATGACACTGCAAGGGCGAAATGCTAATCTGATAGATAGTGCTGAGAAAGTACGCTCTTTTTTGAACAAGTTATGTCTCTGGAAGATGCATCTTCAAAAAAATGAATTTGCTTATTTTTGTAATTTTGCCAAAACTGCTCCGAGCTCAGAAGTAATCGCAAGCTGCACTGACCACTTGAAATGCTTGAAAGAAGATATGACTAGAAGATTTAAAGATATCATCGAAATGAATCCGCCTAGTTGGATTATAGATATAGCACATTTTGACGTATTAAGTGAAAAAGACATTGATCCTATTATTGCTGGAGAACTTCTTGAACTGAAGGAGAAAAAAGTATTAATGAAAAATATTGAAAGGGATGGCTTATATGGATGGATGAAAGTAGAATCGATTCATCCATTACTCTTTGAAAAAGTTGTTCCGTTTGTACTTGGCTTTCCCACCACTTGGTGGTTGTTGAGACAGGATTTTCTGCAACAAACGATTTACTCACAAAAAACGCAATCAATTGCAGATTGAGAAGAGAGGAGACTTACGTTTGAGGTTGAACCAAGATCTGGAATTCAACTTGACAATTGATAGATAGACATCAAGAGCAGTGTAGTCATTGACATTTTAATAAGATTTTTTATGTTAATAAAAATACTTTTTTGTTAATCAAAGTTTTATTAAAGGCAATGGGCCTGAGATTTTATATGACCCTGAAAATGGGCCTCAGGGAAAAAAAGGTTGAGAAACACTGTGCTAAAAGACAGTATCAATATATATGTAGGATAAATTATCATTAAGTAATAAAACCGACAATTATTGACTGGCTGAAATCAATAAATAAAATCCCAATATGACTCGCCATTCGAGAAACAATAATTGTAGAGATTACTGTCAATTTTGTTGCAATCATTTGGAAATTTTATTTTAAGTCGATCGAGCGATATCTTATCAAAGTTGTTTTTACGAATAAAATCAATAATTAAGATAATTTATTTCATTTAAAGCATCCCAGTGCAGTTTAGAGCAGTTTAATTCATTTGCAATATTATATAAACGTTTTAAAAGACTAGTCCAAACATACAGATCTTTCACATCATTTTTGAGAATAAAAGTTGTTAAAAGGTCTTTGTAGGCTTGACCATTGGGATTAAAATCAAAATTATCACCGCCAAATATTCTTTGTTGGTCCAAAAATGTATTGGCGGTCTTTAACATGCTAAAATTGAGAAACCTTAACAATATATATTTCTCAAGTAATGACGTGAATATTCATCAAATAATAAACAATCTTACTTCTAACAAAAATTTAAAATCTCAAAAATAAAAAAACCGTGTAGTTTATTTATAATGCGACTTTTCCTTTATTTTGAGAAACGAAAATGTGATTCTGTTCCATTTTGTAGCTAATTTCTTAATTCCATATTTGAGTGTTAAAATTGTTTATAGCTCCGTTAAGAGGTGAGTTCTTATAATTAGGAGAAGTCGATTTAATTTCTCAAATACACTTTAAAATAATAGAGCTGTAATTGCAAATAGATTCAATAAAAAATAAAGAAAGGTTGTTTTCAAAAACAAAACGACGATAAATCATTTCTCCACGTTCCTTTGTCGTGTTTATTGCATCAAAGATCTAATTATTTTGACTATAGAAACCACACCGAAATCACAAAACCATTAGCGGAGTCAGTAAACCAAAAGATTATGTCATTTGCAGCTTCTCAAGCACAAATTTCTCTTTTTTTTTCTTTATTTTTTGGAGTAAAGAAATTAGTTTTAAATCAATATTTCTTTAAGTGGCCACGTTAAGACAATACTCTTCTATATTAAAAGCTATAGTCGACTATGATTTTTTTGACTATAAAAAAAGTAATCCGAAACCAAACTTCATGGACGGGAAACCGACGCGATCGAGAAAGAATTAGAGCGTATTATCGCGAGGGATATCCGCTCAAAAACCATCTTGATTCGCGGGCGTAAAAATTAATTATTAAGATTTTTTAATTATGTAGTCTTTAGTGAAAATTAGCATTTAATGTAATTGTATAATAAAAATTTACAAATTAAATAATAACAGCATTATATATTGTAGTGATGGATGTTTCAGATTTTGGTTTTGATGAAGATGACAATTTTGAGGATTTTCCAATAAAAGGTTCGAATATAATATATTTATCCAGAATGGGACGATTCACAGGATCATCTGGCTATGAGTGCATGGAACATCGACTGGGATGAGGATATTATTGAGACGGACTTTTCTCAAGATTTAAAGTTCTTCATTTTATTTAATCAATTCAGAAATGAAGTTGAAAAAGTAATGAATAATAAAATGGATTCATAATCTTAAATCTTCAGTTTTTAATCTTTCTTTTTTAATGTCGAGTTTCCTTTATTCAAAACTATTTTCGAATTAAGTAAAAATTTTCAACTTTTCGGGTGATTAAAAGTGAAACAATTTTTCTCTCATCTCTACGGCCGGGTTACTTACTCCAAGAAGGAGCAATTCGTACTCCGTTTTCTTAATGATTTTATTTGCAGCCATCGAATAGATACTTTTATATCCCTCTAAAATACAGTTGGCTACTGTAAGCTTTGAAAAGTGTTAGCTAGCTTCTTTAAATACACTTTTCAAGACATTGAATAATGCATCAGTAAAAACTTGTCATCACATCTACTTTTTATAAAATATAGAACTTGATACCCACAGTGTTTCCAAACTTGAGCGTTAATTTCTGATATACTTGATGAATTAAATTTCCAAGTTATTTCTTTCTCAAAATATTGACGGAATTATAGATATTCTGTATGCTTTGTAAATTTCATAAGTTTATTGATCCTAGAGCAATAAAATGGTTTAAAAATAATCAAAATAAAATGTTAAGTTTGACAAACCAAAAAAAATTAGTTAAGTCATCTGAAAAGCATAAACTATAACTGCATATGTTGGTATGTCTTAATAATAAAATGGTATGGTGTGTGTCTGTCTGTCTGTGCACACCAACTTCAAATTGGCAATACGATGTCCTCGACTTACATGATGAGGTCCTTAAAACCTTCCCCCCAAAAAATCAAAAAAATATTTTCTGCATTTGATTAAAATGAACAACGTTAATGTCCTCGACATTCATGATGAGGTCCATTAAAACCTTCGAGGCAAAAATCTCACGTATTAAGAATATCCTTGATGAAAACGACAGCGAGAATATTAACAATGATGAACTCCCAATTATTCGCGATAAAGAAATTCAATTCATCCTATGATTTTCTCTTTAAAATTAAATGCATATATCATTATCGACCATGAATCAAAATTAAAGCTATTATCATATTTGACTTGGACAGAATGTGCAATTACAGATTGCACGACCTTGAATAGAGTGTGCAATTAACAGATTTTGAAAAACACTTCCAAGAGGAATGCCCTTTCTTCCTTTGTGATAAACTTGCAGATATTGATCCCCACCCTGCTTATTTCATTCTCAAAAATTATCTTCTGATCCCGAAAATCAATTATGTCCTAAGGAGTTCCCGCTGCTTTTCTATTCCTATTGCCTTGGATTCTTTCGACGCTCTGGTGCGTTCATCCGCTGAGAAGATTTTTAATGTCAAGTTTGATGACGTTGGTTGGTGTCAGGCCAAACTTCCTGTATCCTTTGCGGTCTGGGGCTTCGCTCCGCGCTCGACCTTCTCTTCCCGCTTTCCTTTCATCTTCTTCAGGATTGTATCTTCTTGTCCATAAGATTCTTGAAAAATCACCCGAATCAACTTTGGACTCTGATATCAATTCTGCACTCTTGCTTTGGAAGGAAAAGGATTTCGTCTTACCGTCAGAACGATCTCTCCAACGTGAATGGGACAAAATTATTTGTGAATATTACGTTGACTCGTTGGAGCGTCTCTTGGACCAGCACAGACTAGTTTGCTTCCGTGCCAGTCGCCAACCGTATTCTGGCTCCTGGCTTAACTGCCTTCCCACGACCCATTTGGATACCTGCCTCGACTCTGATGCCCTCCGTTTTGGAATATGCCTTCGTCTGGATTACCGATTTGTAATCCCCACCCCTGCCGGTGTGGATCAACGATGGACACATACGGGCTCCATGCCCTTTCCTGCAAGAAAAGCGCAGGTCGCATACCTCGTCATTCGGCTCTTAACAAGATCATTCTCCATGCCCTCGAAAAGGCAGGGTATCCTTCTGTCCTTGAGCCAATTGGTCTTGACCGTGGTGATGGAAAAAGGCCTGATGGCTCGACGTTGTTCGCTTTCGACGCTGGTAAACCACTAGTTTGGGATGCCACGTGTGTTGATTCCTTCTCCAAGTCGGCCATCAACGAATCCGCCTCTCTGCCCGGGTCCCGTGCTAATAGGGCTGAACATACAAAATCCGAAAAATACCGGGGCTTGTTAGACGGCTTTTGGTTTTGGCCAATTGTTGTTGAGACTTCGTGCGTCTTTGGCACAAAGACAGTTGATCATCTAAAGAAACTTGGCCACCTCTGTTCTTTACGCTCCAAGGATCCTAGGGAATTTACTTTCCTAATCCAAAGGATCCTGTTGGCCGTTGTGCGTGGGAACAGCTGTTCCATCCGGCTTGCTGGCCGATTAATTTCTGATTAATTTGGCTTTCCATATTTTTTTAATAAATACCTTTACTTTGATAGTTGAACCACATTAGCACAATCATTAACACAATTTACCACCAATTGACAGCGCAATCAGAAGAATTTGCGTAAAAATATTAACTATTTAGTTAAGTTTTTCGTAAAGATAAAATTTATTTTCGGTATGCCTCTTTTCCTAAACTTTTTTATTATTCAAAAATAATTTTTTTCAATAGATAACCGAAGGAGGGAAGACGACCTTAAGAAAAGAAGTTTTTCGTAAAGATAGAATTTATTTTCTGTATGCCTCTTTTTTCCTAATATTTTTTATTATTCAAAAATAATTTTTTTCAATAGATAACCGAAGGAGGGAAGACGACCTTAAGAAAAGAAGTTTTTCGTAAAGATAGAATTTATTTTCTGTATGCCTCTTTTTTCCTAATATTTTTTATTATTCAAAAATAATTTTTTAAATAGATAACTGAAGGAGGAAAAACGAAGCTGAAGAAAAAACGGTCAGCTTAAGGTAATTAATTAAATCTTTTTTGTGTGTCGCTTTTTGGCTGCTGCTACTCTGCCTGCCGCATCTCCGCCTGCCCCATTTCCGCTAGTGGTTTGTCTAATCAAGGTCACTAAGCTAAATCTCCGGACTATAAAGGCTCTAAGCATTATCTTAATTGGCTGTTAAAAAAATTAGACAGGTTGTTGCCGTGGCGGCAGAGATTTTTTTGTTTATACTATTTTACAAATTTTTAAAGTTTTTTTTATTTTTTTGTTTTTAAATTATTTATTTTTATTTGTTATTTTTATTTTTTTGTTATTTTCTAAAAATTCAACCGGATTGAATTTTTAAACTCCTTAGATCCCTCTGGAATGCCGAATCATCTTTTAAAGTTAAAGATAGGCGTTCCAGTGGTTTTATTACGAAATCTTGCGCCACCTAAATTATGCAACGGAACGAGGTTAGTTATCAAAAATTTGATGGCTAACGTAATAGAGGCGACGATATTAACAGGTAAGTATAGAGGTGAGGATGTTTATATTCCACGAATTCCGATAATTTCTGATGAATTACCATTTAGATTTAAAGGCTGCAATTTCCTTTGAGGATGAGTTTTGCAATGACAATAAACAAGGCCCAGGGACAGTCATTAAAGGTAGTTGGGTTATTTTTAGAGAGTGAGTGCTTTTCACATGGACAGCTGTATGTGGGATGCTCGAGGGTAGGCAGAAGAGAAAATTTATTCATATATGCCAAGGAAGGACGGACGACAAACATCGTTTATCAACAGGCGATAGAATAGGGTTACATTAAACCATGTAGTTTTATACATCTACATAAACTTATTGTTGTTTGATGAAACAGGCCCTCCGCAGGAGCTAGGTCGCGGTGAGCGAAGCGAGCTGCCGAGCTAGTATACTATAAGATGATACTGAAAGCCGCATATGAGATTTAGCTGTTTCAAATTTTCACGAATTTCATTGATAAATTAATTATTATTCGTTTTAAAAAACATCGGAAAGTATGATGATTGGACATAAGCATCAAATTATAATTTCTGAAAAGCAGTTAGACTTTTGTAGAGATTTAAAATATGTCAATCCACCTATTTCTGTATTTAACCTGCATATTTTCAGGGTCTTTATATCATAGTACAGTACAACCTCCTCAATGAGGTACATTTGTTTTGGGGGCACCCCCAAGTTATTTACATAATTATTTACATAATTTGATGGATTTTGGCCTATCTTTTGAGGATGATCAGTTTACAATGTTGAATTTAAAGAAATAAATCTCAGACAAATAATCATTATTGTTGGGGCAACAAATACACTCTGAATTAATTACTAATTGTTGGAAAAATTGATGAATATCATTTTCAAATTGGTGAATAATGAATTGGAGAGTTTACATAAAATAATTAAAGATATAATCACTGAAAATAATGTAGAAAATGATGACGAGAATATATACGTCGGAATAAAATGTACATATTCTCATTTGAAAATGATAACAGCGATGAATACACTTGAAGAGAACATTTTCAATTTGTTACCTGAAACTTTAAAAAATTATTATTATTTCAGAAAAATATTAGGAATGAAAATGAAAAAATCCGCAACCGGAGGGAAATTAACAGACTATTTTCTTATCGTTAAATAAATTTGTTTTTAATATAATGCTGAAAAATCTATAAAAAAGCATTATATATTTATAAATTTAATAAAAACCAAATTTAGTATGAGGAGATTTCAATCTCTTAACGGGATTAAATTCGGCTTCGGAGTGACTAATAGCTTATCAAAAATAGCTGCTATTCCCACTATAATAATATATGTAGCACAACCATAGTTCAAAAAATTCACAAATTATAACGAGAGGCTTGATACTTAAATTATGAACTGCATTTTATGATAAGCAGGAGATTTATAAATAGTTATTTGACGTACCGATGTTTAGCTGAAAAGATAGAGTTTAATTTGTCGAAAAATTTCTTTTCTAGCCTTTTATAAAGAATTTGATAAAATTTAAGTTTCCTAAACCTTTTTGGAGAACTGACCCCAAAAAGTATATAAACTATACACAAATTGACTAACAAGTTACTCAAAAATAAAAACATAATTCAATTTCTAGAAAGAATAGGAGTTAAATATCTGAGAGAAAGACAAAACATAAATGACAATATATTAAATTGTAGACAGCATTACTAACCATCTAAAAGATGGCAACGATAGCTGTCGATAATATAGCATATTTTCGACCATCATTAAATAAAATGAAGGAGATCTATATGCATAAAAGTTAAACACAAACAAGCAAACTAAACATAAAATCACAGCACGCGACAACATTTTGAGATAACTAATTTATCAAAAACTATATTTTAATAAATAAATTAAAAAATAATGTATAATCATTTCAAAATACCGAATATATGTCATATAAACTCCTTTTGGACTGAAGGAATCCCTTGATCCTCAAATTGACATGGAATGTTAAGGATTCATGAACGATTTGTCGATTCTGGATAATGAATCAGCGGCAACGAAACAAGGGGAAGACCTGAGAAGATAGGTCAGTCTGGGGATAAAAAGTTCTTCAATAGGAAAAACGCCAGATGTAAGCCAAGCCCACAGATCCGATCAGTAAGCAGTTTAATTTTGTCCCATTTAGATGATGAGGCTTTTTCTATGCCATTGGCGGAGATTTGAAAACTCAATATGATTAGATTGTTGGTTGGCGTGAACCTTAATCCATCGATCAAGCTGCTGAGAGAGGAGAATGTGTGGCAGAGAGCAACAGGGAAAAAGAAATATTGTCAAGTTTGCATTTGCAGCCGTTGAAGGATATTCCGATTTTGGAAAGCCAGAAGTGATTTTGTATATGTTCTTCATACAGAGAAAGCAAACAGTCATCCTGCTAAATACCGCATTTGGACATGATAATTTTGTCATGGATCAAGAGGCAACTTGGGAAAGAGTACGCCAGCTTTGCGATTTAGAAGAGCTCTGGGCAACGTATTGAGACCAATTCTAATAGGTAGTCCCGGCAAACGCAGGTAAAAGTCCAGCTTTATGATGAAATTGTAGTCTTTGGCCTTCAACATCGCAATGAGCCGAGCAAAGAAAAAAGCTTTTTGGCGACGGTTAAAATGGTGCCCAAGTAAAGTTGAGACAAATGGGAAAAAAACAGCTTGAACCAGGGGTCAGGAGCGATAGAAGCCAGCGACTGGTCTATCAAGACTATAAGGGATTTGGCCACAGTGAGCCTGGCTGATTTTGGGATCCTCACCGGAATAAAGGCTTCGCATCGGAAAGTTGATAAAATCATGATAAATCCAGAAGGAGTGGGATGGCACCCGGGAATGACCGTTTGGGTAAACCGAGGCAACTCGGGCACTTCCAGCATTGGATAATACCCGAGCTGGCCCTGGAAAGTCGGAAGCAGGATAAGTGGAAATACAGATCGAAAAAAGAGCACGAGCGGCCCTTCTTACGGGAATTGGCTAATTTACATGAAACACAAATTGTCATGTGAAAGAATGATACAATGGGACGAGATAAAAAAAGAAATGATTAACATAATAATAAAAGAGAAAGTACAATTAGCAGTTAAAAAATGATAGCAAGAATAACATGATAACCAACCAACAATATTATTAATAAAAAATATATTTTTGTTGTTGGGGAAACATTTTGACGATCTGTCAGGCTGCTAGTCCACCGATCGGCTAAAAAAAACTCTTCCATTTGTTAAATTATCGTTTTTTTATTGTTGTATATTATGAAAGTAATTATGATTAATAGTTTAAAATATATACAATTTTAATATATAATAAAATGATTTTAATGTTGGATAACGCAGTATTTAATATTTAAATTTATTGTATTTATTGACAAATGATAAATATTTTTGTGGTTATTGTTATATTTTATTTTAGGCAAAAGCCTGTAAAGTGAACAGCATTAGAAATTGTAGATATATTTGTATATGTTCTAGTTTGGTACTACATTCGAAAAATGCTCAACAAAGCCAACGTCACTTCCGATTGTTGGTTTTATGGAAAGAAATACTACGTTCCAAAAGGTATAATGTTAGAACAAAATTTATTTCCAGACATAGAAGAACTCAAACAAGATATTTTCTCAAAAATATACATGACATACAGAACTGGATTTTCAGCAATTGACGAGGGTATTGTTTTAATTTAAAACAAAAAATAGAAAATAAGCTCAATTCTGATGCTGGTTGGGGTTGTATGATTCGATGTGCTCAAATGCTTGTCGCCAACGGAATTCTAAATATACGCATTGGTGGTATTACTCAGAATTTTGAGATAATTGATAGATTATAAATGGCAGGATTCGGAAACTAATGAGGTTTATTTAGAAATTTTATCCATGTTTATTGATCGCCCGCAAAGCTTATTTTCCATTCAAAATTTCTGTAGACAGTCGATAATTATAATTTTAAGCTTGGACAGGTCTGAGCACGTGCGGTATAAAATATGGTCATAAATTTGGAGCTTCTTCAGTCGCAAAGATCTCAGAGTAATTTTCGATTAATTTAGAAATAGAAAAATTGCGAGTTCTTTCCACGATTTTAAAATACTTTCATGGGATGTTTCGATCATTAAACAGGAAATTAGTTAACTTTTTATTAGCAAATATAGTCAATGCTTGCCTTTCGAGTGATGGCGGATGGAAACCCGCAATTCTTTTGGTTTCCGTTCAAAATCTTTCACAATATTTGGAATCTCAATATATTTCTACTTTAAAAGTTTGAGTTGTTTTATATTTTTAGAAAATATTGCAAATTCCACAATTTATTGGAGCTTTGAGTGGCCTACCTCCAGATCATGCGGTTTTTTTGACTGGATTTTATGACGATAAACTGATGTACTATGATCCCCATAAAGTGAACGACGCAATCTGCGATAATTTTGATAAAAATGTCGACTCTTCCTATCATACTCATAACCTCGAAGCAACGTCTTTTAGTAAAATACGGCCTACTTTTTGTTTTGTATTATTTTATTGTTTTTATTTATCAAAGGGTTTTATTTGTCGGTCTCTAGATGAATATGAAAATTTGATGGTGAGTATGCAGGAAGCAAATTCCATTAATGAACTTTTCTATGTTAATGACGGATATGCTAATTACAGTGATCAGGACTTGGTTGATGTTGTCAGCATTGGTAATTTTATTTTGAGAATTTTAGGGTCAATACGGTCTTTTTAATTAAATTTTTTTTTGATAAATTTCAGAAATATTACGTTTTATTTAATTAAAAAGTATTGCATGTCAAATTTATAATTAAATATTTTTGTAAGTTTTTATAGCAAAATCGATTTTTATAAACAAATACTAAGGTATTTGAATAAAATAGTAGTAGAATATATGTTATTCATACAACTTAAAATTATGACTACATTTTTAACCTAAATTTTGAATAACGTTCTCTAAAGTAAAGTTTCTATAACCAAGATAATTAAATTTTATGTGTGCGCTAAAAATAATCTGTTGGGATTAAAAAAAGTTACGTGTCGATTAAGTATGGTCTGGGTGCTGCCAAAGCAAAAGGGTTATACTCATATTTGCAGGATAGAAATTTTTTATGGTCAACGGAAACATTGTCACCACTTCAAAAGTAAGGCGTGACCGTTGACTATTTACCCACAAAGTGCGGAGATCCCTTCACCTTCTACTCTACAGTAAATATGGGAAATTATAATACGTGAAGATTCTGTGAATGACCCTTCTTTGCTGAGGTATCTTCCCATTTCAATAACAAAATACCATTAAATTAAATTTAATATGCAACTTGATTTTGCTTTTGTTTTAAGAATTTTTTTCGAAACAGAGTAATATTGGTAGACGCAAAACATAATAGTTGGTTGAGATTCTCATCAGTCAAACGGTTACAAAATTTTGTTTTGATATAGATACCAATTTACTAAAGAGCGATTCATAAGCATATGTTAACCCAAATACTACATTTTTTTGAGCATTACAGATTAAATTGAGATTTTTCCCATATGGAATCTGACTATAAAAATTGATTGATTATCAAGAATCTAGGAATGAATGTCACTTGAAATAAATTCAATTCTTCGTGTCACCGTATCATCGCTTAACTATAATTTTTTAGCTATCTTTAAAAAGCTGTTAGACAACATTCCTCTGTAAATATGGCAATAGCTTGTTTCATCATCTAAATATGGCTTCATTTTCGAGTCTAGAAGGTGGCTGATTTTGTATGATGCCATTGTTACGGCTTTAGAATCATTTGCTGGTTTAAAGAAATTGTTTTGTATTGTTTTGGCTGATTTTAATGATTCCAATTTTCTTATTCTAGAATCTCAAGCAATCATATACTTTACTGTGAGTTTTGTAATGTCTCTCAACATTAAATGATTTCATAACATTTATCGCCATGTGACATTAAAGACAGTGTACCTTGCTGTTTTTTCCGATCATAAAATATTTAAGTTTTTAATACACGGTCCTCTTCTTTTATTTTTCTAGCTTTTTTAATAATTCTGGCATAATGATAATTAACACGCCGATCATAGGAATTTTATGAGTTTATAATTATTATAGAAAGATGCTAGCTAGGATAGGCGGCTGAAAGAGTAGTCAGAACCTAAGGGTCAGTTCAAAGAAGCCGAACTGCGTATTTAATGGCTGTTTCCGCGGAGCACGACGACCAAGATTTGCTGAAAAAGCCAGGTCGTCTCCCTCCGTTCGTTTGTTTTTAAGGAAATTCTCCTATTAATGTCAGTGAGGAGTTGTGAGGCCTTGCCGACGATTCCTGAGGTTTTGAAGGCAAGGGAGCAAACTCAATTAAATTCACCATATAAATTTTATTTGAAAAAGTAGCTAAGGGGCCGTAAATAAAATTTATCGGGCCGCGGTTAAGGACCGCTGGTCTAGTCGAATGCCAAATGATTAGTTTGTAGTCCAAAAGGGATGATTGTATGCCTCTAACTTGACTAACAATTCAGTCAAATATCCCACTTGCTCACAAAGTAATTAAACTTCGAATTTATGTCAATAAGCCACGACTTCAGTTTCTAATAGTCAATAAGGAAACAGAATGACATGTTCTTGGGACGCAAATAGTCTAATTAGAATCGCCATTCCCTCAGCAGCCGTGTCACGTATTCATTCCCTTGATTTCTTAATGCAGATATAATTGAACTATACTGCAAGAAGTAGTGAGATCAACTCATTCAACTCCTGCAAATGGTGTTTCTGGCTGCTCGTATTTTATCCCCGGAGTGTGACGTAACTACATGGCTATTCTCTTACACTGGCACAACGAAAACATCCCTCATTGATTCCCACCTACGAAGCATCTCTCCTGACAATTCCTACTCACATATGCTCTTCATAAGTCTATGAATAGACCTTTGGGTGGAAATTGTACTCTCATATTAATTTCTCGTTCATTAATATGAATATGTTTATATATAATTAATGACTGTCATTAAATCATTTTAGAAACCCAGTAAATTAGGTCAGTAATTATTCATTCATTTTAGTTACATCCAACAGAATATCACTTCCTAGACAAATTCAAAATATACAACATGAGCCATTTCAAGTTTGAATTAGAGTGTGCTTCTGCGTATAATTGTGACCTCACTGAGCAGAGTGTGGCGATTTCAGTTTTAGTCAACCCCAGGTTCAAGGCGAATGGGGGAGGATTCGTGGTATTCACAGGTGTGACGTCCCTCGTGTCCCATTTACTAAACATTGCACTATGTGTTTGCAAACTTAATTCCCGGGTCTACGAAAAGAAACTGCACATGAGTGAGATAATTCTGAATTAAGTCCCTTGCGTCTTCTACGCCATTTTGACTATCATTTCGGGAAGTACCAGCCAAATTCGAAATGTCAGTCCCGACTAGATAATTTTAGCAGCGGTATGTATTTTCCTTAATTGCATGTCAAAACCTAAAATCAGAAAAAATAAAAAAATTATTCAATCAATATTGGTATATATTGGTGGCAGTAGTAATGTTTCCAAAAGTAGCGACGAATGTGAACATACAATCACTACGACCAACACTATGCCTGTGAATATGAACTCATCTTTAACAAATGCCTCCCTTCTTCCCTTTTGAAAACTCAGAACAGGCACCACTTGTATCTACCATAAATTACCAACACAACCTCGAGAGAAGCATCCAAACATTGACATCTCTAACAGTCACCGAGCGACGCCTGGTGAAAGAACTCGTTCGATTGATGAGTTGTTAAATTTTACAATATTTTGAGGGAACACAGTCCACTTATACACTCCACAGTTACTGTGAGCTGACGGTGAGACATTAAATAATACCGGAATATCCACAGTGCACGGAGATGACAGGCCCAAATATAAATTAGTATGAGATAGAGCCAGTGGGAAAAACAGTTTGACGGCCTGCTCAACAGAAATGGAGTAATTCTGTCAATTCTGCTTAAATTTAAATTACTCATTTCAATTTTGCACAAAAAAGAGCATTTCCGAGAAATGTGCGACAACTGTGAACACGTGACCTGCCGATTTGATAATCTGAAAATATTCTGGAGGAATGTCGACATCAATCTGGACATTACTTTACTCGAAAACCTCAGAATTATAAATTGTGTGATCTTTACTATCAAAGAGAGTGACAGTCACCTCATACGTTCTACCCATCAATTGACCAATTTGATTGTTTTATAGTACATACGAGACACAAGTAATACTCAAATATGCCGAGTCTACCACTACTATTTGAGGCAGATGGTCTTACAAAGAGATCAAGGCTTTGTAAGTCGAATCAAGACATTTGGAATAGCCTAATTAAAGGAATACATAAGCAGTAAATACGCATATAGGAAAGAAAATTGAAACTGGAGGAAAATTTATAAAAACCTGCCATCCTAAGTTCCAATGATATCCTTAAGTCAAAAAAAATGTCAGGCTTAAATTACTGACGGGACCAAAAAACAGATTTTAAAAACGGATTGTAATTTTTTGAAATGGCAAATAAAGAAACTAAACAACGAGCATATTAGAAATATAATGAGGTCTAATATAAATGAAGTCGAAAACTTAAAAGATGGTACACAAATGTTTGCAGCAGCCCATTTGCTGAAAAATAAAAAACAAAAAACTCAGCTAAGGATTACGACAAATATTCAAATAAAATAATTATGAAAGGTTATTTACTTAAATTAAAATAGTTTTTTAAGTTGAATATATTATAAAACATTATTTAATTATTTATTAATAAAGTTATTTAACGTGCCATTTTATTATGTCTCTACTGGTTGTTATTATAAACTAAGAGTTAGAATAATTACTGCACCGAAGTAATAAATACTCCCAACAATTTTGATGTAAAACCAGCATTTTCTCACGATTCAAAGTACTAACTTACCTACAAAATTTAATTAAGGTTACTGTTTGTTGTCTGTGGGTGTGAGATCCACGTATATTCAGTCCTGTCTGGAATTTGTATTTATAAAAATACTATTCACACAGCCCCGATAACGTTTATTAGCCAATATCAGGATTATGAAGTTATATTTTATTATTAATTTATTTAGCTGATTTCCTCGGATTGTAATGGAAACTTATTCATATGGAATTACGATCGAAACAAAATAATTTTAGTTTGTGGTTTTTATCAACTTTTTAAGGAATATAAATTTGGAGAAATGATTCAGTCGTTTTCCGTCATTTCAAATATCACAAATTTAAAAAATACATTTCCAATAAAAATAGCAATACTATTTAAAAAAGCAGGTTTTATTTGTCAAATAATAAAATAGAACAATTTTATCTGCAGACTTTCAACCTTTTTGACAATTCTATTTTTGAACGTGGAAATAAACTAGAATTAGAAGGGGAAACTCACTTTTTAGAATTACTTAACAATTCTAATCTTGTCATTGCAAGTCGTCACTTAATTCGTGTTTTTGACTCCGTGAAACTTTCTGTCATAACAAGGTAGGATATTTTTTTAGAGAAATAGAGTGAAATTTAATAAATCTGAGAATGTTTGTTCTGTAAAGGCTCATCCAGTTATATGTGATTCAATTGCAGTTGGGTTTGAGAGCGGAAGATTCTGATAATTTCAAATTTGGGGGAAAACTTGAAATATTCTCGTTCTGAATTGTTCTGGCATTTTCGAGGCAAAATTTCGATTGATTTTTCGCCGAATGGTTAGAAAATTTTCTAAACTTAGCTGGTTTTACATAAATATTTAAATATTGACAATTTTGTTTGAAAATTATGATTTAAAGGGTTATTTATGATATCGGGTGGAGGTGAATGTGTGATGGTAAAGTGGAGGGTCGATGAATGTACAAATGATTTTGTCCCTCGATTGTCCTCTCCAATTCGACAAATATCAATCGCACCTGATTCGCACAACATATGCCTTCTTCATTCCGACAATAGTTTATTTCAATTAATATTATAGCGATCACTATTCTTGACAGCAATAAAATTATCAAACATTCCATAAATCAGTTTTTCTGTCAGTGGTATACAGGCGGGAAGGAAGACTACAAAAATTGGGATTATCCTGTCGGATTGGTGTCAGGATTTAATGGAAATTCTTTCATGACAAATGGGCGTATTGGACATGTTCAATTTCTGTCTTTGGACGATTGTAAGCCACTATTTCAGGTTAAATATTGTTTGTTATTAATTAGGTTGATGTTGTGAGACAGAATTATGTGGCGGCTACTGATGATGAACTCGTTTCTGATTTCCCAGACATCACTGCGGCCGTTCTTGTAGAGATAAATGAAGATGACCAGTGGCTGATCACTTCTGAGTTATCACACATAGCTAAGGAGTGCCGACTGAAATTCTGGAAATGCAAAAAATCCAAAACAGAGTTATATTCTTATTAGTAAAAATAGGTTTGATTTGGACTTTTTTGTTGATGAATCTACACCAATTACACAATTATTGAACATCAATGAGAGAAGAATTTGTACTCGTTTATTAACCTGTGTTAAAATATGGCAACTTGATTCTGGTATTTACACTTTTTAAATGTTTTTAAAAGAAAATAATTGGTTTTGTTACAAAGAACTTGAAATTGAGTTTCCCATTCTAAATATCGCGGTCTCTGCAGATTTTTCTATATTTCTAACTCTGTTTGCCAAACCATATTGCAACAGAATTTTGTTGTGGGATACCTTGAATTTTTCCATTCTTCCTCATATTGACTGTCTTTCAAAATATAATAGAATAAAGTATATTTATGTTATTATTGTTTACTAGACAAGCCGAATTTTGCGGTGAGAGATGTCGAAGATTACTTGTTTGTGTTACTGAGGATTTGAATCTTCTTCTTGTTGACGTTCTTAAAGATGAAAGTATTCTAATTTGTTATATATCACAGTTTTTTACTCTATTTTTGAAAACAATGTCAAGTGCGTGGCTACAAACAGCAAATTGGATCACTTTGCCATGTTTCTTTCAAACGGAAATGGTTGTGACTAATGCTTTATTGTTAGTTGAATTGTTTGATGGGCTTACAAAGACAAGGTTGATTGTAGCTGGCAATATAAATATTCATGTTGCAGCTTTGTTTATAACAGAAAAATATGATTGGTCGGTTGTTGTTATCGACAAGAAACAAAATTTGAAAGTTATTCATAAAAGAAATTCTTATGTGAATTCCGCTTCAGTTGGGAGTGATGGATTGTTCCCAGAGAACAGTGTTTTGGGTCCTCTTTCGAGTTATCTCAAAAGCGAACAAGATTATAAACCTGTAATCAAGAAAAAGATTGTTTCTTTACATGATCAGACTCATTTTTCTGAATATGTATGGATTTTACTATTAGTTTAGATGATGACCTTTGCATCTCACATGTTGCCTCCTGTCGATGTTATTTGTAATCATTATTTGACTTCTTTGTTGGAATCGACCGGCAATTCGTCTATAAATAATTAATTTTGTATTTGATTTTTAACTACAAATTACTTTACAATAATACAAAGATCTACGTAATTTTAGTGTTGCTTATTTTTTGAAATTGAGTATGTTAAGAAACCATTTTATAATTATTATTATTAACGCATTTATTGTAAGGCCATAATAATTATAGTCCCACTTGTGCAACATCCAAAACAATGTTAGTAACGAGTCTTCTCCATTTTCCTTGGTTAAGCGCTGTGAATCGCAGCCTGTCCAAGTCATCACCGGTCTTGAGACAGGATTTGATTTGGGCCAGGTCTGCGTTCAGAACGACAGGTAACGTAGTGCGTGGGCGTCTCCGGAAGCGTGGTTTTCGCATTGGAAGAAATCCTCCATCACCGTATTTGCGGGTGCAGAGTGCTCCATTCGCAATATGTGTCCAAATAGCTTTCAGCGGGAATCAGCAATGTCAATGCAAAGCGGCCTTTTAGTACACTTTCTGTATAACGACTCCCTGGATATTCTATAGGGTCACTGCATTTTGAACAGTTTTCTCAATTATCCTCTGTGGAAACTATTAAGACTTGTCAGTTCCGTATCTGTGCAACCCCAAGTGGAGGAGTTATACATTAACACGGATCTCACAAAGGCATTGTAAAGTCTTGTTCCAAATTGAACATTTGCTGATTCAATGATAGCCATTCCTTCCAATGTTTGTGCATTGCTGCAGATGCCAGCATTTTTCTCCTTGCAATATCCTTTATGTTTAAGATTTATTCCAATAAATTAAATCCGTTAAATAAAATGAGAACGTTGAAATTATTTTTTAAGTTCCCCAACCATTTTGTGGCCAACAATCTTGTTCCAGTTTATCAACGACTTTGTAATGGACAAACTACCTTCGAATATCACGAAATGTTGTCTCGGAAATTAAAATTATCATTTATTTGATCCTGAAACTTTAGCCATTTTAATATTGGTAACAATTAAGGCCACCAACGAACAAATATTGACCATTTCTTGAGGGAATAAACGAATGGATTACGTCATATTGGATTCTTAAAAAAGTCGCTTTCGATACATAATTTCAAATTGATATTCCCTTCCGAACTGTCCTCGACTAAAAAAATTGTCCCGTGGGTAAAAATCGTCAACATACTCGTCCAGGAGTTTTAAAAGTTGTGAATTGTACGACCCCGTTACCTCACGAGTGTCTGTCCTCACGTTGCTTGTCTTCAATGCACGTCCAAACTACACGACTCGTCGAATCAACAAAGGATTTATTGGTCCTCGGGTCGATGTAGCGATCTTCTTCTCGATGTGGATTCCGAGTTACCTCGAACTTTTCACCATCATCAAAAACGAGTATTTGCGTCAAGAATTTGACGGAAGATGTCTAATAATCAGTCCCCCTTCTCTGAATTTCTTGAAATACTCACCGGTAATTGGTTTTGTATTTTTTATTTTTTGCGTTTGTTATCACTGCAGGGTGGATTGCTGAGTTTTAGTTTGCATTTAAGCAAACTGATTGGATTTATGCGAAAATATCATAAAAATTTGGGACAAAATACCAATGGAATTTTTGAGAAAATTAACTGAAAGCATGCCAAGAAGAAGCATTGAGCTTTATAAAGCACACGGAGGACACATTAATTATTAATCATTTGACTTTTTTCTAATCCGGTTTTTTGTACACAGAAAAAATTTATATAGTCAGTTTAGCTGTACAAAAAGATTATTGAAAAATTATAAAAAGAAAAGTTACGAAAATTATCATTATAAATTAAAAAAAGTCTAAAATTAAAAACAGAATATCAAAAAAATTAAGCATTCGAAAATCTGGTTTTTCATTACATGGAGTGTATAATGTCAAAAATAAATATCGTAGGACTGGTTCCAGACTTTTACAAGGGTTAGATGATTTAGAAACAATTATTATCTTGCTTCAAACAATCACAACAAAAAAGCCACAATGGGCAGACTTAACATATTTCATTCTCGAAAACGTTTGCTCATTTTGGTAAGTTGAAAGCATCTTCATTGCAAAATTCTTTAGTCTCAGAAACTTTTATGTAATTCCTCCAACTTATTAATTATTTGCCCAACTAGACCCTTTTTAGAACCAGCGATATTCTTTGCCCCGTCAATCGTAACATATTTCTTCCATTCAACGTTATAGTCACTTATAGTTTGTTCCAATTCATTAAAAATATCTTTTCCAGTGGTTGTTCCATGAATAGAACATACAAATGCCAGTTCTTCAGTTATGGAAATACTCTCATCAACTCAACGAATAAAAATAAAAAGTTGCGATGTTCCCGGAATGTCAACTGACTCATCCAATGCAACAGAATACCACTTGTCTTTTCACAAATTTATAAAGCACAAACAATTAACTGTTTTAATAATACAATTTTTGATATACATCCCATCACTAAAGAGTTTTCCGTGTTGTAAAATAATTTTCGTTATTTTGTATCCAGCTCTTGTTACATTTTCATTATTTTCAAAATTTTTTTCAAAGCCTTCAGTGATTTAACTTGTAAAGTGGGCTTCAGTGATTCAACTCTATCCTCACGTAGCTTTCCAGTGTACTTGGAATATATCGGAAAATGATTCGTCTCATAGTGACTTCTAATGTTATACTCCTTCATAACAGAGAGATGTTCGTGGAATATTAAACAATAAGCTTTCTGCTTTAATTCATCTTTCACAAAAAAATATTTCATTTTTCATAATTTATTGAATACACGACATTCGCGGTCAACCTTTCTTTTCATATTAGGCATAAAAACAAACAAAAATTTAATTTTAATGCTAATTTTGAATTAAATCTTGAAAAATAGTTTAATTTTTTAATTAAAGTTTTTAGTTGAGTTAATTAATAAGGTATTAATTGAATATCTGCGGGGTTAATTTAACTTTTAATTAAAATACAATCGTCGATTTTATGAACAGCAATTCCCGAACGAAAATGACCCAGTGATGATAAAAATCTTGAATATTGACAACTTTGGAGTCAAAGTCAACCTTCTAGAATACGATATTGAAGGAATGATTATTCTAAGTGAGTTATCCAAAAAGAGAATATGGGTCGTTCACAAATGAGTCATCAAAAAGATTTGATGACTCGAAGTTCCTGGTTTGTGATTAAAAATTAAGATAGGAAAGGACCTTAGCCTGTTAGGGCAATGTGATCTGTCGGATGATGAGAGAAGAGTTCTCCAATAAGTAATCTGCAACAGAATGTCCCCTCAACCCAAGAAAATGATTCAGGACTACATAGAGCAAATAGAGACTACGATTAAGAAGTACAATGGAGTGTTCGAGATTGAAAAGAAGGTGTTTTTTCTTAGATACTGTGTTTAGCCGTGGTTTATCTCCGACCAGAATGATGACTTGTTGGAGGAGTATATTCAAGTGGAGAAAGTGTGATTCAATGGGTCCTTTGGACAATGGGTTAAATGAGATCGAGTCACTCACTTTTTGATTATTAAAAATGTTATATTTTTTGTTATTGTGAATTTAACGAACGTACATAAAATTACTTTGTAAAACCTGTAATAGTTATCAAAAACCAGCGATAAAACGATCAAAACTGAAAAACGATCAAAACTGAAACAGGAAACGTGAAAGTACAAAATACCTGGAAAGGATGGAACTTTAATAAAAGTACAAAATTCGTGGATGCTGAGGTTCAGACTGACGATATCTCTGAATCCATGTCAAACACTTTGAAAACTGCGACACCCACTATATCTACGCAAAAACCAAAATTAAAGTTGGAACAAGGCGTAAACACACCCGAATATATGACTCAACCCAAAAAAGGCATGAACTCGGGGACACTTCCAAATCAAACCCGGGACACCACCATGCAACATACAGGTGGCAGATGAAAGACAAATGCAATGAACATTTAAAAGCAAAACTGGAGGACCTCCATCTTAAATCGAAAACGACGACTAAAAAAACGTTTAAAAATTTACTGGAACTGGTGGCGCTCGTTATGGAGGACAGTCACCAAAACTTGACGAGATGAGCGTTTTTACGCTTATCAACGCCCGGTCATTCGGAAACGGGCTACGGAGCTAACCTACTTGGTTAGCTCGGTAAACATGGACATATTGGTTGTTATGAAACGAAGCTTAAGGGAAATCAGCATCATAAAATCCATGGTTTTCAGTCGATTGATATCCCATGGCGACCTGACGCAGTGGCTGGCACTGGGACATCCATATATTATAAAGACAATCTGATGGTGAGGACTTGAAAATCGTCGAACAAAATTTGTGCGAACTGATTACATTGAAACTACTAACATCCCTTGGATGGATATCTGTCGGAGCTATGTACTCCAAAGCAATGAAGAATTATCAAAATCTTATTGAAGAATTTTTCCAGAACAATGATAGAGGAATTCTAATAGGAGACCTTAACGCAAAACACACATCGTACGGATGTGCCAACACAAATTCGGACGGTAATATACTCCTCAGATTATCGGAGAACTGCGGTTTTAGTGTTTTGACCTCACGAGAACCAAACCACTTCTCTTGTTATGGAGAGGATTGTATTGGAGTTTTCCTCGTATCGGCAGATCTTGTTCATCAATGCAGCATACCAAGGATTGAGATAAACATTGGTAGTGATCACCTACCTCAATCCTTGTGTATGCGAACATCATCTACGATATGCGAAGATCTGTTTATCGGATACGATACGTCTCGGACAATCTGGTCGGACCTTGAGGTATCAATGAAAAAGCATTTGACACCGTATCCAATACAAAACATCCCTTCGAATATACAAATTGAAAAACTGATAAAATTCTCAGAGAAGCTATACTGGACTTTCTCCGAAAATCTTCAATCAGGAAATACATCATGTCAAATACTAACAGAAAAACCCGGATTGACGAATCTTTGGGAAAACTTATAAAATGGAAGGGAAACCTTGAAAAGAAGCTAAGACGATGCAGTGACCCCATAGATCGTATTCGTCTTCGGGATAAGATTCGTACCGTGAAAATAGAGATAAATGATGTCGCAAAAAAACATTCAGACCTTGCTTGGAAGAGTCAATGCTCGAAACTGAATAAGAAAAACCCTCATTTTTGGAAGGTTTTCAACAGACTGAGTAATATGGAGAACAAAGGAGAAGAGATCCGACTAAAAACAACTGAAGGAATAGATATCCCGCTCGATGAAGTTCCCTCACATCTGCGAAGTCAACTGGCAAAAGTTCAAGAGGTGGATCCGATCGACATGGTTCCGAAAGAAGTTATATGTGAGGCTCAGAGAAGTCTAAGAGCTAATTTGAGTCATACGGGACCACTGTGCAGAGACATAACGTTGGAAGAAACGTATGCCGCAATTATGAGCTGCAAGAATAATGCACCCGGCCATGACTACATTCCAATTTCTGTATTCAAACATGCTCCAAATATTATCCTACGATACTGACCGCACTATACAATGCAAGCTGGAGACTTGGATACGTACCGGACTCTTGGAAAAAGTCAATCGTACGTATGATTCCAAAGCCTGGAAAAATAAAGGACCATGCAGAGAACTATAGGCCGATAAGCCTAATATGCTCCGTCTCTAAAATTATGGAACGGATTGTCTTCACAAGACTTTCGAACTTCGTAGAGGAATCAGGTGCACTTGCAGTAGAGCAGTGGGGATTCCGACGAAAAAGATCCTGTGGTGATTGTTTCGGAGAACTCGAGAAAGTCATCTCGCTTAGTCTTGCTAATAATACAGCGACTATTGCTATCTGCCTCGATGTCTCAAAAGCTTTTGACAGCGTATGGCACCTGGGCCTCTTGGAAAGTGTCGCCAAGAGCAAACCCGGGTCTAAAACGGTCAATTGGCTGAAGAGCTATTTATCAATGAGAAGGTCATACATACGATGCGGAAACCGTTTGTCGGAATCTGTCGATCTCAAAAGAGGGGTACCTCAAGGCTCGGTCTTGAGCCCCCTGCTTTTTAATATTTACGTTGCTGATATTCCAAAACCGAAAGATCCTACCAGTCGTCTCATGATCTACGCGGACGACATATTAATAACGGATGCTTCGTGGAGAAAAGACATCTCGTGGAGGAAGTTAAAAGGATACGTGACAAGAGTGGAAGAATGGTGCATATCAAAAGGACTGACGCTTGCAAAAGAAAAGTGCACCGCCACTTGGATTGCAAAACAGGGAGCAAAACGAAAACCGCCGAGAAACCTCTATGGGTTTACAGTAACGGAGAACCTGAAATACCTTGGGGTTGAAGTTGGATCCAAGGGTTCTTACTTCAGATACATCGACTCGAGGAGAAGGAAATGCGCTCAAATTCTCAGGAGCATAATTCACTTCCACCTTTCCCCGGAAACGTTTTTATATGTTTATAAAACGTGCGTCGAACCATTGCTTACCTACGGTTCGAGGGATGGTATCCTACTGCTGAAAGGGATGGCATTATCGCTAAGCTCGAAAAGACGAGGCGATATGCCATCAAATTGGCAAATGGACTCCAGTTGGACCAACCCATCCCTCAAGTGATGGAAGACGCGACGGAAACGGTTGGAAGTGTTCTTGAGAGAGCCTTTTCCTCTCGAATTAAATATTAAAAAAAAAAAAAAAAAGAGGGAAACAACGAAGAAGAGGCATACGTTGTTCATTAACTTTCTCCCTCTTTTTTGGCTTTTCCGTTAATAAAAATTCATTCATTCATTCATTCAGTTATCAAAAAACATGTTTGATGACTTTAAATATGTTAAACAACATGTAAGTATTTGTATTTCAAATGTTAGGTATGTTTGTTTATAAGGAATTAGAATAATAGAAATTAAGAATTTTTGGATATTTTTGTTGGTGACATGATAAAACTCTCAGGAACATTTACACAAAGGTCAGAATAATTAATGAAGAACATAGTTAGTAATGTGAGACTATTCCAGATAAAATTGGTAAAAATTACAAACTTACATTCATTATATAGTCAATTATAATATAATAATATTACGTTATTGTTAAATAGTCAATCAAACCGGATTTCAACAAGGAAATGAGAGTTTTTCAGTAACGAGGAGAATAAGTGCAGCCACTGCAACTCATCCAAAAAGACCTTCGATCAGCTTGCTATCAGATGTGGGCGAATGCTTAACGGCCCCTACCTTAGACGCCATAACAAACTTGTCAAATGCTTTCATTTCCATCTATGTCGCCAATATGGAATTAAAAAGTCGAATACATTAAAAACCCATTAGTCCAATCTGTTACCACCGTTTGCATTTAAGCAAACTGATTGGATAAATAATGTCAAAAAGAAATATCGTAGCTTTTACAGAACTAGATTATTTAGAACAAATTATTATCTGTTTTCAAATAGTCATTATTGTAACAATATTATTCATTCTGGACTAACAATTATGTAGACAATTTGAAATGTTACTTTCGTGTGGTTGAGTTGGAATTGTCCTTGAAATTTGTTTAACATAATATAAAAATTGACTTTGAAGGAATAAATCATAATAAATGATAAAATAATAAAATTTCAAATTCTTTGTCACAGGCCACAACTGTTACTCCGCCAGATATGTTACACCAACATCAAATTGTCAAGTTGGAAAAAACTTAAAACATGAATCCTTTGGTATATTTCTATGAAATCAAAGAAAACTTATAAATTTTTAAAAAATATTGATGTTTTTTTAAATTACAAATACACGTTAAAAATGCGTTTAGTGCAAGTAACAAAGGAAGACTTAGAATTACTTAAGGAACTTAAGAGCAATCCTGAGCTCGTATTCGTCAGCAGGACGCTTTCGCGGATGCAAAGATCAAGACTACTGAAATTAGCAAATAAATTTGATTTTTGGATGGAGCTCCATATATCACTAAAGATGGACTTAAATTAAGATTTTTCTGCAGCGATGAAGCTGAACTTAAAGATAAATATATTGAAGTTTGCATAATAAATGTTTATTTCAATGGCTGAACATAATTTGAATCATTTGGTCGAGACCGGTTGTTTTCAAAATTGGCGCGCTTATACCACGGAATATCACGTGCAGAGATCAATCGTGTCATAAAACGATGTATTCCTTGCCAGGTTTTAAGTTTTTTTTATTAATTTTTTAGTCAAAAAAATCATTGGCTACTAAACCCCCAGTTACGCCGATCATTGCAAGGCGGAGTCGCGATCGGTATATCGCCGATTTAGTGGACCTAAGGAGATATTCAGATATTAATGATTCTTAAACTGGGTACTTTTGGCTATATAAAGATTAGATTCTTGTAATTGTCGATTCTTTTCGAAATTCGCGATAGTTGAGTTATCTTTTACCAAAAGAGCTCATGAAATTGCTTCGTTATTTCAGAACATCTTTTATTATATTGGGCCACCATTGATCTTGCATACAGACAATGGTAAAGAATTTTGCAATGACCATGTCGCCCGTTTATGTGAAAAGTACAAAATTAAACATGTCCGTGGACGACCAAGGGCTCCTTGGGTACAGGGACAGGTGGAAAGGTTGTAAGATAACATTATTCTTTAGACTAAATCAGAGTATCAAAAGATGGATTTCATCTAAAAGTTACTCTGATGAATGTTTTGGACGCTATTGCGATATAATCAAAGACATTGTTTTTGATTATAACAATACTGTCCATTCCACCACAAAAAAGTCCCATTTAATCTATTTATGGGCATAAAATATCCTATTGAAACATCAGAGGAGGAACTAGAATCATTGTTATTGCAAAAATGATGACATAGAATATTTGGAAGAGGAATATAATAATATTACGTTATTACGTTATTGTTAAATAGTCAATCAAACCGGATTTCAACAAGGAAATGAGAGTTTTTCAGTAACGAGGAGAATAAGTGCAGCCACTGCAACTCATCCAAAAAGACCTTCGATCAGCTTGCTATCAGATGTGGGCGAATGCTTAACGGCCCCTACCTTAGACGCCATAACAAACTTGTCAAATGCTTTCATTTCCATCTATGTCGCCAATATGGAATTAAAAAGTCGAATACATTAAAAACCCATTAGTCCAATCTGTTACCACCGTTTGCATTTAAGCAAACTGATTGGATAAATAATGTCAAAAAGAAATATCGTAGCTTTTACAGAACTAGATTATTTAGAACAAATTATTATCTGTTTTCAATAGTCATTATTGTAACAATATTATTCATTCTGGACTAACAATTATGTAGACAATTTGAAATGTTACTTTCGTGTGGTTGAGTTGGAATTGTCCTTGAAATTTTGTTTAACATAATATAAAAATTGACTTTGAAGGAATAAATCATAATAAATGATAAAATAATAAAATTTCAAATTCTTTAATCAGTAAAAGAAAGTTCATAAAAAATTATTCCTTTCAAATCATATTAAATAAGCATGTGGAAAAATACCAATAAATAGCAAAAATTAAATCATTGATGTTATTGGTACTTGCAGCTCGGCAAAAAACTACAAGATTGACTTAAAAGAAACCTCAGAGTCATTGCTGGTTTAAATTATTTACTAATCAATTATAATGTTCACAAAAGTCGACTTTTTGTATTTTATTTTTGATATTTTAATATGAGTGCTATGTGATTAGTTTACTAAAAAGAAAGATAACTTTACTAACGTTATTTGCGGCGTAGTTATTAATAATATAAGAAAAATGCTTATTTGCAGATAGTCAGGATATTACTTCTCACTATAGCCTGGGAATCTCATTTGGATAGTTACTTGTAATTAAATAAATTGTGTTCTAATTTTCTAATGCTTTCTATATTTAAACCTTTAAAAATGACGTTTCGAAACGATTTGTTTCTAATGGTGTCACATTTACCCAAAATTCATTATTTATGATTTTGATTTATCTGGAAATATTTTAAACTTTGGAAATTATATATATTGTATGCAATAGAGCCTTTTTGCACAAATTTTTATTGATTTCTGAATGACTATATAATGATTCATTACCTCCATATAAATACTTTTTCTGATCTTCCAATTGAATTCATGTTCTACTAATATAATTAATTTGATTTTTATGGATATAACACGTAAAGGAAATGTTGCCCATAGGGGCCTGATTATCCATATCACATATCAAGAATTTTGAGTCTGTTCATCTCTAAAAGGTGCAACTACAGAAAGACTAGCTGATTTTTTCAGCATGTCTCCTTTGCTATTGTCAGCGGAAATTACTTAGCAATTCTTCCTGCGTAAGGGCTCTTAATTTCTATTAATAAGAAATGCTAAATCAAAAAAACATAATAACAAATTAAATACAAATATACAAAATCTGGTTATGGTCTGGTCAAAAAGATGTTTTTTGATTGGATTCCAAGACCAATAAGTAAAGGAGTATATCACATTGTATATATTTTTAATACTTAGTATTTTAGATTTTGTGCAATTGAAATGGCACTTTCAGTGGTGCCCCATCTCTCGCTCATAATAGTATTGCAGAACGTCGTAAAAAACCATCCACTATATAACGACTTATATATAGCAGTACTGGTCTTTTTCTATTTTTAATATTTAGAAATCACTACAAAATGGAATGCGGGGAACTCAAAATGCTTTGATTTCATTCAAGATGAGGTTTTTGAATAATTATTTTCCCAATAATTTGCAGTTAATTATAATCATTTTTGAATTTTTTAGGTCAAAATACAGTTTCTGAATATAAATAATTTTATGAACATCCAAACGGAATAATTCTGCATATTATGAGATATTTAAAAAAATGGGGTGTAATGAAATCACCTTCAGCTATTTGTGATATAAACATTTGACTTTTAAAAAGATAGTTTCTACATTTATTCTTCTGGCATTATTTGAGGTAGACAAACAGGCTAAAACTATAATCGGGTACTACAAATATTCTAGACCAGAGGTTTCCAAGCTTTTTTTTACGCGCCTCCCTTAGAGAAAAAGTACAATCTTGCGCCTCCCTTTATATTCCATAATATAATACAATTATTATTTTATCAAAAACAATTTTTTAAAACAAAAAGTTAATGAGATAATTTTTTTTCCATCTTGGCGCAAAGTTTTTCAAATCTTGGTGTCATCGCAGAGAGTGCTACTCTTAGCTCATTAGTCACTACTAAACGAGTTCGATATTTAGATTTAATTGCAGCTAGTGCAGAAAATCCAGTTTCGCATAAATATGAAGTAGCAAATGGCAACAAAACTTTCATTGCTTTATTCGACAAAATTTCATATTCCGTTCTTACATTCAACCAAAAAGAAATTAGCGGTTCTCTCTCAAATTTTTGTTTCAATAATGTATCGCATGACAATTCTATCAATTTTTCTTTTTCAAAAGTTGTCAATGCAAATTGATTATCTTCTTCATCAATAAATGGATTCTGTATCCATTCGAACATTTTACAGTCGAGATCTTTAAAATAGTGAGCAAAATGCTTCAACAAACAATCCAAATGTTCAGCAAATATGTCTTTGTTTGCTTCAATGTTCACTATGGCGCAAAAGGTGTTTAAAAGTGGAAACATGTCATAGATATTTTTTTGTATATTTGATTTCCATAATACCAATTTTTTCATAAATGCTTTTATTTTGTCCTTTTGAGAGAATAAATGTAGTTGTGGTCCCTGCATTGATTTATTCAATATACTCAATTTCCCAAAAATGTCAACTAAATAGGCAAATTTGACAATAAAGTCATCATCCCTGAACAACTTTGCATCTTCAATATCATTTTCATCAAGAAAATCTGCAACTTGATCTTTGAGTTCAAACACCCTTCTAATCAGTGGTATTGATTATATTCCAATCATTTTGATTTTTTGAACCATCGTCAAAATCTTTATTATTCGTGAATTTTCTTTTGCAACCACTCAAGAATTTATTCATGTGTTAAAATTATTTAATTGTCTAATAAATTAAATAAATTTTTGAAAAAATATAATTTTTAAATTAATAACTCTTATTATCGGAATATAGTCACGTTTTTTACATAGATATAATTTTCTAAAAAATGTTTCTGAAATACTTTTCGCGCCTCCCTTGACACGAGTCAACGCCTCCCTAGGGAGGCGCGCCTCCCCATTTGGAAACCTCTGTTCTAGACTGTCTAAATTGTTAGATCAAAGGATGCAGTCATTATCTCCAACTTCTTTCCAGTTAACCCGGTCTTAGGTCCCTGAACTAACACAATAATACTAATAATGATAGTCGGTCTTCCCAAAGGCTTTATGGGTTCATATACTGACGAGAATTCCCTTCTTTGCCTACAAATCAACTCTTAAAGTAAATCGAACGGTCGTACTGCATTCACCACTCCCGTACATAGTCAACCAAACAAATTCTGAGAGCACTTTCAGCTTCCATTATTTTGCCTAAGAATATAGAGCAGGTTTTGAGTCACTCGAAATTATATCATTTCTTCCAACAATATCAGTTTCTTCGACAAATTTTTTATGTTCTTGTTTAGTCAGGCCAAAGAAAACTCAAGTCGATGATGTTTCCCAGCTTCAGTTTAGACTCGTACAAATTGCAAAAAGTCTCAAGTTTCAGCAAAACCTCCACAATTTTAAATATTGATTAGTATATCGATACTATGGAAAAATATAATCTGTCGATTTTTATTTTCAACAAAAGAGAATAACATCACAGAGTACGATATTAGTTTATCGATTCTCTTTGTCTATAAAATAATTACCAATGGCCTAACATAATTGTTACCAGCTTTGTTCTAATGTGTGCATTAAGGTGGATTTTAATGCACACATTCGATTGTTGTCCAGCACAACAGACCCGATATTGTGGTCTACGATAATGTCAGTGGGAGATTGTTATTGTGGAGTTGGACATCACGTGCATAGGTCGATTGCAGACAGTGAAAGTGGAAAAGGCAGAAAGTAAAACCTCCTTGAAAACGAGCTAGGGCTGATGCACCAATGTCATTCCGTGTGTGATGAAATGGGATGGACTGGTCACAAAATACCACAAGAGGTACTTAAGAAATCTGAGCGTAGATAAGTCTCAACTGTTCTTAAGAGGTCTCTGGCTAGTATTTCATTTGATTCTTTCCGATCCAGTCCTTTCCTGACATTTAATCAGCGAGAGACGTAGACTGCACCTTCTCGAAGCTTTACAGAGCCAGAGAAGGGGAGAAAGAAAGGAAGTTAATCCATAAAAATTAAAAACCCAACATTGTTCATAAAAATGATTTATCAACAGAGTAGTATTTACGAAAATTGGGCTCTTCAGCACAGACTTTCATTGCCTCATACACAAAAACAAGCAGGTAAGGAAATCTGTTGGTAAAATATTTTACAAATTCATCTGGAATTTCCCCCAAAGACCTTTTCACATCATCCGGCATTTCAGCGTAATGATTCTTCTACACCGAAATAACAAACTAAACCAACCTTATTCCGAATTGCCCTGAGCAGATCTCTCACATATCGTCCCTTATAAGTACGAAATCTCCCCAAATCTACAATTCCGTCAACAAAATCCAACCTGATTTTAAAGCAACACAAATATGGTCAATCCAACTCAAATTAATGACACTTTTATTATTACTTTCCAAACGACGTACAAGCTCGTCCGAAATATCAAGTTTATCAATCCGATCACTCGTGTCCTTTCACAATAATTCACCAAAAAATACACCAAAAAAAATGACAATATTTTTGCAGAGTCCCAAAAGAAAGGCTGATTCATCACACTTCCACAACTCGGTCTCTTCGAAGGGTCATGACTCAACATTCTCATAATGAGTGTCCTGGCCACATGGTCATCTAAAAATATCAAAATCCAATCACGTTCAGCATCCAAATGATGTAAAATCAAAATATTTTCCTGAATGTGAGCCTGTCGGTTGAGGGACTCCCCGAAAGGATGATGCCCGTGGGAAAGCACGTAATAAAACACACATCCCAGAGAGAATATGTCCACTGAGGATGACTAACGTGCTATTAGAGTGCTTACTATCCGATCGACATTCAACTTGATCATTTCTGGAGCCATCCAACCTTCGGTCCCCACATTCCCCGAGTGGCGGGAAAATGACATTTGGTCACTTTCAACTGATCGGCATAACCCAAAATCAGAAATGACTGCTTTTGCTCGTTTGTTTTTATCAGAAAAAGTTATAAGTATGTTTTGTGGTTTGATATCTCTATGTACTGACAATTATCCATTTTTTCTACCAATTTTGAGAGAATGGAGATGTTCGAGTCCCAATGAGGCTTGTCTTAGACACTCTTTCCCGCTCAAATCCACATCTTGTATATTTTTTTCAACAAAATCATGCAAAGTCCCCATACAATACTCCAATGCAATATACAAAAATTCCGATGTACTTTCCTACAATAAAATAATCCAAAAAGCGCGGGAATCAAAAAAATAGTATTTAACTACCATAAAATAATATCTGCACACATTCGGATGGACATCACAGTCAATAAGCAGATTTATTTCCCTTTCTGCCAGGACATAATTATGAGCCATTAGACGTTTGATAGCAACAACCCGACGGTCGAAATTACCTCTGAGAATATATATTGACTTATATATATACTTAAATACGACAGTCCCGTCACACCCTCTCCCAATCACGTGGGCTGGATTGTAACTCAGTTTGCCCACTTTTACAATTCCATCCACTTCAAGAACTGACTCTCGTGAGATGTGTGAATTGTGCGACATTTCTTGAATCTCTTTTTTTGGCTCACTTTTCTATAATATTTCCATTTTATAACCAATACTTTAAAAATGTGGTAGAAAATGATCAAAGTTGCCAAAATTGACACAAATATTACAATCAAATATGAATCATGTCCCACAGTCTTCACAGGAGAGTGAGATTGATTCTTATTTGGCTGGAAATATTCATAATTTTGACTTTTTGGCACTAAAAATGAAAATAAATATATAAACTGAACATATCATCATAAACTGTGAATGTGACATACTCCACAATCAATCCATTTTGTTTGCCCATCAATTCAGAATAAGTCAACCGTGGCAACTTCTAATACACATGACTAAATTGAATACAGAAATAGACGGGGTCACTTTTTGGTCAATCCAGATGGGAAGACAGTAGTATCCAGTCTCAGTTCTACTAATATGAACCATTGGTCTACAAAAATACAACAAAAACACACAAACTGATAATTCTGATGATAAATATCAAAAAATTGGTTAAATTTAGCACCACTTGAGCTAAAAATTGTGTCAAAAGTGGCCTCATCGAGTGTAACGAAGGGCACAGTGAGCAATACAGAGTCCTCCACAATAAAAATACTTACAATTGGAGAGTCAAAATGCTGAAGCCACAACAAATTGCCATTCTCTGCATCTAATGTGGCCAGAATGCCTCCAAAAGTGGAGGAAAAGTGTCTCAAACCTTTAAATTAAGACAAAAAATGACCATAATTTTCCACAGAAACAGACCCAGAAGCAAAAAATTGATTATAAGTAATATTCGATCTGAAAAATAATCATAAATACAACTTGCAATTAAATGTATCTCGATCTGTTATTGTTACACTATATTCTATTTTAAATTAATTAATTAATATTTAAATAATTAAATAAATTATAAACTTATTTTTGCTATTTGTACGTGGGCACCAAAAATGGAGTTGTGTTTAGCACAAATATCCGAGTCAGCCTCTGCAAAAACCTGCCCATTTTGGAGATCCACATCAACCCACGAGTCCTTTTTATATCCTATATATAACATATATATACTGACCTGAATATATAAGTCTATCATTCGTTATAGTAGGCGGGGATATGGCCAAAGTAGGAATACTTGCAGTCAACTTTCTAACCCCTTTGCCATGACTTGAATAAAGAGACCCATCACGTGGGTTTGGAAAAAATGTATTCCTAAAATTATTTTATTTAATATATACATTTTTAAGTCAAATTGTTCAATTATTATTGTTGGTTCTGTTAATATATATATAACATATGTTACCGTCTTGAATTGTCCATTTGATTAGTCCAGTATTTTTATCTACTGCAGTAAGTCGTCCATCAATTGTGTTTATAAGTAAAAGTTGGTCAGGAAGTGATATTTCAGAGTTCTAAGTAATAAAAAAAAGTATTTATATATATAAATTACTTTGTTGTATATTAGACTTGCCAAAATCAAGAACAACATAAAAGTGTTTGTAATTGAATAAATTAATTCAAAATTAACAAAAATAATATAACTATTTATAAATTAAATATAATTTTATTTTAAAACTTGGTTTTCATAAAATTTGATGTTTATTAATTCCTAAAAAAAATTTAATAAATATTATAAAAAACATTCAAATTAATGCAGTTCGACCAAAAATAAATTGTTTTTGACACAGCTGGTCTTAAAGAAAGAAAATAATTATTTTTAATTTGTTAAAGCACTTAAAAAACAATTAAATAAACTACGTATCAAAAGTAGTTATTTTTTTAAAACTTTTAAATTAAAAATAAGCCTTTTATGATTACGGTTTCATTACCATGGATTCAAAATCAATATATAATTAAATATAGTGGATTGCGACAATCGTCGAAGTAAATAAACTGAATATTGCATTTTTCATAAACTACAAACATTAAAATTTAATAGATTTTTGAACATTATGACTGATGTTGATAAAAGATATAGCGTACATATAAAACAGGAATTGGACCAAAAAGAGATTTTAAATGAATGTAATTTATTCCGTTTAAAAGAAACTGCAATAAATTCTGTATTCCCTTGGCTATTTAATATCAAAGATTATAAACAAAGTCATTTTATTGGAGGAAGAATTGCAATTTCAAAAACTTGAAAAACAGTATAAAAAGTGGAATAAAGTTACTTATAACTAAAATAGTCCTAAATTTATAGGAGCGGCAATTAATAAAATCAATTTCCTATCAAAAAATTAGGAAAATGAGACAACAAGAGTACGAAAATTATCTCAAATACTTCGATCACAAGGTAACGAGAACCAATGACAAATCTGAATAAGGATAGCAATTCAAATTGTCAACGAGTGTTTTTACATTCGGGTAATATTGATGAATATAATCCTTACAAAATTCATAACAAAAATGACAAAGTTTTATTGAGTAGAAATACTTATAAAGGAAACGTTGCCACTTTTTTTGAGTCAGAGAAGTATGCCCTACAATCTTTTATGTCGACAAGATACAAGATTTGAGAAATGGAACAAAATACCCGAACTAACAATTGACAGCGAAATTCGTTTAAGAAGACAGTTTTATTTATTTTATATTCGATAGAAATACTCTTAAAAATTTCAGATTTAAAAGTGGCAAAGATTTTTACTTCCGTTGAAGCTAATTATTAATTTGTTTTTTTAATTAATAAAAAATTAGTGATAAAATATATTTTTATTTCCATAGTAGTATAAAATTTGATGAATGAACAAGTTGAACAACACATTTCAAAAAGATTTGAAATAAAGAAAAGAATAGGCAAAGGGGTCGTAATAAAATTTTAAAATAAAATAGGCATATGGAATTGTTTGGCGAGCATATGATAAAAAACTGAAACAAATCGTTGCACTAAAAAAAATATTTGACGCATTTCAAAATAAAACTGACGCACAGGCACAGAATAATCATTATTTAAAAATAGAGGACTTTTCGTGAAATTGAAATTCTTCGCCAAATTGATAAACACGAAAATATAATTTCTCTTCTTGACGTTGTTACTGGCGTAAATGATTCGAAGGATATATATTTAATATTTGATTTTATGGGTATTAGTATTTGTATTTAACAAACAGAAACTGATTTACATAGAATAATACAAAGGGGAGACATATTAGAAGAAATACATCAATGTTACATTATTTATCAAATACTTAAAGCAATTAAGTATTTACACTCCGGAGACATAATTCATAGAGATTTAAAAGTAACAATAGTTTAGAAAAAATATTAGCCTTCAAATATTCTCGTGGATACAAATTGTATCACAAAAATATGCGACTTTGGTTTGGCACGTTGTGTACACTCACATGCCGAAGTTGACGAGTTTGATCCAACTATGACTGAATACGTGGCTACCCGTTGGTATAGATCTCCAGAAATTCTTCTTGGATCAAAAAAGTATTAAAAGTTCAAAATCAATTCTAGATATACTAAAGGAGTCGATATTTGGAGCATTGGTTGCATTTTATGCGAAATAATATGCGGGAAACCTATTTTTCAAGGAAATTCTTCTCTTAACCAAGTTCAGGTTATTTTACAGTCACTTCCTCCAATTAGCCACGAAGGTTTAAACTTAATACTTTATTTATAGACTTAAATGCCATTGATAGTCAATATTCTTATACTTTTTTGAAAGAAACTTTGTCCCTGTTATTATTTTATTTTTAAATTTTTAGACCGAAAAAGCAACATTTATTAAAAACTAACCTAAAAAATGCAAACCAAACCGCAGTATACATGATCGAAAAGTTATTAATTTTCAATCCTGATAAACGTATATCTGCTTCAGATGCTCTAGAAATGGAATATGTAAACATGTATATCATTTTATTTGAACATTTTGTAGGTTTAGAGATCCAGAAAAAGAAATTATTATGACCACAGACATTGAACTAAATTTGAACGATAGCCTTCTATTAGATATAAAATGTTATAAAAATAAAATATATAAAATGTTTCCAAATCTTGAAGAATCTAAATTGAAAAAACACGACGACGCAAATAAAACAAGAAATTCCAGCTCGAACACCAGTTCAAGTAAATAATGATAGTATATGGCATTAAGATGTCTGTAAAAATAATGAAAAGCAAATTAAAGAAGTTATAGGTACAGGAATAAAGAATTCAGACTCTATGTTGGCAGAAACTAGAACAAACATGTACAATCGAAGAAAGTCTTCCTTTCAGTGTGAAAGTCCTCAAATAATTCAAAACCAAGAGAAAAAAACTTTGATAAAAAATCAAGACCAAAAAAATAATTTAAAAAGAAATAATTCAAAAAAACAAGTTCCTGCAAATAACCATCAATCATATGGAACTATCTCATCGAAAGCACTCGACGAATTGAAAGGAAAATACAATATTTGAAGCAGGATTACTTTTTGTTACATTCAATTTTTGTCGTTTTTTAGTTAGACAGTGGCTAACGATTATATAGAAACAAAATGCTAAAATTTAGTGTTATAGATGACAATCATCAAAAAATATAATGATTTGGATGCAATCAATAATGCTAGTTGAAGATTTTTTATTTTTTTATAGCAATAACAATTCATAAAAAATTATATAGACGGTCAAACTCTAGCAAATATGCAATAACATCAGATAAAATTTGTATGATATACAGTCAAACTCCTTTAGACTGATTCCTCTCGAGATTGTCCGGTATAGAAAAGAGACCAGTATATTGAACAAGTCATTAAATTTACTAATAACAAAAAAGTCAAACAGTAAAATTGTCAATAAGAATTCCCTCGTATTTAGCTTCTGTTCAGCAATCACTTTGAATGTCATTTAATTTTGTATATCCGATTTTTATTGTGATTTTATCCTTTTATTTATAAATGTTATGATTATAAAGATGTTATTTTTTATAGCGGCAAACTAATTTCTAGCGTGATATTTAGCATGAACAATTATTTTGTTGAAATGGATTCTTATAAGGGTTTTGTAAATAGTGTTTTACATGATAAATTTCCAGAAAAATTCTTTCCAGGCACCTAAAATATAGACTTAAAAGAAGATTGAGAATTTCACCATCATCAATGACAGGTATTGTCAATTTTCAATAAATTTACAAACTTTACGATTGATCCCAAATTAGCCATATTCCTGGATAATGAAAGCGAAATGGTTTACACAGAGGAGTAAATAAAATTGAATATGAATGTCGACAAAAATATTTCAAACTCAAAAATGAGATTATTAGAAAAGTCATTCGAAATTGTGAAGCCAGTAACCGAGGAGTCGGTTTAGAGGAATTTGCCATTCCTTGTTTTATGAAAATATTTAGTCTCCAGTCATATAGTCAGCTTTAAAAATACAGTCAATTAATTAAACAAATATTATATTGTGATTTTAGATTGGACATCAGAAACAGTGGACAGAAATAAAACTGTTTATTGTGGTTACTTAGAAAGTTTTATGTGATTATAAAATAGAAAAATTGAACCAATCGACTGTTCAAATTTGAAAAATCTCAAGAGTACAAATCTTTATAAAATAAACTATTTCGTGACTATGACATTAATAATTTCCAAGGATCTCCTGGATTTTGAAATTTCGAATGTCTTAAAAACAAATAAATAGTGAATATCGAAAATATACACTTTCTATTCTCAGTCACAAAAAACTTTGTTACAAAAATATAGAATTTCTAAAACATTTATAATTAATTTATATCTATATTTTGAACAACTCTAGATAAAATATTAATTTAAATTGATATCGGTTATGGTTTGCTGTTATATTTTATAACCAAAGTTTGAAAGAGTTTATAACCACGTAAAAGCATACACAAGAAGAGCCGTAGAGAAAAAAATACCAATTATCTCTGTATAAATTAATTTTTATTCATACTCAAAGAAAAGTGAATATCTCGAGAAAGGAATACTCACCCCTTCAGAAGTATAATAATATAAAATATATAAGTTTGTATCTGCTGGCCAATTTTTGACCGATAACTGCAAAACCTGGCATTGGTGTGGGGCAGATGATAAACATAAAAAAGATTATTTGCCTCAAGATAAGCAATATCTTTGTCAGACAAATGGTTTAATATAATTCAATACTTAAAACAGTATTTTGTTTTGATCGAGTCGACAATGATCCACTAACAACGATCCCCATAAGTGAAGAAGGCGAAGATATCTTACTTATTGAAGAAAAATCTGTCTCCAATAATGAAGATATAAATAATTTATCTAAAAATACAAAATCTCCTCATTTTTCTCAAAACAACCAATCAATCGAACCGGTATTAATTCATAAATAGTCAATAAATGTGTTGATTTAATGTTTTAGCCGATTGATTTGTCGGGAGGAGGAGATACAGGAGAATGTGTTCAATCTTTGGACGATTTGGAGGCATGTGAGATTGAGGATGTTTTTTTATCAAAAAATGAATTTTATAGGATGGAGAATCCGAGACCGAAGATGTTGGCTATGTAGAAAATTATAGAACATATACTTTGTACGTGACATATGATAGAATGTATCGTGTCCCCAGAATGTGGCTGTTGGGGTTTAATCATGTTGAGTTTGTTTTTGAAGCTATTTAAGAAAGGAGTAGTCTTGACACCCGAGGAGATGTTTGAAGATTTCAGTGCACAACACATTAATAAGACGATAACGGTAGAAGCATTTCCGTTTAATTTGGACAAGTCACAAATGGCGACTATTCATCCTTGCCAGTTTATAGTTGGTATAATGTTTATAGTCACGGTAATACGATGAAGCGGAGGATTGAAGAGATTATGGCGACTGGACAAGAAGTGCCTGTTCATTTGTAAGTAGTTTTGTGGTTATAATAGTTATATGGTTCTTTTCCTTAAGTTTGTCCATACTATTATTCCGACAATTCGATATGACTTGACCACAGAATTTTGATTAATCTTCGTTAATTTTTACTACTAATACTTTTATTATAAATTTTACAAGTTGATAGTTATAAACAAGATAACCGTATATTTGTATTTGTCTTTAATAATAAAAAAAGATAATCAGTTTGAAGCTAAAATTAATTTGTGAAAAGTCACAAATAATAATATAAATAAGACTAAGTCTATTTTATGTTTATTCATGATTCGTAGAAAAATAAGATCTTTGTATGATAACAAACAGTGTTTCAAAATAAATATTAAAAAAATAACATGCCGCGTTACTTTATCTAAAAAATTGATCTTAAAACGACATTTTAATCAACTTCTTGTTCAAATTATATAAATAAATTTTACATAAACTGAGTATTAAAGTTATAACCGAAAATTTTAATTCTAACACCATAAGAGAAAAACAACATTAAAACAACTAATGTCTAAGCAACCTTTTCTTCAAGGACGGTATATCGACCTCTAGTTCTAGAAGAGAAAAGATTTGACAATTTCTAAAATAAAATAAAAAATAAACCATCGATATCGGACGTTTGAGAATAAGTAAGATGATTAGAATTACCAAAATTACCAACATTATCACAAAGAATCTGCTATTACTCTCAAAAACACCGCCTTTAATTAAAATTATTCAGTGAAAATTTAGAAAACAAAATATTAAAAACCATTTTGAGTTCCAACAGTTCCAGGATTTTTGATCACTAAAATATTCCAATAATTTAGAGTTTAATGAGTTTATAATTGTATAAATACCTTTCTTTGAATTATCAATTTTATCTTCATTTTTATTATCGGAATCTAAAAAATAAAGACCAGCCCCCACTCTTTAAATCCGAATTTTCTAAATTATCACTTTTTTCTTTTTCTTTATCATTCGAATCTAAAAAATACAAAAATAAAAATTGACCCTGACTCTTCGGATCCGAATTTATTTTATTATCATTTTTTTCTTCTCCTTTATCGTTAAAATCTATAAATTACAAAAATACAAATTGACCCTGACTCTTCGGATCCGAATTTTTTGAATTATCCCCCATTTCTTCTGCTTTATTGTTGGAATCTAAAGAATACAAAAATAAAAATGGACCCGCACTCTTCGGATCCGAATTTATTGAATTATCACTTTTTTCTCCTTTATTGTTGGAATCTAAAAAATACAAAATATAAAATTGACCCAGACTTTCTGATCCAATTTTTTGAATATCCCCTTTCTTCTTTATTGTTGGATCTAAAGAATACAAAAATAAAAATGGACCCTCACTCTTCGGATCCGAATTTATTGAATTATCACTTTTTTCTGCTGCTTTATTGTTGGAATCTAAAAATATAAAAATAAAGATGGACCCAGACTTTCTGAATCCAAATTTTTTGAATTATCCCCCTTTTCTTCTTTATCGTTGGATTCTAAGAAATACAAAAATAAAGACCAACGCTGACTCATTGGTTCGGCATTTTGTTGTCGGCCATTTAACAAATCTGACAATCTATGACTGTTAGCATTATTTCCGTCATCATTTGAAGAATCTTAAAGAAAATAAAATATCTTCACTACATTCTTCTTTGAAATTTCCGTCTTCATTTTTTTGACTATTCTCGTCAACTGGAGGATCTAAAATTCAATATTAATTAAAAAACTTATATTTTTATCGATGTTGGAATCAGCGGCTTGTTCTAAAATATAATAAATTGTTTATTTTACCGGATTGGAGTGTTTCAATACTTTTATTATAAATTTTACAATTTGATAGTTATAAACAAGATAACCGTATATTGTATTTGTCTTTAATAATAAAAAAAGATAATCAGTTTGAAGCTAAATTAATTTGTGAAAAGTCACAAATAATAATATGTCGCGAGCGCAGCGCGCGACCGAGCGCTAGACGCGACTTTGACAGCTAACAAGCCTATCATCAACAAATATATTTATTAAATTATTTAAAATTTTAACATGATTTAAAATTAAAATTGAAATAACTTAAGTTTTCCATTGAATCCCATAAAATAATTTATAAGTAGACCTTAATAGAAAAAGTAAAATCAATGAATACTAAACGCTAATTTGGTTTAGGTTGTGAGGGGGGGTAATAATTTGACAGATCTCATTGTTATTTTTTCGTTTTAATCTCTAAAATTAGGTCTTCTAATCAAAAATGAACTGTGCTGACAGGCGTGCTCCTTCAGAAGATTCTTGTTTTGACATTTTAATAAATTATGAAGCATTTAGATTTTTTCTCATTATTCTAAAATATCAATTATAAATTTTAAAATATTATTTTTATTTATGAAATCGGTTTTAAAGCTCATTCTGCTTTGGCATCGATTTTAATTTTTGTTATCGAATATATTAATCCCGAATACAACCCTAGGTATTTGTCAATTTATAGATTTTTTGATTGATCGGATCTAGAAATTGAGTGGTCGCTCGCTGCGCTCGGTCGCTCGCTGCGCTTGCGACATAATATAATTAAGACTAAGTCTGTTTTATGTTTATTCAAGATTCGTAGAAAAATAAGATCTTTGTATGATAACAAACAGTGTTTCAAAATAAATTATTAAAAAAATAACATGCCGCGTTACTTTATCTAAAAAATTGATTTGCTAAAACGACATTTTAATCAACTTCCTGTTCAAATTATAAAATTTTACATAAACTGAGTATTAAAGTTATAACCGAAAAATTTTAATTCTAACACCATAAGAGAAAAACAACATTAAAACAACTAATGTCTAGGCAACCTTTTCTTCAAGGACGGTATATCGACCTCTAGTTCTAGAAGAGAAAAGATTTGACAATTTCTAAAATAAAAGTAAAAAATAAACCATCGATATCGGACGTTTGAGAATAAGTAAGATGATTAGAATTAGCAAAATTACCAACATTATCACAAAGAATCTGCTATTACTCTCAAAAATACCGCCTTTAGTTAAAATTATTCAGTGAAAAATTTAGAAAGCATAAAATATTAAAAACCATTTTGAGTTCCAACAGTTTCAGGATTTTTGATCACTAAAATATTTCAATAATTTAGAGTTTAATGATTTTATAATTGTATAAATACCTTTCTTTGAATTATCAATTTTATCTTCATTTTTATTATCGGAATCTAAAAAATAAAGACCAGCCTCCACTCTTTAAATCCGAATTTTCTAAATTATCACTTTTTTCTTTTTCTTTATCATTCGAATCTAAAAAATACAAAAATACAAACTGACCCTCACTCTTCTGATCCGAATTTATTGAATTATCAATTTTTTCTTCTCCTTTATTGATGGAATCTAAAAAATACAAAAATAAAAATGGACCCTGACTCTTCGGATCCGAATTTATTTTATTATCATTTTTTTCTTCTCCTTTATTGATGGAATCTAAAAAATACAAAAATAAAAATGGACCCGCACTCTTCGGATCCGAATTTATTGAATTATCACTTTTTTCTGCTGCTTTATTGTTGGAATCTAAAAATATAAAAATAAAGACCAACCCAGACTTTCTGAATCCAAATTTTTTGAATTATCCCCCTTTTCTTCTTTATCGTTGGATTCTAAGAAATACAAAAATAAAGACCAACGCTGACTCATTGGTTCGGCATTTTGTTGGCCATTTAACAATTCTGACAATCTATGACTGTTAGCATTATTTCCGTCATCATTTGAGGAATCTTCATTTTTTTGACTATTCTCGTCAACTGGAGGATCTAAAATTCAATATTAATTAAAAAACTTATATTTTTATCGACGTTGGAATCAGCGGCTTGTTCTAAAATATAATAAATTGTTTATTTTACCGGATTGGAGTGTTTCAGCGTTATTTAAATCACCTAAATATAATTATTTAAAAGTTTTATCAGATATATAGTTATTAAATGAAAAAGAATGTTACAAAAAATCAATTATGTATGTCGTTACCTGGAGCTAAAAGAAATTAATAAATATAAAAATACCTATCACTTTTACTGCTGGTATTAATCTGACAGTGGTTAATAGAAATACTTTTATTAATTTTATTACAAAAATAACCAGACAAAACAAAGAAAATAATCATTTGAAGAAGTCACGAGAAAGCAGAGCAAATATGAATTAATTTATTATCAATATAATAAATAAATAATTTTTATATTTATTAATTAATAAAAACTTACATAAACTTAATTTAAATCTGAGAAAACTAGTAAAGACTGAGTCAATAACTAAAGAAATATTCTGACAATGTAGAGTTTTTGTCTCACGATAAGTCGACACCCAAAGAAGAATAGAATATGGTTTATTTAATACAATAGCTCCAAAAGAAAAGTGGCCGAGGAATTAGAGCTTAGGGGGCTTGATAACGAGAGCCACGAAGGTCTCAACTTCGGTTTTGCCCCAGGAGACTGTCTTATCTCCCTCAGCGAATTCGAGTTTTTGCCAGGATCGCGTCTATCGTGTCAACACTCCGCTCATGCAGGTCCTCCAGCGGACTGCTGAGCTCCAGGCCGAATGCTGAACATTTCTTCTCATGCATTTGAAAAAGGTTTTTAAATGAATATGGAAAAGTACAGTAAAATTATTCCGCTACAAAAATATATTTTAAATAGCAAAATTTTAATATCCGCTTGGACTGCATTTGAATATTAACTAAAGACATTTAAGACTTCTTATCTGCATCAGACTGACCAATGAACTTCACTCTATAATATAGATATGGTATAGAGTCTATACCAGCGGTTCTCAAATGCGGCCCGCAGGATTTTTCTTGCGGCCCCTCTAGAGTAACTAACTTTTTTAATTTTTTAATAATGTTAAAATTTAATTATTTATTGATTGTTCCAAAGATATAACCGAAAATAGTTTCGATCAATTAATATGGCATCACTGCATAATTCACCAGGAAAATCTTATCGCCAAGTCCATTAAAATGGAACATGTTTCCAAAAAAGTCGTTATATCGTTAATTGGATACGCTCAAAAGCGCTCAATCACCGATATTTTAAATCTTTTTTGGAAGAAGTTGATGCTGAGTATGGAGATGTTATTTTTCATACTGAAGTGAGGTGGTTAAGTCGTTCGAAATGCCTTAATATTTTATTAAAGGTTCTATAAATTGCTTCCAGAAATTAAGGAGTTTACCAAAGACAAAGTAATTTTCGATGAACTTTACGATGAAAGATGGATTGCCGATTTGGCTTTTTATGTAGATTTAACCACGCATTTGTCGGATCTCAATGTTGAATTACAAGGAAAAGGCAAACTCTGTTATCAGTTATATGGATATATTTCTTCGTTTATCGAAAAATTATATTTATGGATGACTTCCCTTAAAGAGGGAGATACATCTCATTTTTATTCACTATCTGAAAACAACGAAGGCGCTGCTTATGAAAAATACATATCCATAATTGGTGATTTAATTAATCAATTTGAAGCACGTTTTGGGGTACATTTATATAAATTTAATTTTTAGAATTTTAAAGAATTCCTTCCTTTAATGAAAATATTCACAACTCCATTCAGCGTGGAAATTAAGGATGCGCCTGCAAAGTTTCAACTAGAACTCATTAATTTACAACATGATATAGAACTGGCGGCATTGTTCAAAAAAGCGTCCATTATTGATTTTTACGAATTAATTCCTCAAGACAAATTCAAAAATATAACACACAATGCATATATGAATATATCAATGTTTGGATCTACTATTTATGCGAATCAATATTTAGTAAAATGATTCGCATAAAAAATAAATATCGTAACAAACTCACGGATAATCACTCGAGTCAGCTTTTACGAACTTCTTCGACTTTACTTATTTCGGAATTCAAAAACTTAATAAACAAATAATACTTTCTTTTTAGTTACAACGCCTTTTTTTAGATTTTTTAGCTTGTAATTCTTTATAAAGGAAATGGAAATTAAAAAAAGAAAAAACAGAGTCCAAAAACTCATTACGCATCAGCAGTGGCTGCACTTCGGATTGCAAGCAAGTTACCGGCTTGGAAAATATAAAAATATATAAAATATTTTTTGTGCGGCCCGCGAAGCTAATATTAATTATCGATTTGGCCCTTGAGCTAAAAAGGTTGAGAACCCCTGGTCTATACCATATCTGCAACAGTATACTCGTCACTACGACCAACACTACATACTGTTATCTGTAAAGACATTTAATGTATTAAAAAACAGTTAAAAATGAAGACGACTTTTATATTCACAAATCTATAGCACGAATATTGGAAAAATATGATTAAAACATGTTTTCTTAAAAATAAAATTTAGTTGGATACCTACGATTTTATTTAGAATTGCGATCATATTATAAAAGCAAGCCGAGATTGAAACCATGACAGCTGTCGTCAATGTCAATTCTTGTCAAAAATAAAATAATCAAAATAATCGGGTCAAAGTTCCGCCTGTATGACCTCTTGTCTTGTTGTTTGAGATAATCAAATATTTTTCAAAGAAAACATTAATTAATTATTTTTAAGTATCTTTTTAAAGCGTTTAGAATGCACCTCTCTAACAATTCCCTCACTATCTTTAACATTGACAAAATTGTTGGAAAATTTTCTAACAATAGTGACAGATCACCGTAGAGATGCTCCAATTTTTGCTGACATAGTGAAGGATTAGTTCCATAGTCCTTCTGAATACGAACCTTTAAGTTATTATAAATTAGATACAGAATCTCCAATGTTAAATTCATATTTTGATCCACTCCCATCTTTTTATTCATCCTTTTATAAAAAGCAGAATGATGCACATTTTCCAGGTTTTCTTCACCGTCTGTCTCTGTTAAAGTATTTTTCTCAATAGTGTTGTAGCCTGAGATCTCTCGATATTTTTGAAACGGACTAACACCTAAGGAAAAATAAAAGTACAAATTTACCTGTGGATGAGTAAGGCGTTCGATTGTATAATTTACTAGCTTTTTATTCGAAATGGGTTTATTGTAATCCTAAAGAACGATTGCAAGTTCTTCAATACTTTAATTATTCTTTTTTAATTTTAGTCAAGGAAGATTTGAATCGACTATAGAAACAAACATAATTTGATTGTAAATAAAAAAATTTAAAAAATAGCGGAACGAGGTTTCGATCCTCGGACCTCTGGGTTATGGGCCCAGCGCGCTCCCACTGCGCCATTCCGCTAGTTAACTATTTATTTTTTCGTTTGTTAATGCCGGCACCCTATATTTCGGATTTACTTTTCAGCACGTTCATTTTCTTTTCGCATTTCCGAATAAATAGTTTTAAATGAAAATTTTGTTTAAATGTTTTAATAAAATTTATTTTCATTAAAAATAAAAGTTTCTTCTTGTGTTCACGATTAAGTTCAAATTTTCTTCAGAAAATGACAATTATTTTATTTCTTATTGATAACAGCGCTTCAATGAATATTCGTACAAAAATAGGAATCTCACATCTCGATGTAGCTCGCATTGGAGTGGAAACGTTCTACAAAGTAAACTATTTCCTTTATTTAATCAACTAATTCATTAATTAAAAAGTCTAAACAAAAAATTCCCTACGGGAGAGGAGACCGGTATATTCTAATGAGCTTTGACGAACCCCCCAACAACATTAAGGTTTTTAAACATATTTAATAACATAAAAATATATATTAAAATATTTAGTCTGCTTGGAAAGAGAATTATCCAACATTTGTCTCAGAATTGCGTAGTCTATCAACCACAGCGGGAACCAGTCTATCAAAATCACTAAACAGAGCTTTGGATCTTCTGAACGTCAACAGAGCTAAAAGTGGAGTGGATAACTACTCAATGGGACGTTATCCTTTCCGATTAGAGCCTGCTGTAGTCATATGTATCACTGATGGCACATCTATTGATATTTTAAACCAAAAAGTCACAAAAATAAATCATTTTTAGATAAATTTGTCATCAAATAATAAAATTCTTGGATCGGAGTTAACTATTGAGCCATATCGATGGGATCAGCGTATTTTTATTTTTGTTCTTAATTTCCCTGCTTTTGATACTCCTTTGGCACGTGATGAAATAGTGACTGGACCCCCCTCACTGTCTCAACTCTGTGAAATGACTGGAGGTTGTTTTTTTCTGGCAATTTAAAGGAAGAGCTGTTTCTGTCTTTTCACAAAAAGCGTTTAATCAAAGTTTGGAATTATTGGCTCAAAGATTATTGGTTGGAGTAAACATCCATTTTGAGGCTTATAACCTTCCAAATGAAGGATCTGACTGTCCAATGCCAGCCTGGGCCTCTTTAATTAACTTTGTGAATGTCCCTCATCTCCATAATAAAATCTCTGAAGGAAATTGGCCTATTCCTGAGTCTTTTTGGGTCGATCCTGGATTACTAAGCCTGGTATGACAATTTCTTTAATTTTATATTTCCAGCCCCCCAGAAATGCACATCCGACGCTTAAATTCTCGCTTGTTCAGTCTCCGTTGCCGGTTTGTCCTGAACAAGTACCTTTGGATATATACGAACTCGAGTCCTCTCCTCTTACTCAATATCTTCTACAGTTTCAGAGACCAGACAAATGCTGGCCTGTCATTTTTTTAGATTTAATTGCTTTTGTAGGTCGCTGTGCCTTTTAGTGGAAATAAACGAAATGGTCTTCCTCCTTGTGGGTTTCTCAGAACTGATGCAGACATGAGTACTGTTTATCTTGTTATTACTCCTTTTAACTATACAGAATTCTTCCCTCTTATAGGTTTTGGTACTATTCTGACTGTTTTAGAGAGTTTGGTTACTGAGAGAGCCGTTGGAAGAGGAAAGAAGGAGGAGTTGGTGAGTTATCTTAATAGAATTCCGTTTTATTACGTTCCGGTGATTTATTTGGTTATTTTTTAGTCTCTTCGGAAAATTCTGGCCAGAATGAATTTGTCTTTGCCTGATAAATTGGAAAATGGTTGTATTCCTCACTCGATTATCAATTCCTTACACAGAATTAAATCATGGGTTATGAAATGAGTATTAGTTTACTAATTAGGCTAAATCTCAGTATGAAAGCACGTGCAGTCAAGTAGAACACAGAAGAAAGAACGAAAGGAAATGTTTTCGTAAACTCTGTACTGCTAAAACCAGCGATTCTTTCCACGGATTTATGTAAGTATTTAAACTACAATTAAAAGTGATATTTATCGGATTGGAGCAGGAAAGTTGTTGGATGAATATCCTCGTTTGCGATCTAATTTGATGTCTATTCTTTCTGGCAAAACAAGTCTTGTTGAAGCAGGTTGAAATGACCAAAAATATTTTTTAGAATCAAAGCATTCTTTGCCTATTTCAATAATGGGGAACTTCCAAGCATCGAGTCGAAATATGAAGCTTCAGCCTCTTCGGGAAGTGGATCCTCAGCCTCCAAGACTTCATCCTTTTGGGAATCCATTTAAGCTTAGCAGTGTAGTCTGAATATTTTGATAAGATTAGAATTATATGCTTGACGAGGCTAATGAGAGCATGGCTCGAGTTTTGGGGGAGATGAAAAAATTCAGGAGACGTTCTGGGCCTCTTCCGTCTGATTTTAGGATTTCTGTGCCTTATAGGAGCTCGTCGACTGCTTCCAGCATAGTGTCTATGGAAGTTGAAACTGTCGATGAGATAGTCCCTAATATTAGCAAAGAAGAGCCTGAAAAGAGTGTCAAAAAGAGTTGGGAACCAAGTACTGAGTTTTTGGATCGTGTGGATGGGTTTCTTGGAATGATACGAGCTTCTGTTTCGAAAAATAGCGGTTTCTGGAATATTTGTATATTTCAGATGTGGGGGATACTATTTCTGTTATTGGAGAGATTTGTAGACAGTCAAGAGATGAGATGTGTTTTTTCTTGCTGTATGCGAAGGAAATTGCGAAGGAGAATAATAATTTTGAGCTGTGCGAATGTATAGAAAAGATAGTCACTCGTTTATAGGATTTTTATATTTTTATAATTGATTTTGTTATTTTATAATAGAGGAAATGGCCATAAAAATTAAAAAAATATACACTCAAACATGTCTAAATTGGACCTATGAAAATTGTTTTGAGATTTATGAAAATCATCTTATCTAAAGAATTTTTAGTAAAATATAGAGAAAATTGTATCAAAAAAGAATCTGAATTGCTTTTTAATACATTCAAGTTAAGCAGTTTAAGGTTTCAACTAAAATAATTAATGCCTTGTTTCTATCCGATTTTGTAATTCGTGAATCTTTTAAAATGATTTATATCTTTAAATTTACATATTGAACGTATTTTTCGTCCAAGATTTCGCCGTATTTTATTTTCTGTCTTGTGATTAATCGTTTGCTTCCTTTAAAAAATCGTATTTTCTTTGAATAATTATCGTCAAATCCTTTAATGTTGCGAATTAATTTATATGTGCATCTAAAATAAAATTAAGATCAATACGTCATGCACGGAAGTCCGTTCTTCAGTTCCAATAATTTAAAACATTTGTAAAAAATAGTGTTTATCTCAAAAAAATATTCACAGCAGCAACTTATCCGGAAAACCATCACTTTGTTAATATAAAAGGTCAATCCAAGAGGAAAAGAAGTCTGCCGCAATGACCGAATGACAAAAATTTCTATTCTAAATGATTAAAGGTTAAAAACCTTTAGGAGATGTCCATTCGTTAAAAATTGTGATTCCATTACCTCCACGAGGCTGTTGGACGATTTGAATTAATCTTTGTGACGAAAAATCATTATTTTGTTTTTTAATAAATGGATCAGAAATGAACATTAATTTAATTTCGCATTTAGACTTTTAATATAAATTAATGGTTCTTTACCGTTTCTTTTAATTCTTTTAAAATTTCTTGTTTAATTTTTTTATCCTCAAAATTTTTTAAGATATTTAAATCATGGTTAAGCTAATGATATATTTACAATAGATTACTCTTTCATATTTGTACATATCTATGAAGTTCTGATTTGAGAAAATAGTAATTTTTCTTTCAATTGTATTCATGGCTATTTATTTATAAAAATGTTCAGATCCGAAAATAATTTGTCGCACCATAAATAGAATTTTGCGTCTAAATATTAATGTCACATTAATCAATAATATGTACACTATAACACGATATAATTGTTTTTAATTCTTTTTAATATTTCGGTTCTTCGGGGCAACAAACACGCGATACTGGCTGGCGGTGCGTGACAATTTATATTTTATACTTTTTTTAACAAATACAATTATCTTTCTGTGACTAAGAAAAGCGGCAATGCTATATAGGTGCAGAATAATATTTTAATCTAGCAATTAAGATTTGTTTTCCATACTCATTTGACAAGTCGGCATGCACTTACCGTTATTTTCCTTTAGAGATAGGACTATTCGTTGCCCTTATAATTTAGTCAAAATAGTTGTCAATGTTTATTTCATGATTGTGTTCAATTATCATGCTCTCTAAAGTTTTTTTGTAGAATATCTATATTCCATTTTTGCATATCAGATTTAAAGAATTTTGTCGATTCTATCCTTATATGATATTCCTAAAAAAGCCGCAAATTGGTATGTATTTTTGTGATTGAATTCGTCTAGATGATTAACTATCGTTTAATCCTTTGAACGACTGAACTCCAGATAATCAAATATCGTCACTGATACTCCAAAATAGTTGACATAAATCATGTACATGTACACATTGAACTTATCGGGCACTGCAGACTTAGCAATATGAAGTATATGAACTGCAAAAAACTTATTTCACAATTTTTAATATTTATTTGGATTTCATTAATTTCAAATCCTTTTTTTACTTGTTTAAAATTGTAACATTTTCCCTGATTTTTGTATCTTTGGCAGAAAGATATTTGTGACAACGATCAAATGGGGAGATTGTTGAATGTCTTATAGTAGCATTAGAGCAGTATCCAAACAACACCACGTGAAGTTGACCCAAATCAAGAATCCAAAACTCAGGCCTCCGACAAATAACTGACTGCCTAGCCTCCACTTTCACCGATCATCTTTTTTTGGAAATTTTGTATCCTTCCGGTCGAAGATCATTTGGCGCTAAGAGGACTCCAATTCCTCAACAAAATATAATACTTATCTCATCCATGCCACAAAATCTTATTTCAGAAAACAAAAGATATTACTCTGGCCGATCAATCCAAATGTCTTTCAAAAATACTCTTAACGAACAATAAAAAAACTTGCAGAAAATAATTCATGATTACATCTCATCTTGTGCTATCAGGATGCTCAAAAATAACAAACTTCTTGTTTCTCCCCCGCCACCGGTCCATTCTTCAGAGCAATCACTCGACAGGTACCTCCGTGTCCAGCTTGCAAAACTTTGCTTGAGACATCATCCATTCATTTTTGACACACACCGCTCTTTCTCCCCTGAAGATTTTTTTCCTGTCCTGGACCGCCTTACCTATCACCACCTATTGAGATTCGGGATTTCTGGGAGCACCCAATTTCTGCTTCTCGCTACCTGATTGCAGTCAGGTTCCTACATGCTAGGGAAGCTGAAGTAACTAAGTAAAGATACAGTCAACCCTCTTATAGTGAACCCTCTTCATTATGAACAGGCCATATTAATGCAATCTATAATTTATTAAAAGAAACAAAATTTAACTTAAGCTAGACTATTTAATTTAGATTCTCAGTCCCGATTATTGGAATCTCTCTCCTCCTTTTAGGAGAAGAGCTTGCAACCAGTTCCTCCTCACTCTCCATCTCCCAGCCAGATAGATTTTCTATTTGTCTCATATCTTTCACCGGCGTGTCACGGCAGCATGCCACTTCTGCAAGCTGGTAAGCAGCAGAGGCGTATTCTTCGGCAGATACTCTCACTCCATGTCTGTGTTCAACTACCATGCTTTCTAGAGTCCTTTTTTAAACAACAGATTGAATATAAGTTCTTGTGGCTTTTTCGATCGACAATTTGTCCATATAGTTTTTGAAGTATCTCGAAACAACGCCGTCCCAGGTCAAGACAACCGGGATAATCTTTACCTTTGCATCATAAAGTATCGAAAGTTCGTTTGCGAGCAGATAATATTTATGAAATTTCTCTATTTCGACTTGTTTGAGGCGATCTTGTGACGTGATGCTTATGCAATCTACAATAACAAATATTAGTAATTCTTTATTTATTTATTTAACAAATATTAGTAATTCTCATTAATATATTAATTATAAAATGAGTATTCCCTTTAAAAATGTATAATATCATTTATTTAAATATTTTGACGTTCACTATTAGAGAATAGTGAATTTTTTTGAACATAAAAATATTAAATTTAATATTTCTGTATATTTGAAATTCCTTAAAATGAATAAATTACACGTTTTACATTTGTTAAAATGGTGAAAAATCGAAAACGCCTTAATTTTTTCAAAAGAAGGAAATAATCGAATTATATCATATAAATAAACACAACGTGATTCATCCTTTTATTTTAATGTTTCACTGGGTTGCATAAATAAAATTCTGAAGGAATATTTAATTTTCACTAAACCATTCGACAGAGATTTATTTGAATGATTCGTTAAAAAACGATCATTTGGATTTACAACCAATGAATATCTTTTAAAGTCCATGTCTCTAAAAATGGCGGAAGTTTGTAATATTCAAGGATTTCAAGCGTCAAATGGATTTCTTGAGAAATTTAAAAATCGATATTGCATTGCTTCTTTGCTTTATGTGGGGAAAATCAATTTGTTGAAACCTCTGTGATTGAAAATTTTACAGAAAACCTAAATAGAAAATATTTTGCAACAAATATTTTGTTCAAAAGATCATTCAAAGACAGGTATTGACAACTCTTATATGCACACTTTATCTAATTTTGTACTAATGATGGAAATTACGGAAATTTGAAGAAATTCAGTTTAATGAATTGTTTTATATTCATAAATCAAGCTTGGTTCGAAGTATCGGAATTGACAATTACAAATATTAATAAGTAAATTGATTAGAATTTATTTAATTAGCAGCAGAGAATTAGATGGAATGGCAATTCCGACGAAAGATGGCTATTGATATGCGTTGGAAAAGCCATGTCCGTTCCCGATGATCATTTCTTCTTCTGCTTGCCAGGTCCCCCAGTTTAATAAGGAATTTTTTAGTTCTGGGACCGAGGACTCCAGACGTCTCCACTGCGATCGGGGCAAAGATATGGCGTTGAGACAATGCACTGTATTTCTTGATTTTTAGCGTTTCTTCCAGGTTACTGCGGAGCCCGGCTCTCCGGCTGACAAATTGTTTCAAGGAAGCATTTGAAAAAGATTTAATACAGAACCTGACAGAAATAGATGATAAAAATTTTTTGATTCGTACAAATGATCAAATTGACGAGGAAATCTTTATACAGAACTATTTGAGAAAACTAAAACAGCTAGACCAAGCTGAAGAAAAAGATGAAAAAATTCATGTTCCGACACTATATGAAGCTAGTGAATATGCGACGGCGCTTGAATTGTGATTTCTTGAGAATAACTATGAACAAATAGGAAAAGCATACGAAATACAAAAAATTTCAAGAAATTATCAAACTAATCATTCCCAAAACTTACCGATTACATGATTAAATTTCTAAATAATCTTTGTAATTATATTTAATATTGTTTATTGTTATTTTGATTTCTGGTTCTATTTTTTTGTTCATTATAGAGAGGGTTGATGTATTTTTCTTTGAAAAAACATATTCACGCTATTTAAATGGCAAAAACAGCAATAAGATCCAGAATGTAGTTTATGTCAGAAATTCGTCTTATACACACGATGGTGTTCTTTAACTTTTCAATAACGAAACCGGAAATAATTTTATGCTTCTTTTAACATTTCTTTTAACACTCTGACCCTGGGACATCGTCGTCTCAGTCCGATCATTGTGGGCAGGATCGAATCTTTCAGAAGGATCTCCCTCGATTGATTCGGGGATCACGGAGGATTATAATTAATTGGCTTACCCTGGTCTTTTGGTCAATAAAGTATTTTTAAAAAAAAAACAAGAATATGCACCTGAGAGTTTTTCCAGCCGCTCTAACGCATTTTTTTAAGTTTTCGAAAAATTTTGCAGACAAACAAATTCAGTTCCTCTAAACCGCACCGGTAAGCTATCTAGCTCCAGTCAATCTTGTCAGTTTTTTTATACCCTTTTCCGGAGAACCATATTATTTTATAGCTCCGCACAGGCAGGACACACACTTTATTTTAAGTAGAGTTTATTTTTAGCTAATCCTAAGTAGGGCTGTAGAATGATCTTTACTTTTTTTCTTTTTTTGTGTGTGGGTCCAAGATAGACAATCCAGTTCCGCAGTAAGTTTTTACTGATGACGGGCCTTTAGAGATGCGTGGAACCTTCAGACGGATGAAAAGGGGACGGACTCGAACCCGTGACCTAAGTCAGTACAGCCAGAGATCTAACCCGGCAGAGTTCCCATTGAGAATTGATTCAATGACAATATTTGTAGATTACTCAAAGTTTGAGAGGAGATCGGAGTGTAAGTAATACTGAAGTTACAAAGTATAAAATCAGAGTTGTCCGGGGGTCTGAGGGCAAAGGGAAACTGTTCATTACCAAATTGAAGAGAAACGGACTAAGGCAGGACCATTGCGGCATCCCCTTGAGGAGTTTGATGTTCCTGGAGTGATAGCCGATTCTGAAACGAAAGAGTAACGGTTTGAGAGGAAGCACTGTAGCCAAAGAAAGACCTCTCCCAGTGGTTCACAAAGTTGGATCCTTTCCAGCAGATCTCGGTGCCAAACCCTGTCGAAAGCCTTCGAGATGTCTAAGAATACAAAAGATAGAATTTCTTTGAATTCCATTGCTCTCAAAACTGAGAACTGCATCGTCAGGAAAAGGTCACTGCAGCTCCCGTTCCGAGCGGAAACCCCATTACTGCGTGAGCAGAACGTTTTTCTCTTTGGCCAGGAAATCAAGGCGCTTTGCCATGATTTTTTTCATTAGCCTTGAGATAATTGGGATAAGGCTTATTGGACGGTAGCTAACAGCTCGATTCGTAGGCTTTCAGGTTTCTTGATCATCTGGACCTCGGAGTTCATACGACTGATTTTTTTAGAGCTTTAAGTCGTTGACGACAATAATATCAGGATGGGCGCTGTTTACCATCTTAACGAAGTTGTGATGCCGTTTTTTAGTAGATCGGGCATTCATAGCGATGATTTTTAAGGGGACTATGTTGCTGATTTGCTCCCTTCTAGCAGGAGCTTTTGCAGCATCTCCATTTCTACTCCAGGTTTAGTCAGGGCTCCTACACAGCGGCGATAAAATTCATTAGGGCATCTATGTTGTATAGGTCCTGCTCCGAGTGGGCACCTCGTTATGGCAGGACTTTGTCACGGAGGGCGTCTGCCTTCTTACAACGGACAGCGGTCAAATATCGCGCTATGAAGATCGTTAGTGTTTGACTTCGTGATGTTGTCGGAATCAAAGTCTGAATGCACACATCGGCTTTGGACGAACTCGTTGATAGCCCTTTTGTTCAGACTGACTCAGTGCGTTTGGCTTTTACCCAGCGGACTGGGCTTTTGGCCAAAGGGTTTTTTGCAGTCCTTGAGGCTGGTGTTGCAGCTTTGGCAAACGGGCATCCACCGTAGCACGCAAGGTGCCTGTGTTTGTCACCGCAGAGGAGGCATCTAAATTTTTTCGTGTCCAAGCTGGTACCATCGGAAGCATCTCGTAGTCGGGCTTGTGCCATTCGCAACGGATATGACTAAAAACCGCAGTAGTTTTAAAGCGGATGAGGGTGTTAACCTTGACTTTGGAGTCCAGAGTGAGTTTTCCAACCGGTATGTTAGCTCCATTACGAGTGTACCTTTCGAAATTACTTGCATCCTCTATTTTAGATTAAAGAGGCCGGATTTCTGCAAAGTTATCCGAGCTTTCGAGCAGTTAGCGATTTTGACATGAGGTTAAACTTCTTGATCTTGCTGGGTTTTTGATAGTGAGGATGTAGCAAAGGTTTTAGGTGTCAGGCTCAGTTTTTCGCTGAAAAGGTTTTTTAGGTTCAATAGGTTTTTGAGTTTCAGTGGGTTTTGAGGTTTCATAGGTTCAGAAAAATTTTTTGATTTAACTGGAGCTTGCTTTTGTGCTTTTGCGCAAGCATTAACCATGAGAAGATTATCCTTTTTCTTTAATTCAAAGAGAACACATTTGGCCACAATTGCTGAATACCTCAAGCGCAAATACAACATCCAAGATATTGGAAGCCTTGATTTGAACATACTGAGAGAATTGCAGAAGAACAGCTTAATTAAGCAAATAATGAAAAAACCATTACATGCAATTCTCTTTGATTGTTTGAATGATTCCAATGTCGACGTTGCAGAATCTTCTCATTGGTTATCACATGGAAATAACTCACCAAGATCCAAAGACCGTAATTTATTTTTCGACAATGTTGGGGGCAATTTTCAGCCACTGTAACTCTTCCAAAAGACTGTTGACCACTTAGCAACGAGGTGTGGTCGAATGCTGAATAGTGACTATTTACGACGACACAACGAAGTAGTGAAATGTGTACATCTACATCTATACAGGGAGTATGAATCAAAAATCTAAGAAATTGAAAACCCACTCTGTTCAATCTGTGGTTGCGAATAACTCTGTGGAGATTGGTGTTGACAAACGACAATTAATACGGATAAGAAGGTTGAGAATAACAAGCCGGATATCTTTGTACTTGACAAAATAAGGAACACAATCACGCTTATAGAGATTAGAATCACCTCTCAAAAAACGTGGGATGGTGTTGTGAGTAAATACTATAAACATCACTGCAATACTATTGGTTTTGGAAGAACTTACACGAGCTTACATTCAGTCGGTGGTTATCAGAAAACATTGGAGAGTATGCGTGTAGAACACAAATTTGGAATGATCCCTCCAGAAGAATGCCAAATGGAACAACGGAAGAGGCTCTGCCGAGTGAGGCCATTGAGTCAAACTTGAGAACGACCACAGAAGAGGCCAACCCTGTGAGATGGATGAGTGTGCCCATCGAAGAGATTGGCTTTAGCTCAAAAAGGAGGAGAATCGAGTGAGAGGACGCATTAATTAGTTCAATTGATAAATAATTAGTTTTGACTATCCTTTTTCTTTACCATGAGAATGAAAATTATATTTGCAAATTTATACTTTTGAGAATAAGAATTATATTTACAATAGTTAAGAGAGACAGCGAAAGTAGCAATCGTAGAGTTAGATTGCTGAGAATTTTCGTACGTATCTATTCAAATCAAATCGAAATTTATTCATTGCTTAAAAAGATTTACTGCATTTAATATGGTATTTAACATATTTTCCTTTCTTTCATTCACATTTTAAACAAGTTTTTACATAACTTTATTTTTTCTTGACAAGACATTTTTACTTAAACAGTTTTTCGAAACTTTGAAATATTACATAATGAATGCATTTTTTTAATAATTACATAACAATTTTAAGTAACAAGTAAAATAGAGAAGTTAACTAATTTAGATCAGTCGCCGAGCGGATGGACAGGCAATTTCCACGTAATATCGCGAACGATATCCGCTGAAAAAGCCAGCTCGTTTCACGACTGTCGTGACTCCTCCACGAGATGATTAAACCAATCTCTGAGAGGAGTTTGAGGGCTTTGGGTCCAATTATCCCACTGGTCTCGAAAGCCAGGGGAATGAAGCAGCAGGTATGAATGCATTAAAAGTAAAACGTTTGAAAATGATAATCCGTTTTTAATCTGCTAATTTTTTATTAGAAACAATTATTAAAAAAAAAAAAAAAAATTATAAAAAGTTATGTGACAGTCCGAATAAAATACACGCCGAATAATCTACACTTGTCACAATGGCTGAAAAAATTAGAAATCTAAAAATTAGTATGAAAAAAATCAATAATTGATTATTTATTTTAGTAGAATCACATTATTATTTTTTATTTAAAAAAGCGTGAAACATGCGTGTAGTGAGATTATTTAAGGAAAACTGACAAAATCAAAGAAATGAAGACTCCAACTTTGATACATCGTCAATCGAGCGGCATGAGCGATACAGGCTCACAAATTGGAAAGAATTTCCATTTTGAAAATGGAAAAACATATTTTCGAAAAAATGGGCTTAAATTGCGTTTTTTCTGTGAAGATGAAATCGAATTAAAGCTTAAGTGCGTTGAGGTCCAACTTAATAAATAAAATTAGGCGGAACATAACTATAACCACTTTGGAGAGACCGCTTTTTTCGAAATTAAGAAATCTCTATTAGGGATTGAATAGAGAAGAAATCTCTAAGGTGATTTCGAATTGTGCTTTCTGTCAGGAATAACTCCTTTTAGTAAATATCTTAGTCGAAAAAATTATTGTCTACGAAGCCTCCGATTACGCCAATCATTGCAAGGAGATGTAGGGACAGATACATTGCGGATTTAATTGACCTCAGAAGATATTCGGCGTTGAATGATGGCTTTAGCTGGGTATGAATTTAATGTTAATAAATAGATTTTGGTAATTGTGGATTCTTTTTCCAAATATGTAATGCTTGAACTGTCGGTGACCAAATCTTCTGAAGAAATCGCAGATTTATTCCAAAGATTTTTTATTATGTCGGGCCTCCGCTTATTCTACACACTGATAATGGAAGGGAATTTTGCAATTCCGCAAATGATGCTCTATGTACGAAATATGGTATAAACATGTACGTGGGAGGCCTCGTGCTCCTTGGGTACAAGGGCAAGTCGAAAGGTTAATGATTTAAAATCGATTTGTAGATTTAATCAAAGCATAAAACGCTGGATATCGTCGGCAAGTTCTTCTCAAAATTGTTTTGGACGATATCGCGAATGCATAAAGGACATCGTGTATGATTACAATAACAGCATTCATTCTTCGACAAAAAAAATCCCTTTTTATATATTCATGGGTGTTGAAAATCCTGGAAGGATTGATGAAGGGGGAATGGAGCAACTTTTAGCCTATGATTCAACTGGATTATCAGAGGCACGAGAAAGTGCATTAGAAAACTTAATTATTGCTGGCGAAAAAATGATTGAAAAAAGAATGGAGATACGACGAAGAAAATATCAATGTCGGAACGACTGTGCTTTAAGGTCTCAAGCGTCAAATTAATTTTTAGACAGGACAACGATGCCAATGTTCGCAGTATCCGCTGTACGATGGACTTGATGTTAATAAGTATATTGTTGTCGAGCGAAGAAATGATCTCTATGTTATCGAAAAGGAGGACGGTGAGCGGTTACACGGAATCATATTTCTCGATTAGAAAATTGATTAATTTTCATAAATCCATAATAAAATAATTTTTTATTTAAATTAACGATAAATTTTATATGAAAATTTATTAGGATAACCTAAAATGGAATAACAATATTCAAACGTATAAGTTAACTGCGTAAATTGAGTGTGGTTGGTTTTGTTTATATAAATTAGTAAAAAAGGTTAATGAATTTTACATTAAAAATCATATTTTTAATAATTAAACATTTTGTTGTGTAAATTTTTAATTTCAGTAAAATTAAAGAATGTAATTATTCGGCGTGTATTTTATTCGGACTGTGACAAGTTATATTCGTTTATTAGTAATGAAATTAATTCACATTAATAAAAAATCAATTGATTATATTCAATTTAATCTGAGAGTGTCGAATCGATTAAAACTCTTCAGCTTCAGTTACAAAATTAAAAAAATAGTTTTTATTTTTTTCTTTCATCCATATAATTTTCCAAAATTTTTTTCATTTAAATAAATTGAGTGAAAATGATTATCATAATCTTAAGCTGCTGATGATCGAGAAGACGTTGCCCCTCAGGATCGCAATGGATATTCTTTGGAACAACCATTGCTTCTCCCGAGGCTCTCTCCGTCTTCTCGAAAATAAAAAAAAATTTATTATTACAAGTAAATGTTGTTTTAAATATTTTTTGTAATCTGACAATAAACCATAAAAAATACAAAAAATTCAAAAAAAGGTCCTGCCGAGATTCGAACTCGGGTTACCGGATTCAGAGTCCGATGTGATAACCACTACACTACAGGACCTTGTTTGTAGGTCACAATTTTTTCACTCTTCATAATACAACACCAATTATAAAAGACAAGGAAGATCTACATTTGCCGAAGAGTTACAACTTGATAATTTTAAAATTCTAACGGGTTTCTGGAAAATCAAAAGGAGGCATGATTTTAGAATGCTAAAATTACACAAAGAATTCGACTGAGAAAGTACACCCCTCGACAAAAAATTTGGTTATTTAATCTTTCCTGCTTTTTTTCATTTAAAAACGAATAAATTCATACTTTAAGATCCTTTAGATCTTCTAAAATAATATTTATTTTGTATTTATAATTAAAATAGATTTAAATTTTAATATTGCAAGAAATTAAAGCATGTCGGCAATTAGGTTAGTGACATAAAAATTGGTTATAAAATTTAAACCGTCAAATTATGCTAGTATTTAGAGATTGATCTTAATAAAAAAATATTTTAGATATAATACTCTCGATTCGTTTATGAAAGGGAAAATAATTGCGCTATACGACTTAAATATGTCATATATTAAAATTTCTAAAGAAACCGTGTTCCATATTCAACAGTCGTAAATTTATCAAGAAATACAATAAAACTGGATCATATGACCGCCAACATGGTTCTGGAAGACTATCAATTTTGAATAATGTGCAAATTAATCATTTGGTACGCACATCAGAGGAAAATTCATCTTTAACTGCTTCTGAACTCTCTAATGAAATAGAAAAGTTTTCTGGAACACGTGTCTCGTCTCGAACCATAATACGAAATTTAAATAAAAATGGAATTTTCGGAAGAATTGCAAAGAAAAAACCACTTCTAACAAAAAAACACATGGTTTCCAGATTCAAAAAATTTCTTTAAATTTCAGACCATTATTTTAGATCAATAATTTTTCCTGATGAATGTATTTTTTAATTATCACTACCCAAAAAAGAAAAATTGTGTATAGAAAAAATTTAAAATAAATAAATCCTAAATATTACTCCAACTGTCAAATTTGAAAAGGTAAATTATGATGTAATAAAAAATTAGGAAAGTCATGGTGTGGGTTGTTTTTCCTATCATGGGGTAGGCGATTTGGTATTTATAGACAAAACGCTTAATTCTGCAAATATCAATCTATTTTGACCAATATTTTGCCATTTTCTGTACAAAAATAGGATTGTTGACTATATTTTTCAACAAGACAACGCTCCCTGCCATACATCAAAAATGATTATTCAATATTTTCGCGAAAAATATTAAAAAATTAGAATGGCCTTCGCAATCTCCGGATTAAATCCGATAGAGCATTTGTGGGCTTATATGAAGGTTCAAATTAGGCAAAGAAAAATGAGAACATTCAGGCACTGAAGGAAAATCTATTAGATATTTGGAATCTATTCCATCAAAAACACTTGAAAAATTAGTTGAGTCAATGAAAAAAAAATGTTGGGAGATCTATTCGGCAAAAGGAGGTTATTCTACATATTAATCTCACAATAACCAAATTTTATGCCAATGAAAGTCGTTGTTTTTTCCAAATTTCTTAGACAAAATTTCAATTTAAATAATTAAATTAATTTTTATCAATTTTATCAGATTTTAAAATATATCTGAAGAAAAAATTAAATCATTCTTTGTATGAATGAAGTAAGTTGAAGATTCACCAATATTTATGTCGAGGGGGTGTAGTTTATTTTCGTCAAGAATTTAAGAAAATTACTAAATTGTATAAGCCTGATCAAATCTATAATCTGGATCAGTGATTCTCAAGTGCGGCCCCTAATTACCTAAAGCATGCCGGATTGATAATAGAAGATCCAAGACTCGACTATGGAGGATTACTTTTCTTTGGAAGATTACACTCAGAGGCCGATTAAGGCCAAAATTCCCGGTTGTGTTTGCCTAGGACCTCAAAAGCTTCGGGAAGCACCTTAAAGATGAAGAGAAATGACTAAAATTGTGACCTCTAATTTTTTTGATTTATCATGTCATAATATTGAAAGTATCGGTTTTGTTTACCCCAAATACTGGTTTTCAGATCATAGTTTTATTTATACACTCTAATCAGAAAAATAATTTATGAATATCATTTATTAGGTAAACAAAGCATTTTTTAATGTATATGAGCTGATAAGCAAGCAATTTGAAATTTTGATGTAGTAAATTCTCAAATTGCCCCTTTAGCAGAACAAATTTGATAATTTTGACTTATTTGAATAATCTGATTTTTGTAATGTTACTAAAGTTCTAAAAGTTGATTAAAAGTAACATTTTTTCTTGATTGCCAAATATTGGTCTATTTCAACTTCTTCGACACGATTGGAAAAATTCCAAAGTTTGAAAATGAATAGACACAGATTGTAGTCGAAAAAATATTCAAACCAAAGACATTCTTTTTCAAATGAAAAAATATTCATCCCATCAAGGTTTCCTTACATTTTTAAAAATATACCAAAATCTACCAATTGTCTTCATAAAAAATCCACATCGAATTTTTGTAGGGACGAGAAACAATACATAACCTGATTTTATTATCATAAAAACTTTTAAAACACACTTAATTATTGATATATTTTAATTATTCATTAATAAGTGAATTAAGTAGCTCATTAAGTCTCTTCTTTATTCATGAATTGTCAATCAAGTACAATTATTTCCATTCAAGGAGAATTTTTTAAAAAACCCTGTTGAAAAAAATTATTGTTTAAATTTAATTTATTCTATTAATATCAATGAAAATTAATCAATTTTCAACATTTTTTTTATATCATTGCAGATCTCCCATGAGAAAACTAATAAATAGTAATACAGTAAAACCTCTGGTGCTCGCCATTTTCGGGACCGAAGAAAAAATGGCGAGCAATAGAATTTGGCGAGCAATAGAAATAATCAATAAATTTGTTGACATTGAAATTTTGAAAACATCTCCGTTTTCGATACTTTCCGATCATAAGTGAGTCTTTCAAGTCATATTTGAGCAAAGAAACAAAGAGAATCGAAAGAAATTAAAAGGAAAAAATTAACTAAAAAAATCTTTAATAATTTTTTTTAATTCAGCCATATTTTTAATAACGGTTTCGATTAGTTCCAACGAATTTATATCAAAATTTTCATTTTGATAAAAGAATGACTTTATTCTTTTCAACATTTTCAAAGCCTCTTCTGAAGTCACATGAGATTCGTCATTATGAGTATCTTCATCGTCATATTTGTGTGGAAAAGAATCTCCAGCAATATTAAGGTAATCTTCAATTTCATCTATTTCGGTAAATTCATGATTAATAAAATCATCTTTATCCACCGGGTCCAATATTTTCAAGATATTTACCATTTGATCATAATTATCAATTTCAACAGTTGGTCTTTCGAGTTGATTTTCACATTCGATCCATTTTGAATGTCCGAAACAATTTGTAGTTGTTTTGGTCGTTACTTTTTTCCAGACAAAATATGTAAAAAGAAGACCGTCTTTTAAGGTTATTTTTTATGAGCTTCCAGTGGATTTTCTCCATTTTCAATTTTTTCTAACATTAACTCAAATTTAAGTTTATTAAAATGTCCTTTGAAGGATCTAATGATTCCTTGATCCATTGGTTGTAGAATTGTTGTAGTCTTCGAAGGTAGGTAAAGAACTTCAATTGACTGTAAATCAGCGTAAAGTTTATGGGATGGGCATCGATCCACAACTAAAAGAATTTTTCGTATAAAAAATAGTTTAACCAAAAAAAATATTTATAAATGTTTTCAGCATTATATTGTTGAATCTTTGCAGAGATCAAAGAAGTAAATGCATCTTTTTCTTGTTTCTGATCAACTGCAGCAGATCCTGATTCTCCATATAAAGACCTCAATTTTAAGTTGTTCCGTATCTTGAACTTGCTTAGCCATCCATTGCTGGCTTTAAACTCTTTAATTCCATAAATATTAGCAATGTTCTTTGCTTTCAACAAAATTGAATTATCGTCCAGAAACTCCCCTCTAAGCTCAATGTATTCCATCCAAGTTAATAGTTCGGTGTCAATAACAGAATAAGTTAAGTTAGATAATCTCTTCTTATTGGAGAAAATAGGATCAGTAGACATTATTTTCTCTTTTCCAAGTCTTAAATCGTTCACAGCCCTTCGAGATATTTTTTTCTTCAAAACAGAAGAAAAAATGTAAGCTATACGGTCCATCGTGAGACTTTTGTTCTCCTCCATGTACGCAATAATCCGACGTTTTTCAGTAAAAGACAATCTTGTGCACTTACGCATGTTAAATTTAGCGTGGTTGAAATATTTTATATAAAAAATAGTTTAACAAAAAAAAATATTTTTAAAAATTAATGGCGAGATTTAGAAAATGGCGAGCAATAGAATATTTATCAAAATTTACTAGAAATTTTTAATTTTTTGAAAAATATGTGGCGAGCAATAGAGGTGGCGAGTAACAGAGGTGGCGAGCACCAGAGGTTTTACTGTAACAAGAAAACAGTTATTTATATTCTTTAAATTAAAAAATTCTAAAATCTACGACCGAAGCCAGGAAATATTTTAGTAGCGTTTTCTATTCTACTCAGAAGGCACTTATTAATGATTTTCAAATCGATAACTCACGTTTCTTTGATCACATCAGTCATCGGTCTGATATTTAAGAAGAAATGATTTTAAAACACTCCAATCTCAATTTTGTTACTCCATATCGTTAACCTCAGATTATTTTTAAATTCATATTCATCATAATTTTATGTACTATAATAAATATTTATTTATGCATAAATTCATTAATTTCTAATACTAAAATTTTTCATTAAATTCTTTTTAAATAATTAGTTTTATCATTGTTTTCACTTATCTATATCATTATTAATAACTTGTCGATACCATATATATTTTATATAGTCTATACCATTTTCATTTCAAGTTTGACATTTTTAATACCAATTTCGAGCTTAAATCGTTGTAAGCGCTTAGGTCTTTAATATATTCTTTGAACCCTAAGCTAACAGAATTGATTATAAAACATGTTCAAAATTAAATGTTATGTAAACTTGATTCATATAAATACAAAATGTAGGTCAAAATAGTTATTTTGACATTACCCAAAACAAATTGCTTTTAAAAATTTATAAAGCATGAATCAATTTTAATCGAGTGTGAAACCATCCAAATAAATTATCGACTAAATAACAAAGGAATTATCCAAAATGAAAAATCAATTTTACTGTCTAACCAATAATAAAACCAAAAATTTTAGAAACCAAATCAAGTTAGAAACAAAACAAGAAGACTTAATCAGTGCCCTCAGTGAGAGCAGAGACAATCTCATCGTCTGGGGCATCTGTCTCGAATTCAAAATTGCTTGTTTGAGTGAATCCAGCATCCGAAAGGCGTCTCACAAGTGTAGAAACTCCCTCCTCAGGAGTCTCAAACATTTCATCGTAGACAACCTGATCATTATTTTCCTAGTAAAAAATAAAAAGACCAAATTCAAGCACCCTCTCATCATTAGAAAGGATTGTAACAAAAGAGCCTCTTCGACAAACACAAACTGACACTGACATTAGACAAGTACACAAGCACGACGCGCCGTCGGCTTTTTATATTCATTTTTTACGCTGGAATTTTCCACAGTGGAAATTTCCACAATGGAATTTTCAAGAAACAATTGAGATAATTGATTTAAATACTAATTTTCTAGATGTATTGGATCGATAAAGTTATTTAATGAAATATTTTGACATTTATTTATTCAAAATTTTATAAATTCAAAATTAAAATTTATTTTAATTACAGACTTTCTTTACTTGCGGTAAAGATCATAGACCTTGAAATTGTGGGTTTTTGCGAACTATTAACACAAAAATGTGGTTTAGTATTAAAATACTTATATTTTGAAGGTTTAATATTTAATCAGATTAATCAACTATGTAGTCTATAAGAAATTTTTTTAACACTTGTAAGATACTAAAATGCGGCAACTATAAAGCTAATATTTTAGCTAAAGAGACTTAACTTTGTTTTTTTAATAAAAATTAAATTCCCAAGAATTTGTATTGATTCTTTGTACCATATTCAAGCGCAGCTCTATAATACCACGAGCTTTTAATATTTTTTTAAACAAAAAATCGCGGCTATTTTAGAAGAAAAATTTTAATTAGATATTTTCTACAATTATGCAACTTTCTCGCAGGGCATTTGATAGCCAACAATTGAAATCTAAAGCTAGTACACCTAATTAAAGACCAAAGAAGGTCAAAATAGTCAAAAGAAACTTAAAATGGATATCTGCTACTTGCTATAAAATCATTAAGCTTATCGTGTTCATTAATTCTGTACTAATCTATTAATTATTCCACTGCGGAACAGGATGTCTATCTCAGCCACAGCACAAAAGAAAATAGATGGAGCAGGCATCGCGAAAGTGTGTCTAATAATAATGATCTATTAATTTTAATTATTTCTTGAAAGGTATTTTAAAAACTCTTTCTTTGATATTTACTCAGTCATCATTAAACCAATATTTCAGAGAATTGCTTATCTTTGGCACATGAATCTTTAAAATAATTTTTAGACTGGCCGTTTATGGAATTTTACTAGCTACTTCCTGATCGTGGTGTCTTTTCCAGTTATTCTAATCAATATAAATCTTACTAGATAAATTCCATAAAGGTCTATGTCATTTCTTTTCAATTCTGTCTTGAAGCAAGGAATTGTGATTTATTAGAGATTCATTCTTGGCAAAGAAATTAAGCCAATTTTTAATCTATTTAAAACACTCAAGTTACAATCTAAAGGCACTTACAAAGTCAATTTGGCTGATCGGTTTCCATTTAGTTTATACTCGTATCAAATTTTATTCTGCACATCTGTGACTGAGCCCTAGAAATATTAACGTAATTATAAAGCCACCTCCATTATCGACGTATCTATTTTTCGACATAAATCATTATAATTGATTTTTTTAAACAATCATGTAACTATGGAAAAAGACGACTTTTACAAAAAATATTAAAAACGACTCAAATTCATAATTAAGTTTTTTTGCCACGTTTATTATCCTTCTACACATACGTTTCCATGCATTCCTGTTCAGTTAGTTATATGCTAGCTTGTGGTCATCATCTGTCTTCAATATGACCACGAATTTACAAGTAAATGCATCTTTGCTGAGAATTTAGCTTATTTAATAGAATATTCAGGTCGTCTTGTGCTTGGCTGGATAAGGAATTTTCGTGTTACATAAGAATAGGTTTAAACAAGTAAAGAATTAAATCAAGGCGGTTCCAGGCATAATTCTTTTGTTTTTCCATGCGATCCAAAAGATGTTTCTCCGAGTCTGACTTTCAAGACACTGGAGTTCTAATCTCTAGCAATGAAGCACATTTACAAAAATCTGATACTGTTGTATGAATGTATGAGGGTAGAATAGAATAAGTCAAGTTCTTCCAAGTTAGCAAGGACTTTGATTCCAGTCGGCACCTACACATTAATGATTGTGACCAGGAAGTTAAATCTGGTTCCCCATTTGATTTAAGACACCGCAATCCTGTCCGAGACGGGCCACACTCAGAATATATGCTTATTCAATTTTTACTTGATTACAAACCCTAGGTCATAGTGACAATAGGTAGGAAAGTAAAAAGCGTGTAATCTGCTATCTTAGAGCGTCTATGTTGTGTATTTTTTTCTCTTGCAACCAACAGATAGACATCTTTTGTTGTTCCAGATCTCGTGCGTCTTGGAGTTTCTTGTAGATGGGATTGAGTTCCTAGGCGTTTAGGGTGCCAATACAAAACTGAGAAAAAAATTGTGCAAAAAAGTGAATTCATCATCTTAACAAAAAATTAACTTTTTATGAATTCATATTTAAAGTATTTCGCAAAATTGAATATTTAAAAACAGTTTAAAAATCTTTTTAGTAGCTGGATACAGTCAACCCTCTATTTATTGCCAACGACGGGACCGACAAAAATAGTGGCAAAAAATAAGGTGGTAAAAAAAGATTTAAAGCTTGAATGTCATTTTATCATGATTTTAATTATTTTTCTATTTTTTGTTTCCAGCTGGTTTATTAGTCAAAATAAAGAAGATAAAATTTTTTTAGGAACAGTTAGATAATCTAATAATATTTTTTTTCTCCGTTCCTTGTTAAGTATGTTTTCGATAGTTTTCAATACAATAACAATCTATACAAACAAGACAAAAATTACAGATAGCTAAGTTAGTTAAAGGCCTCACGAGACACCCGACCAGCCGCGCGAATGGCGAAGACGTTCCCTCGGATCACAGCGATCGACAGACGTTCCAGGAGCCAAGAAAACTCTCTGGATCGTGACTAGTCCTTGAAATCCGTCGACCGAGCGAGCGAAGGAAGCGGAGTGTCTTGGGACCGAAGATCCCGGAGGACTGCAAGGCAATTAGAGTAAAGAGCAGCGAGTTGGACAGGTGGCCGTACTTGAGAATCTTTCGCTCCTCGGCCTGCCTGGAAGCGTGCCCAGGATTGGCGGCGGACAGAGCGAGATTTCCCAGCGAGAACGTGTCCGAGCAGGTAGAATCCCAAATAAGGGATTTCCCCTGCTCGTAGGGGAAGGTGGACATGCCGTCAGGGCGTTTGCCATCCCCTCTATCCAATCCAACAGGTTCAAGGATAGACGGGATGCCTGCTGAGGCGAGGGCTCTCTGTACGACTGAGTTGAGTTCACTGTGACGGGGGGCACGACCGGCACTCCGCCGGCAAGCGAGGGGATGCAAACCGTACTCGTCAACAGTTCCCCCACAACGGCATTTGTGCGACTGGCAGATTTTCAGCCCGACACGGAGTTCAATCATTAAAAAAATGTTCGGGCAAAACAAAAAGTGTTTTGAAATTGTTGAAATTATTCACAGCATCATCCAATCCAATTTTTAAATTTTCAGTACCTTCTATTTCCATTTCACATTCCTCCAAGTTTTTTGTCATTGTTAAAAATCCTGTCGTCAATAATCCGATCTTTTATTCTTAAGTCGATCTCTAGGATTTTCTCCTAATCGGGTACATCAATAATGTTTAGTTCATTTAGTAATTCTCCGAATTTCCCGATTTCATACAAAAAATCATCAATTATTCAATTCGTGAGGCTTGTTTTATTCCAGCAATTGTCGATAGTCTTAGAGTAAATGTCACTCCAAGCATAGTTTTTCTAATAGAAATAGCCTGTATTTTGATAAACTTAAAAAACACAATGATTCCCCAAAACACGAGACAAAAACACGTGATTAATTTAAAATTTTAATAACCCTTAATAAAAAAATTTTAATAAAATGGCAAAAAATAAAAAATATAAGGGAAAACAGAATTTCATTTTTTTAATAAAAAAGGAGAGTGGTAAATTATAGAGATGATAAATTGGAGAGGTTTGACAGTATATATTTTTGTAATTAAGGCTCGAATTCAAAATATTTCCAGCCTGATCATGGTCAAAAAATAATTTTTATTTTTTTAATTAATGTATTTAGAATTTAGTTTTTTTATTTTTTCAAATAATAAATAGTATAGTTCCAGTTAAATACAGTTTTAACTAAGATTTTGTTAACGCATTTTGAAAACAAAAATGTCAGAAAAAATAACAGAAATAAATTTTAATAATAAAAAGAACGGAAGGGATTACTCCGATGAAATGAAGCCTGAAAAAGAAACACTACAAATTCGTTCAATTTTAAAAAAACCGAACAATTCCAACAACAGACAACATAAAGATATCACAAATAGTAATACTTTCAGATGATTATTTTAAGCAAAGAAAGTCCGATTTGAGACAATAGAGTACCGAATCTTTGAAAATTTCAATTCTTCGCACGATTTTGAGGAAAAATTCGTATTAGGAAAATTTTCATTGACCTTCGAATATTTTGATTTTGAATCCGGTGTAGATTATTGGTGTTATGATTCAATGTGCTTTGAAAATTCTAACTTTCGAAATTAAATTTGTTTAATAGTTATTATTTTGTTAAATTAGTGCATAGATAATTAAGAGTAATCTATTGTTTCATTTAGATACGAAATCATAAAATCATTAATTTAAAATCCGTAATATTATACGACTTTAACTTCCTTTTGTCGTCTACAATCAAAATTGTATCCAATCAATAAAATTAATTATAATGACAACATAAATTGATTCAAAATACACAGACATGCAAAATAAAAAATGGGTGTATTAATGACGATTGTCAATTTTTCGATCAAGTTTTTATATAATTGACCATTTTTCTTCTTCTTAATGAAATGAAATAAAAAATCCCTCCGGTCATGGGTCTTCAAGGCAATTTTATCGCAGAGCATACGCAACAATCTCTCGGCTTCTTTACCAACTACGCCAGTGGTCTCAAAAGCAAGGGGGACAAACTCGTGGAAAGAAAGAATATCGATATTTGCCTGCTACAAGAAACGAAGTTACCCACGGGTCGGGTGAGGGCTTAATGACCCTTATCAGGAAGGGAATTGCATTCACAAAACTCATGAAATCTTTACAAAACTGGCCCAAGATGCTAACTCTGAAGTCATGGGACTTAGTATTTATACCTCCAACGGAATTATTAGTATTGGAAACTTATATATTCCCCCACCGGGGTCACGCGCCAAAGGATTTACTGTCGATCTGTCTTACTGTGGACAACTTACTGCTTTCCGGAGATTTTAATGCCAAACACCTTCTGTGGTTTCAAAAACAACCGGCGGATGCGAGAGAAAACCTCATTATTTTCCAATTCAAGAGGCTGTCCATTATGAACGATCCAAAGAAAAATACAAGGACGCCATATAACGGAAAAGAATCGACCACATCCCCAGACTTAACCTTGTGTTCCCCGAAATTAGCACCATTTATTTTTTGGACGGTAAACTATGATCTACAGACTGATCACAATCCAATCATTATACAGATAAATTGTTCTCCAATGACCCGAAAGAAACATGATTCCTACTACGATTACAATAATGAAAAATGGTCAGCTTATAAGAAATACGTCGATACGAAACTTTCCACATTTTATCCGGAACCCAACTCTTTCGATAGGGCAGTATACCGGAAAATATCAGAAAGAAAACAAAACCCAGAAATTATCAAACTGATAAAGGAAAGAAACTTCCTCAAACGCAAAAAAATTTTAACCAAAGAAACAACAAAGAGAATAAGGACACTGAATATGGCGATCCGGAGCAAGATTTATGAAGCACAACTACAAACCATATCAGAAACACAATAGGCCACCAAATTTTGTACGAAAACCAAAAAAGGGACATCTATCAACCCCTTTTCTACATGATTAAGTCACATTGATAATCCAACACACAAAGAATACAATTTCCTGTGGTCCAGACGGAATACCAATGATTCTGCTCAAGAAACTGGGCCCTGTAGCTATCACGGCATTAACGGCCATCTACAACCAGTCAGTAAATGAAAACAGTATTCCAAATATATGGAAACAATCAAAAATCCATCCAATCTTAAAATTTATTAAAAAGGGTTGAGAAGGAAACTAAAACAAGAAAAAACGATTGTATGCTAAATTGATATTTACGAGGCTTTTGACACGGTCTCCCGAAAAATTCTTACGCAGAAAATTTACTCTTTTAATATGGAACCAAATTTAAAACTATGGCTCGCCAATTTTCTGAATGGACGTCGGGGTAGAGTCTACAAGGGCAATCGAAGATCTGCATCGAGGCTACTACCGAATGGAGTGCCACAAGGTTCCCCCTATCCCCCATATTATTCAACCTAATGTTGAACAATATGCCTCTTCCTGAAAACAAGAATGACATTTTACTATCATATGCGGATGATATAATCGTTGCATCGAAAGACATATGTGTCAGCGAAGCTACGGGAAGATTACAGAAAAATATAAATAACCTGTGTATATGGCTCAATGCCAATCTGTTGAAAGTAAGCCCGGAAAAGTCTGAGCTAGCAATTTTCACAACTAACAAAAGACTGGGGAATTTGTCGATAAATGTGATCATGGAAGGGAAATCAATTCCTCAAAATAAAACTCTAAAGATACTAGGGATCACCTTTGACACCTTTCTAACCTTTACTCCCCATACGGAAAACGTGTTGACGAAATTCAATAAGAAACTAAACTTTCTTAAAGCATTTCTTGGAAACTTGGAAGACGCCAAAGGAAATTACCGATTAGAGTCTCTATACACCCAATACATTAAACCGACAATTGTTTACGGATGTACAGTATGGGAAAGCATAAATAAATTATATAGAACGAAAAGAACACCTAATAGTAAAAAAGTTATCTGAGGCAGTTGAATCTAAGTGCTTGTATTAATGGAGCTGTTCTTATAAGAACTCTATATATTTCGTTCGGTGCCTTAAAATTTAGTTTTTTTCTGACATTTGGTTAGAGAGAGGCGTAAAGCTGTGCTTTCTTAGAGGTTAAAAGAATTAAAAAAGAGGAAGAAATAAGTATGTGGAGTGACATTACTTGTTCACTCTGAGAAAATTAGGTAGTTAATTACTGTATTTATTTAGTAAAAGGTTCATTATAATAAAGTATCGACATGGTACAATTATATGCAACAAATGTTAATTGGTTTTATTTATCTATTACCACTTATGGTAAATTAATAATCGACAAAAATATAGATTAAGCTGCTATTTATTTACTTTAATAATCGGTTAAATGACATTCAAAATGAACTCAAAAATTGATCTGTCCTAAAAAATCGCTAAGATATTAGACTAATTTCAATTAATAAAATACAATTAACCCACAAAAAATCAAAGAATAAATAAAAAAAAGTAGTCATAAAGAAAAAGTTGGTTCACTAACACGACGGGAGGTTTTTGGCTTTATATTACTTACCAAACTCTCACTAAACAAAGAAACAGCACCCGAAGACAAACGCAGCCCTAAATAAATTAAAAACAAAAATCAACGTTCGACAATTGGTGGGGCAATCATATAATAACGCTGCTGTGAAAAATCCTGTTTTTTATCTGACAAAATAGCGCTCCTGATAAACCCAGTGTCCAACATTGTCATTGCATATGCCAAAGCTTCCTTTCTACGTCTGATCCCAGCAACATTCTGCAAAAGCCAGACAATCAAATCCGAGCCCAGAAAAGCGTTAGAAATTGGCATTTTAAGCCAAACTCTGTCACGAATAGGCAACGAGTGAGGAATATCACTTCTGAGCATATTCGCCACAATAATAAACATATCTGAATTTATGCTCAAACTATCATTCTGAGTTATTCTCCCTAAAATTTCTTAACTTTCAATACAACTACTGGCAGAGACCAAAGTCCCCGAATCACTGCAATGAGCCGACTTTAAATTCGGATCCTTTTGCAACGAATTTATTAAATTTGGAGACGAAAACTCCGCCAAAACAAGAGAAAGGCCATATCTTTGCTTAAAATAAATAAAATACTTTTCAGGCTTAAGAGAGTCTTCTAAAAGTTTTAAAGCCTGGAAATTTGAAATATTCTCTAAAGAAGTTCCGTTGACCTCAAGAATGAGCATTCCTACACGAAATCTGCCATAAATATCAGCCGCTCCACTAAATATGACCAGAATTATAAACCCAGGAAGAACTGAGTCAATAAATATTCCCTGATCGTGCCCGATTGAGTTGATCCGACCGGAAAAAGTAATCCCGAATGGGACATAAGGAGACAATCTCAAGTCCACATGCACAATTTTAACATCAGAAAATGAAAGTCCGCTCATTATGCTTGAGGATTGACAAATACTACTGCAGGGAAATTGCTTTCGATTATTAAAAAATAATTACTTTTCTTTTTAATTTCCGATTTAGATTTGACCAGGAAAAACCTGTAGCTATAGAAGAAATACTACAAGAATAAATTAATGACTATTTAAATACCAAGATTGAGTCGATCGGGCTGGTTCTCCACCAATATCAACAGATTCCTGATATCTAAATTAATATATTAATCAATATATTTATAATCGCTTAAAGGCATATGCTACAATATGAAGTAACCTGTTAGAAACAACACAGGCGGAACTTGCGGGTGAATTCTTGTCACTAATTTTAATCAACTGTTAATATATATGAGAAAATAAAAACCCATAAATCAATTCTTCCATTTGGATTGATTTTAATAGAATCTGTGTCCTTAATTTCACGTCGAACAGAACTAAAATAATTATTAAAGATTACCCGATTTCATCATCTTGGGATGTTACAAAAAAACGATAATTATTAGATATTTCTAATTCGTTTTTAAGTAAATGGACTGGAACAAGCATATGATCAAGTTCGGAATATATTTTCCATCTTTGACTGTTTATTTCATAGACATAAGGGGTGGATTCATTTTCAAAATGTAACATTACTTTAACTATGGACATATTTCAGAAAGTTTTAATGCAACAAAATGTTTAAAATGTTTTTTAAAGGTGTAACAAAGCAATAATAATTTATTTGATAATTAAATTAAAAATATATTTAAATAATATAGTTAATTAAAAAAAATGTATATATTATGTGGCGAGCAGAGAGTGAAAAAGTTACAGTTGTTATCAATGTTAAATCAAAGAATTAACATTTTAGTCTTTTACTTATAAATTAAGTAATAAAATTATCTGTATTTTGCTAAGTGATCCACGTTGATAATGTTTATTATAAAATCTTTAATTAATTCGATCATAGGACATTTCTTAAATGGAACTCAAGATTGGTTCCAATATTCGGATTAATCTCAAGGCAAACTATTTTGGAAAATCGGGCGTCTCTTTTACTTTGCTTTCTTGGCTTCAGTGTTAGTACATATAGCACGTTATGTCTTCATAATCATTCCCAAAAATTCGAAAATAGTCATTTTCTTTAATTTATTTTACTGATTTAATAACTGAATTCGATTTAAAACCCATTTTTGTTATAGTAGAGCATTAAAGTCAATTATTTGTACAAACCCTTAAGTTTGATGTTCGAAAAAAGGGCTAAATCGTTTTTTAGCGAAATTTTGAAATTATCTAGTCCGTAGAAACTCAGTATTATAATTATATAAATTTGAGTTGCTCCTAGACCTCAATTACAGTAGAAAAAAATTCCAATCGAGATGTTTTAAGTGTATAGTCTATCTATAAACAAGCTTTTATAGTTTTTGTAGTTTTTTTAGGATTAATGATTGTAGTGAGATATTTTTTACATATTCTATTCTGTTACATTTTTAATCTAGATTTCGAACTTGATATTCAGACATTGTTGTTTTCATTAAAAATTCTGCATAAAAATTTAGTACCAACTATTGAAGAGTATAAAAATATTGGTGATTAGAAAGCAATAAGATTGATGGATGTTTAACTAAAATAAAGAAGTCAAGATTTCTAAATAAGACAAAATGTTTCTTACTAAAATTATCTAAGCTAATAACCACGACAAAACAAAAAATTGTAATTTATCAGGATGATTTAAAAACGATAAATTAAATGTCTGAATTTACTTTTGAAAACGCATTGTGGATTAAAAAAATTAAGAGAATACTCTGAAAATATCAGAGATCTATAATCCGAAAAGCTTGTGGTGAATGTATGGAGTTTCTTCAAAGTCAGCCGTTAAAAGCACACATTTCTTTTATGGAAATTAAAGCGAAATCTTTAAGAGAGCATTTCAAGATCGATATGGTAGATTTTAGTCGCTTGTTTGAAAGAAATCATGACCTCAAACATAATTTTAACGTATTTGATATTTTTTCTAAATTTTGGTTTCCAGAATGACTAATTCGAAAGAGGTAGTCTATTTCACAATACAATAGAAATATTCATTCAGTCAATTTTGCCATATTAAAGTTTTATGGGGGTTTAATATCCCAAGGCACTCTCAATCACAGGCTTAAATTGTAAAGTGTAATCAATTGTTAACACGCTGATTACAAAAAAGACTATTTTTAAATAAATCACGATTTACGAGCCTTGATTCAGTTGTCTATAATTACAATATAAGTATTCATCCAGTCTATTTCACGGTTTTATTTTTAGTTACAATAAGACCTTTTCTGCTGAGAAAATAATATTGGAAAACAAATTGAAAAAAAATTGGACTAAAACAAATCAATTTTTGACAATAAAAATAAAACAAGTTCATTAGTATGTAATGTTAGAAATATAGATGATTAAATTTTTTGATAAGATATATCTGATTTTGAAGTCATTGTTGTAATATCTTTTGGAGAGATTTCCGACTTTTTAGTTGAAAACCTTGTTGAACAATGCAATTTAGGATTCTTATTAGCACTATGCCTATTTCGACTTCTCTTAGAAGAAAAGCTCATTTTACAGCCAGGTACAGTACAGAAATGAGATTCGCATAAATGCACTGCACTGACATGTATTTTTAGAGCTCCTCTGTCACAAAATGTCTTTCTGCACTTACTACAGAGAACTCGTTTCTTTCCGTTTTGTTCAGTTATAATACCTCCGTAAAAATTTTCTTGAAACGAGAAGTTTTTTTTGGTTTTGGTTATTATCGGAATGACCGATCCGGATGTATTCGTATCATTTGAACGATTAAAGTTTTTATTGTAACTATTGATTAACTGCTCTTGTGAAAATGTTTTTTGTATTACAACATTTTGCATTTGCTTGGCAAAAATCTCATATAATTGACTCATATAAAGCTCACATTGATGTTGAAAGATAGAGTATACAAACATTTCAAAAGTGGGAAAATTGCTTTTATGTAAATTTTCAACGTTGAATTTTGCATTTTGAATATTTCTAGAATCATCCGGTTTGTGCTGTTTTGATGTATACGTTTGGCTATGATCGGTATAAAGTTTTTGAATTTTTAATAAAATAAAATGTTCTTCTTCTTTTGATATTAAGGTTATTTGGGATTTTTCGCTATTCTAAAATTATTATAACCTATAAAATTACTTTAGAATATCTATTAAAATTCTCCAAAGTCCAGCCCAAAATATTGAGTTTTTCACAGAGTTGATTTCCTGGAAGGAGTGTGGTAACTAATCGACAAAAATGTTGCAAAGACGTTGGAATTTGACAATTCATATATAAAATAGCTTCAAAAATTCCAATATAAATTTGAGATAATTGACATTGACTAGATTTTACTACAAAGTCAAATTCAACATCTAATTCATACCATGACAGATCAAGAAATGATGACAAGAATAACATTCACGACTCAAAGGAGATTTACATACGAATTTTGAGCAAGTACAAAGCGAACATAAGTTCATAAAGTTCTTAAATAGTTATTATAAAAGCAAGTTTAAATTTAAAATTGATATCAGACCTAAAAAAGCAGTTAAAACTTAATTTTAGTGTTGAGTTGTTAATATAAGTTTTAAAAATTTACTAAACTATAGTATTTAACTATATTTCACTTTTCAAGCAAAGATTTTATTAAAAAATGAAACTATTTTTACAAAATTTTATCTAATAAAGTACTTTTTGTCTACATGTAAGGCGACGATTAAGCATTCGATAAAACAATATTGATAAACCACATTTTTATTGAGATTATAATCGCACTAATTTGTGTTATATAATATTTAAAATCATGTATTAATTTGAAGTAAAAATCATCACTTATTGTAATAGCGCTAGCAAAATGTGAAACCTTATGTAAAAAATTTCCTGTCAAATCCATATTAAAAATATGATTCAAAATACGGCGTTCTAAAAATTATAGATACACAATGCGCAAATTGATTATTAACTCAACGTAAAGCGTTTATATTAATGTCAAGTAATCTCAAATTAAAAAAAATTAGTTTCAGTTATAAATTTAAAATTGGCACTATTCGTTTTAGTTTTTTTAATTTATAGATGAGATCAAAGTAACATTAATATTATGATTATGCCAAAATCACTTAAAGTTGAGAAATGACAATCAAACTGACACCCGAGTGTTCTTTAAATAATTTTTATCTAATTGACTTTTTACCACTTCAAAATAGCTTGTTAGATAAACATGAAAAAAACTCGATATTTTCATTGGATTAAGAATTAAAATATATTACTATATGTATGATGAAGGACAATTTCTTTACTAATTGCTTTAATGGAAATGTCAAATTTGTCGCCTGTCTTATTGATCATTCAGAAATAAAAATAATGAATAACATGTATCGTCTAATCTAAACCGCAATATTTATTTGCCAAATTTTTTTAAAAATATTGGTACACTTATATAATCTAAATAATAAAATATTTGTTGTAATAGAAGAATTTAAAATTTTGAATTGTAGATTACTAGATAAATCTATCGAGAAACCACAATGTTTTTCTCTCTAGATATAGACGAATTCAGATAATTTATCACAGCGAAACAACAGGATACTAGACTTTTTAAAATTCCTTGGCATTGAAAATTGCAAATCGTGGGCGTTATGTCAACAAAACGAGGTTCATAAGAGAAAGCTTAGACCAAGTAGCCTTCCAGACAAGAAATTTTTTGTCTGACCATGAAATATTTGTGGTTTTCTCATTAATATGAACATTTCGATATTTTCGAAACACGTAAGTGCCTAAACTACACAAGTGTCAGCCACACAATTGTGCAAGAACAAGAGAACACATTAGTAATGCTAATTAATCCGAATTGAGGAATAGGGTCTCTCGTTTTTGGTTTTCTCATTAATTTTATTATTTATTTTTTAATTTAATTTAAGTGATAACTTTTTTATTTTATCAAGAATATTTTTATTATATTTTTATTTAACAAGAGTACAAAATTCATAAAATTTTTAAACACTTTGATAGTGAAATTAAAAAATTATTTTAAAAGAAGGAAATTAGAATTCGCCAGTGGCCGCAAACAAGTTACCTCGCAAGATTGCTATAGATACCCCCTGGTACAGCAAACTGGTTTCCCAGTGGTCATTGGACTTCTTTCCAATTCATAAATTGATGAGAAAAAATAATTTTTTTATTTTCTAATCAGTTTGAATTACATCGTTCATTCCCGATGTTATTGTGCTTAAAGTCATTTTAAAGTTAACGACAATCTTGATCATTTTTGATTATTTACAGAAGCTTAAGAATTTGTTCAAATTCATTTCATGATTCCGTAAACGAAAATCTCAGTTTAGAGGTTTTTCCTCAAAAAGAGAGTTTTCCTTAAATTTAGGTCTATCCTGTTCGATTTCTTACTTTAATAATATAACCAAGAACTACAATTTTTATTTTTTAATACAAAATCAATTAATTTTAATCATATTTTTTGTTTTTACATCTGCTTTGAATCTGAATAGATCAAGTACATTTTCCGGAGTCTCTTGCTGAATAACATTTAGCAGCATTGTGAATGCGCATTCCGCATTATTTATAATTTATTGATCATCCAAATGTTCAAGTTCGCTGCAGTCATATTCCAAAGCTTTTTAAATCAATATTGTATTGAAGTGTCTGTAATCTCGTCCCATGCAAATTTCGGACATGAAATAGCATCCTATTTTGCTTCTTTTCTCTCTTATTTTTTTGTTAAATCGAGATAACCAATTTTTAAACATATTTTTTGTCATCCAGGCTTTGCATGAATCATCATATTCAATGCCGATTTCTTCAGATTCACATCTTTTAATACTCTTGGTGACTTCGTAATCCCAATTATAAGCGGTTTATATTTTTCTCCTGTTTAACTGCAACACAAAAGAGGTGTCATACGTTCTTTTCTTATTTTATGTCCTATTTGTGACTCATTTCTTTTAACAAAACTCTTTTGGAAACAGCTTTATAAAATAATAAAGTTTTATCACAATTGAAAATGTTTTTTTCCGCCATAGTTTTCAAGCAAATCATTGAAAGTCGATCAAAAGTTTTCCGCACATCCTTTATCAGCTTATCGTGATTCTCCATGTAAAAGTCTGAATTTTATGTCGAATTGTTTCTTGAATCTGTAAAGTCATCCATTAGAAACAGTGAAATCATGATTGCAGTTTCTATATGCAATTTTACTTGTAATAAGCTGTAAGGTTGGGCCAATTGATTGGGAAACCTTTTGAACTGAGATAACGAAAAATCTTATAAACCTGGGCATTCAATTCGTATCTAATTATCACTTTGGATGTTGTGTAGCCTTGAGCTAGGATTCCTTCTCTTTTCTTTTTTAGTATAGCATTCCTTTTGAAATGTTAAATCCTTCACAAATCATTTTATCCTTATGACCCGACTGTATATCCTTTTAAATTCTAATCTTTTCACTTTGATTTTCTAGGCATTGGCTTTCTAAAATTCACAAATTGATAATTTCAATTTTTTATCTGTTAAAAAATTGTTGATCCGGAAAATTTAAATCTATTAAGAGTTCTCAATTTTCATATGTATTCTATAAGCTCATATCTTTGCTTGCTTCTTAAAGATAGAAATAGACACAAGAAACAATCTACAAATTTTATATGACTACAGTCCGTATAGAACAGTGTTTATTAATGTGGTCCCCAAAAATTTTACGTGGCCCCAAAAATATTTTTGGGTCGATTAATATTTATGACCAATTTTTGTATTATTTGGTTAATTGAAAATGGAACGATTTTTATGTCCAATATGAATTTTACCCAATATAGTGGATCTGACAACGTCGATAAAACGCAGATATGCGACGTCATAATGGAAAACAACTCTCTGAAAATGTCACAATTAAAAATACATAAGGAAAAAACTCATTCACAAAATATTGACACTATCAATAGTTTTATTGAAAAGAGAACTAAATATGATAAATCTATAAAACTTAGCAATTCCGTATTTAGAGAAACAATTTTAAAATATTAAAAATTATTTTTTTAATTTCCTTAGCCGACTAAAATGTACTTTCTCAATAATATCCCCCTCCTCATTTTCTAAGTCTAATGTGCCTCCGTCCTGTTTTATCACTCTATATGCAGATGTATCTATCTGGTCATACAGAGGATATTTTCCTGTGTTTTCATTTATATCTTGATCCATCCGTAAAAGTGCGTAATCTCCAACTGATATTTCCTCTTCATCAAATCTCCATCTTCTCCTTTTTTTCATTTTTTCGCCCGCACTTTGCAAATTGTTAAGTACGTCTTCTTGCATTTTATTCAGTTCTTCGCTTTCTTGATACACAAAATCTACTTCTTCGTATTCATTTTCTCCTTATCGTAAAATAATTTCATAATTACCAGTAAAAGCCAATAAAGACTGCATAATCTTATCATCTAATTTTTTTTCATATCCCACTCCCCTAAAAATGTTAAATGGAATATGCTTCGTAGTGTCATGTTTATAATTATTGTATTCGTAGACAATTCTTTTAATATTTGCATGATATTCTCCAAACATTCCATTTGAAGCGCTTGTAGAAGAGTGGTCTTTTACATATGTTAGACCAGTGGTTCTCAACGGTGTGCGATTCGCCCCCTAGGGGCGATTTTTTCTGCCAGGGGGGCGATGGCTGATTGCTAATGTTTGAAAAATTAAAATCTTATGTTAGAAGTCGATAATCATTGAAAAAATAAAGATATATGTCACCGGTTTTAGAGCGGACCCGGTTTTTGGAAGGACCACACAAAAAATTGTATAAATCGTTTTATTTTATCCTGAAAATAGTTATACAATAAATTAGACCACGTTTAAATAATTTCTTAAGCTGTTTCTGATTTTATCATTGCTCACAAAACCAACATACCCTTCTAAAGTGCTTTTTATTTTATTTTATTTATTTATTTATTAAACACCAAGACCACAGTTAAGACCGAACTAATTAGCATGTGATCCCGACGCACTTTGACGGAGATCCTCCGGAAAGGTTCAATCCTATGCAAAGTGCATCGTCCTGCGACGACGATGTCCCAGGGGGTAGGAGAGCTATTGGTCCTTTTTCGGTGAGCATTAGGTGCCCCCTCGGCGTTTCCAAATCCAGTCGAAATCTCCAATTTGTTGCCATTAATCTCTTTGACTAATCGCCTTATTTTAATTATTATACCTGACAAAAAACACAGTTTTTAATAACATTTCAATCTCATTTCGAGTAACACCGTAAATTTTTTCTGACAGCTGACTAATCATTCTATCTCTGCCAAAATGATTATAATTATGTGCCTTCTAAAATTTTCATTTATAACATAATTATTATAACCAAAAAGAATTCTTCGATATCAGTTTAATGAACATAAGGAGATTTATAAATAACCTCAATCATTGTTAGTTTTAGTTCTTTCTCTTCTATACAAAAAAATCTGAGTAAGCAATTGTTTTTTCGAACAAATGCCTTTCCGTCAGAGAATTCAGATTTTTTTGCGTGAATTCTAAATCTATGCTTTTCTCTTTTTCAATCACTTCATCTAGATCCCTCAACTCTTTGATTTTTTAAATTTTTTGAAGATTTGCTTTTGAAAGTACAACGAAACCCATTTTTTATGTTGAATTTAATTAATTAATTATTACAATAATATAATAAAAAATAAAACCAATTTTTATTTTCTAATGAAAATAAATTATTTTATCCATTTTTTATTTTAATATACGCACCTGGTCCTCCCAAAAACCGGGTCCGCTCAGAAACCGGTCACAATATATAATCGAGTCTAATAATATTTATTAATAATATGATATTTTTATTATATTTTATTTAAATTTCTAAGCGTGATTTCTAGTTATCTTTATGGGTCGTGTTCAAAAAAAAGTCAGAATGTATAAAGATGAATATATTTAATTGCAAAAAAATTATCTGAAGAATTGAATGCATCAATGCAAATTGTTATCAAAGTTATCAATAAAATTAAAAGAAACGCAAGTACGATCGTATTTTTCGTGAATACTGCACTAATCAAAATGAAGATTATGTTAGGTTACTTTTACATACCGAAGTAAGATGGTTATCCAAGGGAAATTGTCTTGAAAGATTTGTGATATTATTTGGTGCAATTGTTGATTTTTTAAGATTACAAGAAGAATTTAAATTGTTTAATTCCTGCAAAATTCATAGAAAAAATATTTTTTATTTAAATTGGATTTTTAAAAAATTAAATGAAGTTTCATTGGCTTTACAAGGAGATTATGTTAATTTAATTGATTGCAAACGATTTATAAATACATTCATTGAAAAATTCAATTTTACAAATTTAATTTAAGTAATAGAAAATTTGGAAAATTCGATTTTTGTGACCACACTTTTGATGACAACGATCTGAAAATTTATGAATTTCATTTAGAATCTTTGGAACAAGATTTGAAAAAAGATTTGAAGATTTAATTAATTTAAACTTTTCTGATTGGATGATTAATCCTTGGTTGCCCATTCATTATGATTCTGATGATGAATGTCAAGAAGAATTAAAGAACTAAAAAACGACGAAGAACTGAAAATAAAATTTAAAAATGAAAACCTGACACAATTCTGAGGAGAAAAAAATCTATAAAAATGAAATTCCCGAAATTATGGGAAAAAATGATGCCAATAATATTATGTTTTCCTACGTCATACTGCGTAGAGAGAGGATTCAGCACTCTGAATAGTATGATCGGAAAAAAAGAAACAAACTAAATATAGAAGAAAGAGGCGACATTAGAATTACACTTACGAAAAGAAGTACAAATTTTGAAAAACTTGTCAATCTTCATCAACCACAAGGATCTCATTAAAACTCTTATTTTTTAAATTAAAATTTTTACTAATGAAATAAGGGGGCGATATAAAAATTGGAGGGGCGAAAAAAATTCCAAGGGGGCGATACAAAAATAAAGGTTGTGAACCACTGTGTTAGACTTTGTTTTAAAGCCTTCGTAAATAAAGTTAGAGTTTTTTCAGATATGAGGATGTAGATCAGAGGTTGTCAAACGGTGTGCCGCGAGACGATTTCTAGTGTGCCGCCTGACAAATACAAATTTGAACAATTTTTTTCTCCAAATTAATTCAAAAAGATAAACAAATTAAAATAATTACTAAAATTAAAATAATCATTTTTTTATTATATATTAAATGACAATTACATGGTTAGCCATTATTTATTAATTTTTTAATAACGTGCGTATCAACGTGCTTATGGGTAAATCAGTTCGTCGTTCTTATAAAAATTCTTATTTGTCATTTGGATTTATATGCAATGATAAAAATAAACTACCTCAATGTTTAATTTTCATGGAAGTCTTGGCAAATGATGCTATGGTTCCTAGCAAACTAAAGAGACATTTTACTTCCAAGCATCCGGACTATTCCGAAAAATCTGTGGATTATTTTATCCATTTTAAAAAACAATACAAGTATTATTTAGTTTTTACTATGTATCGTAGATCTAGTCAAATGATGTTCAATGAAACTTTTGTAAACACAAAGGGATCATTAAAATGTTCATAACTGATTTCAGAATTGATAGCAAAACAACTAAAACCTCACACAATTGGCGAAAACTTGATAGTCGTATTATTGCTCGAACTATGTTTGGTGATAAATATGAACAAAAAATAATGAAGATACCTTTGTCAGATAACCTGAATCAAAAAACTTGTCTATTAAAGAAAATGAAGAAGTTATTTCGCTATTTTATGATCGATCCTTAAGATTAAAGATGACGGAGTTAGACATTTGAGAATTCTGGATATATATTCAAAACATATATCCCAGTTTATCAAAACAAGCACTGACCATAATTTTACAGTTTTCAACGACCTATTTAGGCGAAGCAGGTTTTTCTAAGCTGCATAATATGAAATATAACAAACGCGAAAGTTTGAGAAACATTGATGCTGAAATGCGGGTGGCTTTGTCAACCATTCGAATTAAGTCTTAATTAGTTTTACATATCTTAAAAATTTATTTTTTTTATTTTTAATGTGTGCCGTGGATTTTTTTAAGATTAGTGTGCCGTGAGAATTATTTTTTGAAAAGCTCTGATGTAGATAGTACTTTCTTAAAACCATATTGAAACGATACAAGTGAGAGAGATGGTTAAATCAGTTTTAATATTAGTTTCTCCAGGCTTCTGGATGGCACGCATAATAGAAAGATGGGTCTATATGAGGCAGGCTTGTCCTTTGGCTTCCCGGGCTTCAGAATTGGGTGGATCTGTGATTTTTTTCATGTGGTTGGGATTGTATTGTAGGTGTATATTTTGTCAGCGCCATAATGGCCACAGGTCCAAGATTTTTCATTAAAATGGTTAGGATTTTGTCAGGTTCGCATGAATGTGCATTTTTTAGTCGAATGATCACGTCGTAGACTTTATCAGGTATGAAAAGAGGAAATTTGTTTTTTTGGTTTAATCTTTGAGATCAATACGACTACGTTTTTTGTGTAGAATGTGACTTATATGACAATAGTGTTTCATTAGTCTGTTGAGATTTGGTTTGAGTATGATCCATACATTTTCATTGGTTAATTCGAATTTTTAAAACTTCTCAACATTTTTCATAAACGAGAGAGCGATAATTGCTTACTCACGCCTGTTTTGAGTTGTGTGACTTTTCTTGCTTGTAGTCTTCTTACATTGCAGTTGATTTCCTTATTCTAAGATTGAATCTCTCATTTTTAATTATTCGTTTTGGAACAAAAAGTCTTCTTTCGTCGAGGATTGCATTGTTAAAGTAGTAGATGGCACAATCAAGGGAATTGAAGTTATTGATGTTAAAGTTAGTCAAAGCATAGTCAACGTAATTTGTGAAACTTGTCCAGTCAGCGTTGTTGAATTCAAAGCAAGGTGTCAATTTGTTTTGACGGAGGATATATTGTCGAGATTCAATATTACAGGGTTGCGGTCACTTCGTAAATCGTAAGAAATAGAACAATGAATGAATGAAGATAGCTGTGGTGAACAGAATGAAATGTCTGGGGAGGTAACTGAGTTATTTTTCATCTAGGGAATTCTCATGTTTTGCTTTGGGTTTTTCAGTACAACAGGTTGTTCAAATTGTGATAATAAAAGCTAAGTTGAATGCTTTGCATTCATATCGCCACACAGTATCAGACTCTCCATATTATCCAAGTCGGACAAAGTAAGATTAAAGTCCTTTGGCCTGATGGAGGGATAGGGATATATAACCAAGTTTCCGACCAAAGTAGGTGATTTTATCACAATGAATTTAATCGGTGAATCATCAAAAATTTTTAATTGAGATGAACAATCATGGATATTTAACCAGGTTCTAACGAGAGTTAGTAAGCCTCCACCACGCACAGTAAATCGGTCGCAAATAGCCGAGTGGTGACTGATTCGTTGTCCAAGATAGATTTAATTTTATCAGATAAATGGACCGCTTGTTGCTGATTTCAAAATAACCCAGCAAGCGTTTATCCACAAGCTATTTGAAGTTCAATTTTTCTATTCAGCCTAATCATGTTTACACAATCTTAAAACATCAACTAATCTAATTATTAAATTCAATTAATTCAATTAGTAATATATTTTTAAATGGAAAACCTAATTTCAAATTTTAATTAGCATCACCTGTGGTATTTAATCGTTACAAATTATATTAAGTACTTTTTTTAGGAGATTAAATGAATAAAATTGATGGACTCAAAACACACAAACTTGCAGTTCAAAGAGATTACATTGTAAATCCCAGATTAAGTATAAACATACTTTAAAATATTTAGCTTATCAAACCGTGAGAGCAGTGAATGGCCCATTGGTCATTTTAGACCACGTTAAATTCCCACATTCCGCAGAAATCGTAAAAATTAAACTTCAAGACGGTTCCGTCAGATCTGGCCAAGTATTGGAGATCAAAGATTCAAAAGCAGTAGTTCAAGTTATTTTTATCCCTCAAAAACTTTTTTCCAGGTTTTTGAAGGAACATCTGGAATTGATACTCGTTATTCCACCTGTGAATTTACTGGCGATATTTTTTCGATGGCAGTCTCAGAAGATATGCTTGGTTTCTTATTTTTTATGGTAATTTCACCAGGTAGGGTCTTCAATGGTTCAGGAAAGCCTATCGACCGAGGACCAAGAGTGATTGCTGATGAATATTTGGATATTCAAGGTCTTTGGCCTATCAAATAGATTTAGGTCAGCCAATAAATCCGTGGTCGAGGATTTACCCACAGGAAATGATTCAAACTGGTATTTCAGCGATTGATACAATGAATTCTATCGCCCGTGGACAGAAAATCCCAATTTTTTCTGCAGCTGGACTCCCTCACAACGAAGTGGACTAAAACGTGCTAAAAATTTAGATTGCTGCTCAAATCTGTCGTCAAGCCGGGCTCGTATCCTCAAAATCGAGTAAAGGAGTCATAGATGGACACGAAGATAACTTTGCGATCGTTTTTGCTGCTATGGGAGTCAACATGGAGACCGCAAGATTTTTTAAAAACGATTTTGAACAGAACGGAACTATGCAAAATGTCTGTCTTTTCTTAAATCTCGCAAATGACCCCACGTAGGTTATTTTTTATATTTTAAAGGATTGAGAGAATAATTACTCCCCGAATAGCTCTTACCACTGCCGAGTATTTGGCCTATCAGTGCGAGAAACATGTGCTTGTTATTCTTACGGATATGAGCTCATATGCAGAGGCACTCCGCGAAGTCTCGGCTGCGCGGGAAGAGGTTCCTGGAAGGAGAGGCTTTCCGGGTTACATGTACACGGATTTGGCTACTTTGTATGAGCGAGCTGGACGGGTGGAGGGCCACTCTGGGTCAATCACTCAAATTCCAATCCTAACTATGCCTAATGACGGTAAATATATTGACGATATATATGATAGATATAACTCATCCAATTCCTGATTTAACTGGTTATATCACCGAGGGACAAATATACGTCGATAGACAACTTTATAACAGACAGGTATATCCACCAATCAATGTACTTCCATCATTGTCTCGACTGATGAAATCAGCTATTGGGGAAGATATGACTAGAGAAGACCACGCTGACGTATCAAATCAATTGGTGTTGAAAACTTGTTGATTTGATAGTATGCCTGCTATGCAATTGGAAAGGATGTTCAGTCTATGAAGGCTGTGGTTGGGGAGGAAGCTCTGAATGAAGAAGATTTGTTATATCTTGAGTTTCTTGAGAAGTTTGAACGACAGTTTATATCTCAAGGTGTGACAGAAGTGATATATTTTAGCTGCTTATGACAATCGAACTATATTTGAGTCATTGGATATTGGCTGGAGGTTACTTAGAATTTTTCCTAAAGAAATGCTAAAGAGAATTCCTCATAATATTATTGCAAAATATTATCAGCGAGATTCTTCGAATTCATAATTTTGATTGAAATTTGCTAATTTTCTAATATATACTAATTATTTCTGGTAATTGGTATTTTTCATTATTTTTTAAAATCGACTGCTAGCCTGATTTTTGATTTCCTACGATATTTGGTCATCTCTTAGTTCGCATTTTCTATCATAACTTAAAGGTTAAAATGTTGTATACTTGATTTAATAAAACCGATTTTTTTAAGTCTATAAAACATCTTAATCATTATGTCGGTTTTTTATGGCATTTGAAAATATTAAAAATAGTTTTTTTCATATTATGTCAAATCAAATCGCTTAATTATAGTTAACTATTATCTATTTAGGAGTCCAGAATTTCAGTGATTTTTTCTTTGCTTGAAAAAAGAGCTTGCCAAAAACTTACTTTCCTGTTGTATTTCTATGTAAAATTTTGTTCAGCTAAGTGTTCTCGCGGCATGCCAACACCACAACTTGATTGCGAGGAGACATACTCTTCGTCGTCTACCTTCATTCTATGTCTTTGTCAAAACTAACGGAATAATTTTTTATTTTTGCTTCATAGAGAACCGACAATTTGTTTCCAGGCAGGTGGTCTTTGTGAAATTTTTTCACTTCAACTTGTTTTTTTCATATAAAGAATTTCAATTATAACTTTTATTATCGTCAGTCTTGTAAAAATATCAATTTTAGATATTTTCGTCAGTTATATATTCATAAAGAATTCGCCCTATCTTAAAATAGATATGTGAAAAAATTTTTAAAATTATTGAAAATTCATTTTTATTGGATTTTTTTAATAAATCAATACTTAATTATTCGAATATAAAGTTTTCACTTTCATCAATAAAACACGACCTGTAGCGACTTTTATTGCTTTATTTAAAGTACTCGGACCCTACTCCAGCGCATTGCCTCATTAATCGGAAGGGTTACCGGCGACCCGTGTGAGCACCGGTATTTAATCGAAAGAATATCTATAGCAATAGTCAGAGGCAATACTCTGGCTATCTGCCAATGACTATTTCTCTTTTGGTTTACATAAATAAAATACCAATTTTTTTTTTAAAGTACTAATACGTATAGAATTACATCTCTGTCGAGAATTTGGCCTTCACATGAAAAAATTCAAATATCATTTACTGTTGAATAAGTCGGTCCGAATTGTAGAATTTAAATTTTCCTTGATAAAAAATTAAATTTGTTTATTCAAATGTTAGTACCATCTCTAAAGATTGACAACAGATCTAAATCGAAAAAATAAGAAAATATATTCAATTAAAATATTGCAGTCAATATACGTAAAAATGAGAAAGATACCAATTGTATTCACGTGACACGGTCTATTGACTTCAATCGATCTGGATCAGATGATTAATGAATTCTTATAACATTATTTAAAATATAGTCATATGGGAATCCAGCCCGAGATCTCGAGAGACACTAATCTAGTGCATAATTTGACCAATTAGGTCAAAAACTGAGAATAAATCTTGAAATTCAATATCTTAATCTAAAAATGGCCGAGATTAAGTTAATGATCTAATTAAAGTAAGTCCATCTTCACATTTTTTTCAAAAAACCACCAAGTAGCTGATCTACAGCAATAAGATTAACTGCCTTAATTTCTATGCAGAAAAAAGATTTTATACAGCAAAAATTCGATTCTTTTAAATACCTACATGTCCATACTGAAGGTCAAAATAATAAAATTTTAATTTCTTAAGAGAGTAATATTTGTGCCGATAAATAAGTTTATTTTATTTTTCAACTCTGATTTTTTCCACGGACGTGGATTGGCGTGAAATAGTTCTGTTTAAATAACGAAAATTAATAAAATTGATCTTTTAAGATTTTGCGCCTATAAAAATAGATTCAGCATAACACGAAACATTATTTCATGCTATTTACATGAGAAGAGATATAAGTAACGTGATTAAATTTTATTATAATTAATTAAATATGAATTTGAGAAATATAAAAAAAAGTATAAACAAAAACCTTAAAGACAGACTAATATATTCTGAGTCACTGATCATTTTAGTCTCAAACCTTTCTTAAAGTCACTGCTACATGTGGTCAATTAAATGGTTTGATCTACTAGGATTTATATTCACCGTTTGGAGAGTAATTTAGAAAGAGAAAAGTCATTGCAGAAAATGTACAAAATAGTCGTTTTAAAAACGCATTTATGTTTATACGAACAAAACTGGTCCAAGATCATTTTTAATGTAAACAAAGAACACATTTCCTCACCTTTTAACTGAAAACTGTTTATTTAAAGACTATTTTATATTTGGACGCAATCATATACATATTTTCAACATTTTTTTATTTTTTCCTATTCTTCAAATGGGAATTCAAATCTATGTAGTTTCAATTAAGTATATTTACTTCAAATTACTTTCAATGCCTTGTTAAATTTACAAATTTTGCAGCCTTGTATTAATCTATTAAATAATTGAGCGTTTCACAGTGAAATAGAATTCACCACACTTTTTATGAAGCATCATAAACTATTATAAATTGATTCGATTCATTTTTCTGATTTAGATATAGTTGTTAATGGTTGTCAGAATGCTGCATTTACAAGATTTAGATATTCAATATCATTTTTCACGTAACCAAGGATTAAGACTAATGAAATAGTTTTTTGGGGAGAAACAATTTTTTAAATTTAAATGACGTTAACCCCTTTCTTATAATGAATTATTATCGTTTTTAATTCAATTCATAATCTGAAGATCACCCTTTTAGAAAAAATACTTAATTATTCTATTTATAGTCACTTTTAAATAATTTAGAAAACAGCTGTTCTCACTATTTACTAAAAACAGATAATATTGACAAACGAAAATTTTCAAATTGATGAAATTTTCCATAAAATTTAAAAAGTTAAATTTATTATTATGCATTTAGGAATATTAAAATTATTCCTTCCTAATTTTAATTCACTTTAATTTACATTTTTCTCTACCGTTATATTATGATAAAAAGTGATAAATTCAATAATCATATACCATTTGTAGAACTTTCGAATAAAAATTTAATTAAACGCAGATTTTTGAATAACAATTTTTAAAATTTTATAGCTCTCCTACTATTTTAGACGATATTTTAATTTTATCTAGGTTACATAGTATTAAAATTATAGCGTTAGTATGAACTAGCTTTGTACTAAAACAAAGAATTAAAATTAAAAATCTATCATATTTTTAATTCCTAATTTACCTGCGTTGTATATTACGTCACATAAAAAGTATCAAAATTCATTAAATGACTCAAGAAAAATAATATCCATAATTTAAATAAATAACTCTAATTATTTATCTAACTTTCTTGAGGATCCATAGGAGGTTTTAAGTCTGTGGAAGACTGAGTGTTGTCGAAATAGGCAGACCCGGTAATCGAGGAATAGGGATCCACATAAAAAACAGTCGAAAAATCAACTGGATTTATATAAGGACTCGTTGAAAAATATCCCATCATTCCCATAGATTGTTGATTCTGTACGCAAGATTGCCCTTGTTGGGAATTTGGTGTATTTATAGAAGAAGCATAGCAGATCGGAAATGTATAATTAGTTTGGTAAGGAGAGAACATTAGCTGATTTGTAGATGCAGAAGAATCGAATGAATAAGATTGATTTAGGGGTTCTTTAAGTGATTAAAAACATAAATTTTACTGCTTTTACTGTCATCGCGATATGTGCCATTAAGAATTGCGAGTTCCATAAGTTGAAGCTTCTTAAGTTCGTCCTCACCCTCCAACTAAGATATAAAATTAGATGAATCAATAATAGCTGATGTTGCTGATCAATATTTCAGCAACATGGTTATTAAATATGATTATAGTACAGAAGGAATTAGAAGTCTTTTTATTTCTAAAACGGCCCGTTCCATTTTAACCTCAGCACGAGCTTGCGTATCTTCTACTGAAATTAAAACATGAAGATCTTCGTTTAAATGTTCCCAATTTGGTTTTCCACGATGTTGCTCTTCCTAGCTACATACTCTGGTGACAAGTACAATAAACTTTTATTTTATCTCTCATAGAACTACGACCACGAATCATAATTCGACATGAAGTATCGCGCTCTAATTGCTTTGCTGTCATACCTCGTGGTCCAAGAATTCTACCAACGAAATTGAACTTGTTTAAATCAATCATTTACTTTTACCTCGGGGTATTCTTTAACTGGAATGAATATTTTTTCTGTTAAAGTAACGATAGGTCCAGCTTGTTCGGGAAGTGGTTCATCAAAAACAGTTTTTTTGTTATAATTCAGTAGGGACAAGCGAGTTCTATTGATCTCTATAATTAGCATTAGTATTAATATTTTATATCGAAAATCACTAATTTTATGATAAAATATATTAGTTTGAGCACCTTCATCCAGCAAACGCTCTAAATGTATAAATATATTGGGATAGTTAAGAAGAATTCTCTTGTCTTTTAGAAGGTTTGTTAAATAGGCTGTTTCTTCTTCAAAACTCTCTTTGCTACTCTTGCTTAGCTTTCTGGTTTCATCGGCCATATTCAGCAAACTTAAAAATACGGCGCACAAATTGCTGGCATACAATTATTTAAATTGTCCTAGTTACGCAAATAATATACAGCGCTAAGCAACTGCTGCTAATTCTTCCTAAATTCTAAGTGAATTGCCAATATAAATTGATTAATGTGTACCGAATTATAATCATTAAAATGATTAATGCTCAACTTAACAAAATGTTTTAAGCTGTCAATATTTACCTTAGCGTTCATTGATATTTTAATTTTTTCTTATAATTTATGTTCATGTGAAACCAAAATGGTTTATTTTAGATTTTACTTTTTAAAACTTTATTATACTTAGTATAAAATCAGTTTTTTACTGTTTAGTAACAATCTTTTTTTTAACGATTTATATTTCAGAACACTTATTAAATACTTTATAACGACCTTAATTACCACGATTTTCAAATTATTTAACCGCAAGGATGTTTCTTGATGGAACAATTGTATCAATAATAGCTAGACTTTTGTGGTCGTAGTTTGGAGCATCACAATTGATTAATTATCGAATCTATATGACGATGTAACGTATAAATGTAATTATTGATGTAACCATAATCCTAGGTAACTGTTGACATAACTAATGTTTCAAAAATTCACTTGGAATGCTTTGAAATTACGGAGGGAAAACTAAAACTTGACTTTAAAATATAAGCGACTTTTCGTAGGCTTTATTTTTCGAAAATAAAATGTGGCTGGAATAAGCCTGAGGTGCTTTAGATGCTAACATTTTCGTTATACTACACAGAAAAGTTGTCATAAACCTCAAATGGCTTTGTCTGAAATCGATTGTGGCTCCCAGAAGAAATCATCCTGATTCAAAATCAAAAAAAACCTGTTACTAAATCCGATGTTAAAAAATTCTAATTCTCTTTTCTTACCAGGGACAATGATATGAAAAATGTCAAATCGCTGGTGAAATTCTTTTCCCACTGCAGCACAAAAGATGGATTAAGTACAAACAAGTTGCAGCATTTCCTTTTAGAAAGGAAAAGATCAGCAACATAAGCCGACCGAAAGTTATGCGTTTTTGTGAGATGAACAATTGATTCTACTTATTTTTATCAAAGTTATAAAAAATTCAAATTTGATTTAAATCTGATCGATGAAAACTCAGGCCACTACAATGATTAAAATATCAAGATTTGTTTAAGGTAAAATGTAACCAGTTCCCATAGGTATTCATCCGCAACCCTTGGAGATAAAAAACGAAAAAGAAGATTGTGAATTTCTATCCTTAAAGAAAAAACGTATAACTTTGGCTTAAAAAATTCTGATTAAGGAGAGTTACTAAAAAAACTCCAGTACTTCTTACTCCTTTGTTACTGGTGACCTCAATGCGAAGAATACCTTTTATGGTTGCAAGTAGACAAATAAAAATCTCGAAAAGATCAATTGGGAACATAGGCTTGTTGCTCGATCTAAGGCCTATTTGTACTGCAGATCTTGAAATCTTGGGTGCTCAAATCCGTATTCTTAATTCCAAAAGAAATGCTCTTTCTTCCCTTTGTGATAAAGTTTCAGATGTTGATCCCCACTCTGCTTATTTTATCTTTTGATCGAAAAAATCAAGTATATCCTAAGGAGTTCCCGCTGCTTTTCTATTCTCATTGCTTAGACAGGTTTTGGTTTTGGACAATTGTAGTCGAGACTGCGCATGTCTTTGGAACAAAGACAGTTAATTATCTCAAGAAACTTGGCTACCTCTGTTCATTACGCTCCAAGAATCCGAGGGAATTTACTTTCCTAATCCAACTGATCTTGTTGGCCGTTGCGCGCGGGAATAGCTGTTCCATCTGGCTTGCTGGCCGATTAAGTTAATTTCAAAACACTTTTCTCTTAAATGATTAATCTTTAAAAAAATGGAAACATTCTCAGGCCTCATTGACAATGTCTTTTCCTAGTGATCAGAGTTCAAAAGAATTTCATACAATCACGGACCTGAAGTCTTTAAATTGGGCCTTGAAGAATTCAATGCTATGCTACTCTTACGCCATTAAGACTTACATAAATGATTGCCGAAAATCAGACACGAACCATAAAAGTACCCAGGTTATTTACTTCAAATCTCTCAGAAAAAAGAAGACCATAGTAACTCTCCATTTCCTAAGAGGTCTGCATCTAGTCTGAAATACTACAATTCCCTTTAAGATAGTTTTTTTAATAATTTATCTAAAAAGTTCTATATTACTAATTTATTTTTTAAAGTAATGTATTTAATAATTTTTTTTGCAAAGAATTGTTAAATTTAGTCAAAATTTGCAAAGGTGCCATGACTTTTTTGCTCCACTGTATATACATTAATTCTTTCCAGCTTTCTATATTTACTGGAAGGCTATTACCATTCCCCTTCTTTAAGATATTAAAAATTTCTATATGATTTAACATGGAAATCCAAAATTTTTCTTGTATTTAGGTAAAAATGATGTTGAAGAATTTTTAGAGAAATACGTTGAGACGTGATCGAAAGAGTTAATGGAAATTTTTCCGTCATTTTTATACTTTTTTTTGTTGTAAGCAGTTATTTAGTTTTTGTTTTCATAAAATATTCATGAAATATAACAATTAAAGAACCTGATGAAAGATTATGCACACTTTCAAAAGCAGAAGAAAAATGTCGTCGATCATTAAACGAAGTTCTGAAAAAATACATTAAAAAATTGGTAAATTAAGAATTGGTCAATTGTTTTAGTCTAAAAAACCATGAAAATTTAATAGAAAACGAAAAATTAAACAACAATAAAATAAAACATATGCTCAATGCGATAAACAACGACATGCTTACTGAAAATCCTAAGTTACACAATCAGAATTTGGTATTAACAAAGTAATAACAAATCGATGGAAAGGAATGTTTGAGAAACAAATTAAGGACATGAAGACAAGAGAAAGCAATAAGTAGAAAATAACAATGTATGAAAAAAATTCGATTAATTTTATTAGAGATTAAAAAAGAAGAAAAATTAGAAAATAAAATGTCGAATGAGGAAATGGAGGCACCAAACAAACCAGCATTGCTAATTGAACGAGAATTTTTTAGAAAGATTACAGTCTACAGACTTAAACTTACTCCTAACGACTTACTCCCACTTGGATCCGGGATTTTAATACCTATTTAAAAATCTAACAAACCTATTGGCCCAGTAGAAAACCTCCGCCCAGAGAAGAAAGATCTACCGCAGACGTTATGTGGGGCTACTGATGGCGGTGTGCAGCCTACCAAAGATTCAAAAGTACCGCAATCATCCTGGGGATCAATATGTCGAGAGCTTTCACAGCATTCACCAAGATCTGCTAATGAAGATCCTGCGGAACTTCTTAGAAGAGGATGAAACCAGAATTATCCAGGTACTACTGACAAACACGGAACTTACTGTCCGCCTTGGGAGGACTTTGTCCAGACCCTTCTTAACAAATGTGGGAATTCCTCAGGGTGACTTCCTTTCACCACTGCTCTTCGGGATTTACTTCGAAGCTGCCCTACGAGAGCTGAGAAGCCTATATGGGGAGTCAATTATTGAAATTATCTACGCGCATGATGTCGACTTCTTACTGGCTAGACTGCTGGAGATTGCACCAGGAAAACTCGGGGAATGGTTTCTAAAAATGAACCCGAACAAGACGGAAGTGATTGAGATATCACGCTCAGACACTCAACTTATGGAAACATGGAGACTATCCAAGAAGCTTAGCTCACTGCTTGATGACCGGGAGGACATAATTCGTAGAAAAATACTGGTTGCTGTTGCTCTAAAAACTGTCATGAAGAATTGGTTACGACACTGCCAGATGGGCCCATCACTACGCGCTAGAGTCTACAACGCTTTCGTCAAACCTGTACTATTCTACAACTCCTCAACATGAGGCATTTCTGATTCAGATCTAAAGAACCTCGACTCTCCACAGAAACCAGCTTCGTTCCCTGAACTGCCTACACTGGTCGAAGAAAATCAGCAACTCGACTATTTACAAGATCGGGGTTGTTCTGCAAGACGACTTGAAGCTTTTAAAGAAAACCCTGAAGACCTGTGACGAACTTCGGATACTGGCCCAAAACCGCGGAAGCTGAAAATCGTTGGTACAGAAGGTCGTGTCGTGTGTGGCACGTGTAGGAATATAACTCTTTTCGGTTTATGTCCCCACGGAATATGCTAAAATAATAATACAGACTTAAACACAAAATATAGGTATTTAAACTAATGAAACTATAAAAAGAAATACATCAAAATTTAAACCACACAAATTTAGTATTTATTAAAAATGTATATAAAAACATATGTGGAATACAGTGAAACCTCTTGAATCCGCCGCTGCTCGAATCCGCTTGTTTTAATCAAAAATTTGAAATTTCCTATGAATGATTCTTGAATCCTCTTGTTTAAAATTTTAATTACACGTTAAATTGTATTTTTGTGATGCGTCGTTGTGTTAGACTTTCTATCAACGAAAAAATTTCTATACTACATTATATTTTTGACAATCCATTCGTTTCTGCACCTCAAATTTCCAGAATTTTTTCTTCACGATTAAAAAAGAAAATTTCTCCGAGAACTATAAACGACCTTAAATCAAAATCGGACCTTTTGAATAGGACTGACATCAAAAAATTAAACATAACGAGAATTCCAAAACTCAAATTTAATGAAATTGATGTAGCGATGATAACATGGATTAACTTAATGGAATCTAGTGGAGCAATTCTATCAGATTCTATGTTAATTACAAAAGCTCTTAAAAATGATCCAGAATTTAAAGCAAGTCGTGGGTGGCTAGAAAAGTGTAAATTACGAAATGGTATCAAGTTGAAAAAATTTCATGGAGACAGTGGATCAGTAAATCATGATGAAAAATATATTGCTGATTTTAATGAAACAATCAGTTTAATAATTGAACAATATGGATTGGATAATGTCTATAATTCAGATAAAACTGATGTTTTTTACAAGGCGATTCTTTCTAAAAGTGTGTGCACTAAACCAAGGCCTGGAATAAAGTTGTCGAAGGATCGATTTTCTTTACTAATTATGCGCAAATTGTTCTGGTTCCGATAAAAGAAGACCTGTAATGATAGGAAGATTCAAAAGTCCAAGGTGTTTTAAAAATTTCAACATTGGAAAATATGTTACCTACATCCATTCCAATAAGGCATTGATGAACCGTGAAATTTTTAACAAGTGGCTCAGTGATTTTGATTGTGAACTTGCGAAGAAAAAAAGAAAAATTCTACTTGCAATAGATCAATGTCCATCTCATCAAATTATTGTCACGTTAAATTCAATTGAAATTCTTTTTTTGCCTCCTAGAACTTCCTCGCTCTTGCAACCAATGGATCAAGGAATTATAAAATGCTTTAAAGCCGAATTTACCAATTTGAAAATAAATGATATAATCGAAAAGGTTGAGGCAGGGGAAAATTGTCAGAATGCAATTAATGCAATCACCCTTAAAACTGCTGCGACATTAACATTTTTCGCTTGGAATAAAGTTACTCCTACAACCATCAAAAATTGTTTCCGTCATGCACAGTGGATAAAATGTGAAACAATCACAATCAACAGTGAATCTAAGAACTACGAAAATAATTATGAAGAAATAATTAAGAAATTTCAAATTGACGATCCAATATCTTATAGTGAATTTGTTGATTATGGATATACTGAAAATGAATTCAATCAGTTAGTGATTTTATTTAATAATTATATTTAGGAAACAATTATTGAAGAGGAATCAAATGAGAAAAGAGTTGATCTCTCAGAAGCTTTCAGAGCTCTAGAGATTATTAAAACTTATGCTTCTCAGGTAAATGCAGATATAGATGATCATGAAAATATTATGCGAATTGGGGAAATTTTAAGAAAATTAATTAAAAAAATAAAATTTCTGATTTTTTGAATATAAATAATTTTATGTATTCAGCCATTTGTATATAAAAAGAAATACTTAATCTATATTGTAAGTTCATGTTTCAACTATAAAATATTATTTAATTGATTTTTGGTCGGTCCCAAAATCGGCGGATTCGAGAGGTTTTACTCATATATTCGCATATCATAAAATTTGTCATTTTGTAGTTAAAAATCACTGAATTTGTCAAATCAGTTAAAAAATTAACATATCTAATTATTTTATTAAAAAATAGTTTTCAAAAATAAACAAAATTAATCGTCAAAAAATTCTTCAAATATAATCCTATTGGCTTTTCTCGGACTAATTTGCTCAGCAGATGTTTTAGATTCCTCTGACTTCTTAACAATTCTTGATACAACTTCAGATCCATAAAAAGAAGTATTAAAAGTGTTATAATCTGGAAGAACTGATTTAAACTCATTTTGAGATACTCCTTAAATATTAAGCCAAATAAAGCGTGCCAGATTTTGGCGGAGTTTCACAGACAAATTCGACCGAATCCCTGATTTTAGATCTGTGAAAAACAGAAATTCCGTGATATTTTTCTGGAGTTTCCTGAACAATTTTCATTATTCTTTCTCGATTTTGACGCGTTTCTAACAATTATTTAATAAAAATTCAACTCTCGTATGATCCCAAATATAGTCTTCTTTCCCTCCTCTTTTGTCGAATTTTCCCCTTTTCCGCATCTAATACTAAATTAAACAAATTAGCCCAAATTTGTCTGAAAAGAATCTTCACTTGAGTATGGAACAGTAATTTTTGGCGCCTTATCCAATCGATAGCCAATTTGACTTGAAAACCGAGGTCTCTGATGGAGAGGACTTTAAAATATGTAAATATAATTTTGACACATTTCGTTGATGGAAAGGTCTTTTGGGACTTCTAATGAAACCAGGGATTTAGTATCGTCAGAATTCGGATCTTCAAAAACATCACAAGTTTCCTCCCTTTCGTTTTCTGGCAATTCCACCATCAAAAAATCGTAAATTTCTTCAACAAAAGTGGGGAGTACATCATAATACCTAAAACTCAGTTTCTTGATTTAAGATTTACACATGTAATATAAAGTCTTTATATACTTGGCGACTTTCGGAGGTCCGGCTTTAAAAGTAACCTGCTTTAGCAACGATTCAATCTTTTTTAAATCGTAAAACAAACTTGAAAAACTGAAAAATTGACAATTTCGTCATTCTGGAGTGTTTTTACTTCAAAATACAGCAAAAGTTGAAATAAAAGTCTAAAATTACTAGAAAATATAAAACTCATCTGCATCAATTTCATCGTTTGAAAACTTAGTTAAAAGATCGGGAAAGCTCAAAAGAAAAAAATCGTAAATAAACTGACCAAGATTTTCTTCCCACTGTATAAACATAATACAACTTAAATAAACATTTTTTTCCGTGTTAATCCAATATACTTTAGCAGAGTTATAAAGGCGAGAAATAAACTCCTGAAATGAAAATTTGTGCCGATTTTTATACAAATCATGTGCAAACTTAGAAAACCATTCTCCATCCAATTCAGACACTAAAAAATAAATTTATCAAATAAATACATTCCAAAATAGGGGAAGCATTTTGAGATACACAACTAGAAAGTATTTCCAGGTCTTCGTTTGGATCTTCGCAGTCCACAACAAAGTCTTCAAAAAAATCAAAATTCTCAAAATCTTTATGAAATGATGCGTCCACTGGTGGCTGGTAGATCGGATCGAGATAATCTTGTTTGAAATCTATGGCAGTATCTGACTCACCTTAAAGCATTTTACAAAACAAACTTACAAAAATTGGAACATGTTTTGATTATTTCGATATCTTTTACTGGATATAAAAAACCACAAGAACGAGAAAAGTCGTGCCAACATAAAATCCAGAATTTTCCTTTTGAAAACAAAAACTACAATTTAAAAATTTAAGAATCTACCAAATTTCCCAAAATCAAAGACGACTGATTTCCAGGTACACGAGCAAATATAAAATGTGGAGAAAAAAATTCAATAAAATGATGAGAAGGCAATTTATAATCCATTTGAGCCAGCAAAAACATTTCATCCAATTGTGGATGAGATTCGACACTTTTTGCAAGAAAATGTATTTCTAATTCAAAACTTGAAGCTTCACCGAGCAATTTGACGTTCAAAATCGTTGATATTTCACTTAGAACAGTCGGTTGGTAAAAGTTTTCATAAAATAAACTAGAAAATCCATAAAGATCAGAAGGATAATTAATCAAGTCAGATATTTCAAGAACTCTTCCATTAACTTTTCGGAGAAGACTGTCAATTAAACTGACAAAGCGACCCCCATTGCCAATATTTAACCAAAAAATTGAAATTTTCTTATGTTTTAAAGTTTTGCAAATATTTTCTGGCAGAATAAGATTCCCAAATGATCTTCCCATAGTTTCTAGCTCTGACAAAGACAAGCTAGAAAATTCACCAATTTCTTGTTCGTTATTAGGAATACGGGCAACTATAATTACGTGTTTCGTATAGTCAGATGGAAGTTTTGAATGTTTTGCAGGGGTTCTTGTGGATTTCCCCATTGGGGATAATAGAGTAGGAGACTCCCACAGAGTTGAACTTGATATGAGGTCTTTAAATGTTTTACGAAGTATATGAATAAGTGGATTTTCAAATTGAATAGTTTTATTAAGCAAAGTTTGACGAAATTGAAAATATCCAATACTTGTAAAGTTATGCCAGTTATTGAGTAATTCATTTGGAAATTTGTAGGCCCATTGAAACGAATTGCGTTTTCTCAGGCTGTTATACAGATATCGAACACCAATTTTCAGTACACATGAAGAAATTTCATCAACAAATTTTTCTTTATTTTTAAAGCTGTCATCCAATTGAGTATAAACTAGAAGTAGTAGTTTACTCATATTTTTGGCAATAAAGGCATTACACAAGAATTAATGTATTAAATTTTAATATTTTAAAAGTTTAAATTTGAAATTATTAGTTTTTAATTTATAATTAAAGATCAAAAACCGTTTTAATACAAAATCATAATTTTGTACACAAATATGGTACTTTTACTAAGATCTTAACTAGCATTTATTGCAATCAAATAGTTTCAATTAATAGTCATAAAAGGTAGATTTTGAAAATAATTTCAATTGCTGTATTTTCATTTTATCTTGACCATACGCTTAAAAAGATTTCATTTTGATAACCGTCAAATTCTAAAAATAAATCTACAAAGAAATATCAACAAATTAAATTAAAGGCTTAGTGCGGTGATTAAAAAATCTTACTATCTTTTATTATGGTAAAAAAACATGTGATCAAGTTTTATAATTAGTATTAAAATTGTAATCCAGACTACAGAGTGATTATTTTTGTTCTGTTATTAAGTACTCATTATAATTATCTGACTGTTCACAGGATCACATTAGAACTTAAAAAACAATCAGCAACGTGAGATACAGTATGTCCAATAAAATAATCTTGAGTGTAATTATAAAAATCTGATAACTAAAGTTCTAATTCAACTTGCAAATTTTATCTAAAAATCAATTTTTAGGTTAACAAATATTGATTATATACAAATTATTAAACCTAATTTTAAATGCTGATTTTTTTGCTAAAGCTTATATTTCCTGTGTTAAAATAAATACACACAGTCAAAAATTATAAATTCGGGACTTCGTTTTCAATAACTACGAAATAACTTTGTTTATTGGATCTACAAGATTTACTTGTTTATCAAATTTTTTTAGTCTAAATCAAAAATAAACATTATTAAAATGATCCTTGAATAATAAAAGTTATAGTAAAAATATTTATTAATTTTTAATATTAAAGTAAAAAATGAAACTCGATTTTTAAGTGCGAAATTTCTAGATTTTTAACTGTATATAAGTAGAAAAGTTCATTTTTAGTTGCGATAAATTTTGATAATGTCTCAATGGAATAATTATCAAAATTTAAATTATGAAATTGATGGAAATAGTTTTGTAATTCCCCCATCATTTGTAAACGATATATATGAATCAACATCATATCTAAATGCACCTTATTGGTATCCAGATAATACATTTTATAATAATTTTGATTGTTTTAATAACTATAATTATTATTCAAATGATTATTGCGAAGGAGAATCATACAATCAATTATATCAAATTCAGCCAGATAATTTTTTTAATGAAAATTTCAATTGCTATGACCAAACACTAAATAATTGTTTTAATTTAAACGATACAAATATTTTTCCAAATTATGATTATTCCCATAATATTATTGACAAGGGTTATTACGATCAAAACTTAAATAATTGTTATGAAAACTATTCATTTAACTCAAAGATAGAAAAAGATAAATTAACGTTTTTCCAAAAGTCAAACAAATCTAAAAAAGAATATTTTTGGGAATATAATAATTATCAAAAAGGACCAAAAGAAAACTTCTTATTTACGGGAATACATGAAATAAATCCAATTAAAGAAATACACTATACGGATCCCGTTATTACAATGGCTCCAATAAATATGATGAATCCATTAAAAAAAATACGCAGAGGAGATTCAAATACAATTTTATCATGTCCGATGAAACTTAAAAAGTTTGGTGAGGAAATAAACATTATAAAATTACAACTTGAAAGTATTGAAAAAATATCAACTTATCAAAGCCAAGATGTTCGAAAATCTGTGAAAAAGAAAAGAGCAAATCTCTCTTCAAAGTTATTATCTCAATATTTATTTTAGAATTTGCCGATTAAGAAAAAAATCACAACATGAAGCAAATAAAATAAAATTCGATTTCTTTCAACAAATACAAAGTTGTTTACTTACCTATACAAATAGAAAATTATTTGATCATTATAAAAGAAATTATTTATGTACTGAGAAATGCACTCGATGACAGAGAAATCTTTAAAAATCAGATTATATCGGACATTTATGCTATTTTGGATCAATATGATTATCAAAGTTTCATCAAATTAAATTTTAATAATAGAAAATCAAATGATGTTGAACAACACATCAATTTATGTTGAGAAAGTCCTGGATAAAATAGGAAAAAACATTAACTTATAACTCCGACGATAACTCTAACCGGTTTTCTTTTTGATAAATATATCCTCTAGACGTGTAATGAGAATACAATTTTCTACTTTTATTTAATAAGTTAAATTCTAATTAAAAATTTTGTATTTTAATCAAATTTTATCATTGATTCTTGCTTTATTTACTTAGAACTTTGATTTGTTATAATGAGGTGAATTAGTTTTCTTTATTTTTGTCTAAACATAAAGATTAACAATTTTCGAATAATGAAAATCACGATTATTAACCTCCCAGTGATTTTAAAGAATTTAGAAATGCCAAAATTAAGATTCTTTATTACAATTAATGAATAAAGTTTTTAAACAAATAAAAATATTTAATTTTTAGGCAATCCACCTGAATTATTAATTAGGGAAATGATAAAAATCATTCCACAGAAACAAACCATGCATATTTTGCAATTTTAAAATAAATGTTGATCTGTTTTGAAACACAAGGAAAAAAATTTAATTTGTTCATAAAAATTGTTTGAGATCGAATAATAGTCAATATAATACTTCGAAGATTATATTATCATTAATTAATGTTTCTTCTCGTTTTAGGATAGCTACTCAGTTGATAGGTCATGTTTTGACATCTCTCTTCTTCGTATTTTAAGAAGGCCGACTCTCTGACATGTCAACTGATACTCCCAGTTCCTCTCCTCTATCGATAAGACTATTCTTTTCTTTCGCAACTTTGTTTTTTAGTTGTTTTGATTATCAACCGTAGTGCCACGTTTGTGTTCAACGACTACGAATTTCAAAGTTTTCCTGATTGCCACTAATTGAAAGTACGCCTTAGTCAAGACTTCTATAATCAAATTTTTTGTGTAGGAAAAATTGTCTTAAGAACGGTTAATTTGTATTGTTTTTGATAATAATTGATTTAACGGGAAGATTATAATTATTAATTTGTTAATCAACAGTTGAATGATTATATGGTCATTTACGACTATGCTCGTTCTAAAACATTTATAAATACATCTCTAAAAGACTATAGAATAAAGAATATTTACAGCTCTCAGTCACTTATAAAGGAATTACAAAAAATCGAAAATGACAAAAAGAAATCCTTCAAAAATATACAGATAGGATTAATGTATTAAAAATAAATCTTGAAAATCTCCCAAAATTAAGCTATAAAAGAAAAAAATGGTTCGAATTTAATTCTTCACATGACCGGAATATATCAAAATTTGATGAAAAAACCATTTATCCTGAAAATTATTTTAAAAGACAAAGCTTTTTTGGCTATTCATATGACGATTCCACTAATTTATCAAAAATTAAACATCGAGCATCGTGTCCGCAAATTAAAACAGTCCAACCTGCTTTAATAATGTGCAAACCATCTCAAGTAGTACTGCAAGCAAGGAATTTGATTGATTTTAATCTTAAATAAAATATTTGCTACTTTTTAAGAATATTAATGGTTATTTTAAACGTGTATACTTGTTTTTCAAATTTTTTATCATTTTAAAAATATTTTTTGCAAATAAAATTTATTTTTTTAGTCAATATCAAATTTGAAGAATTTGTTAATGCATCAAGAACCCAAAAAATAACAGCTTTATCTGTCTATGTTTGCTTCTATTAAAAGAGAAAATAAAATAAGAAGAGCTATTCTCATATTTGCAAGATTAAAACGTTTTTAATCGTCAATGGAAACGGTGTGATCACTTTTAAAGTTAGGCGATAACTGTTTGTTATTTAGCTACGAGGTGGGGAGTAACCATTATTACACATATAATTTTCAACTAGTTGTAAAACACCTCCATCATTTGAAGAATTTTATTAACACAAAGTTTAATTAGTGTTTGAGAACTCGAAGATGTGCATTGAGGTGGATACTCTAATACGCATTTTGATTGTTGTCCAGGACAACAAATCCGACATTGTGGTTTGCGATAAAGTGGGAAGATTTTATTATGGCAGTAGACATCACATTTCTAGATCTTTTGAAGAAAGTGAAAATGGAAAAGAGAAATAAGTACAACTTTTTCCCAAACGAGCTAGCGCTGATGCACCAGTTTAAAGTCCATGTCATTCCGTGTGTAATGACGTAAGTGCATTAAGTTCTGTTTTTTCCAGCCACACAAAGAGCAAAAGAGAGAAAAAGTAAGTTAGTTATTCTGATTAATTCAGAGATTAAGACATGAATGAGTTTCTCTTGTCCTTTGAGTTTTTTTATTGGCATGCGGCTGTTCTAAACTAGAAAGGTCGTGAAATCCCATCCGAAATCGTATTCGTATTTGGAATCTTTATGTGATCAGATTTCTATGACGGCGTAACTCGTCAAACCCGATCGAAGTTTCTGGCACGGGCATCAACTGGAAATAACATCTTCCTAAATTTACAACAAGTGGAGATTGAAACCTTTTATCAAAAGAGTTAAAATTAATTCGTCATTGAGAGTCAAAATAGTAATCATTGTATTAACATTAGATGGACTGGAATCATTAAAAAGGAATCTTGTACTGGACAAAAAAATAAAAGAGATTTATCATTAAATCGGTATGACTACAATTTCACCAGTGTCTGTCAGCACTTTAAAAAAGGCGAGTCTGCATATCTGAATCACTTTACGAATAGAGAAAGTCAAGAAAGTATGAGAAAGATTAAAATTGACATTCTTACATATTATTTAATTTAGGTAAATTAAAATTTTTATTGTGCAAAATGAATTAGTTTTATTTAATAAAATTAGAGACAACATTTATTATGGCATATACAGTTATTTTTTCTTTGTAGTTGTTGGCACTACTACAAATATTAAAATAAAAGAAACTTTTTTGACTTCTTTTGAATTTTGTAATTTTCAAAGGCTCTTTTTTTGTCTTGGTCGTTTCTCCCAGTAGCACGTTTTTTACCTACGTAAAAATAATTTCAGAAACTTTTATATTTGATTTTTGCGAATTTTTTTGAGTTTTTACTGGAGCAGATTCTATGCCATCTTCATCTGATTCATAAAAAATATTCTCTGGTGGGCATCCAGTCAAAATTTCGTCAAAATTTATAACTATTGTACAAATAAATAAAAATACCGGATTCATTTGTTTCTTCATATTTGTTTGAAAGACGAAGCCATTGTTTTCTGTTATTTTGAATTCCACTGAGAAGTGGAGTTAATTCTGGCTGTAGCTTTGAAAAGGCCTAATTTTATTTGGCAATATTAATAATACTTCATACACAGGCATACAAACTCCATCAATAAAACCTATCTGCATTTTTGGTAATAAATTCTTTTTGTCACGATTCATCATATCCTAGAAATTTGATGAATATAATTAAATAGTACAATTGGTTGAGATTTTAGAATATTTTTTTCCATATCACCTTGTTCGAAAAATTCGCTTGCTACTTTTACTGCAACATATTTTTGAATCTGCCACGGTTTGGTAATTGCCGAAACATCACAGGCAGTCATCATCATTGCTCTTTTAATTAATTTAAATTTGTGTACTTTAAAAGATCTAACTCTTCTTCAGTTTCAATTTTTTTATTTTGTTCTGTAAATTTTATGAATTTACTCCGTTTTCTATTCGAAAGTAAATTCATTTTATTTTACTGAAAATAGATTGACAAATCAGTAGACAAGATAGCTTTTTCTAACATTTTTACAGCAAATCTATATTCATCTTCTGTAAAGTTTTCAAAAATATTATTTCCCTTTATTTTATAAATCTTTTAAAAATCTCACCTCAGTTTGTATTATAAGTAATGTCATGTCAAAATGATGTCTTTCAAGAGTAGATGTTGAGTATAATTTAACCAAAGGTGAGGCCATCCTTGATTTTTAATGATTCTAATTCATGAATACTTTGATTCAAATGCATTGTTAGTCCCCCGATGATCCAAATCGTGTGATAGACATGCTACTAAGAGCAAAAACATTTCAGCATCTGTAAAATAGCTCATCATTTTCCCTGTCTATAATTTATTTAAATGAAAATTTGTAGTATATAATATTACCAACCTCCAGCATAGCAAACATAGTCTGCATAACATTTACAGCATGTCGCCAATTGTGGTATAAAACGTTTCGATAATTTTTCTTAACACAACAAATCCACTTTACCAACGTCTATTAAAAATTATTTTTTAATAACTTCATATTTTATTTGAAACTTATTCAAAATATCCATCTTGTGAAAGATATTAACAATGACCATTATATTTTCATCGTCTGACAGAGGAAAATCGTTAAACTCAAAAGTATTCAACTTATAATCTGGTTTCTTCAATTTGTAGTTCTTACTATTTAAAATTATATTCAGGTACAATTATTCTGTTGACCTCTTGTGAAGACGGAGACATGTGATATGTGAACATTTCTAATGTTAGTTTTTGTTTTTGCATTAATGTATGTGTTTCTTCCATTTGCCTTGCATTTTTTATTCCTAAACCACAAAAGATAGCAAAGGCCTTTATTAATAATAACAAAATACTTCTAAAATGCTTTTTTCGTACGAAGAAAAAGTATTTCCTCCAATTTTATCAATAATCTGAACGCATCCAATTATATTTTTTGATTTATCATAAACTGGGGTGCATACTAAAGACGAAAATGAATATGTTTTATCCTAAAAATATGATTTTCTAGTTTAACTCCAATTTTGTATGAATCGGAATTTGATTTGTTAATTTTTGAAGTTTCATTTAATTTAATTGAAGTAACTGCAATATGCGTAAGACTATTATCAATAAACTCTTCCAATCTAAAATCCAAATAAATAAATTTTTGATTACGGGATTTTCATGAATGTTTCATCATTGCTAATTTTGTAAATATTGCTGAATTCAAATTTCTGTGAATAATATTTAGTATAATTAAGTCTTACAACATCTGTACCGATTTCAAAAGGATTGGTTAAAAGATAAATTAAGCAAGATTCACATGAAAATATTTCAATTGATTCTGTCATTATGCTTTTTAAAAAATCGGATAAACAACTTTGTTCTTGCATTATTTTTTGAGCCATATTTAACACAATCTATTTATATATTGCTATTAATTTTTACCTCATTTTTTTTGAACTCTTGGATTGACATTTGAAAGAGTTTCGCGTTCATTAAACTGATGCCACAAAAAATTAAGTAACGACGAAAATTCTAGACTCTAATCAGGACGTTGTACATTTTGATCTTCTTCTGAAAACTCTGTTCCGTCAAGTTTGTTTGTAATTTCTGCAACTCCTATCACTTGATTATCAGAATCTGTAATTGGCAGGCAAAGAAGACTTTTGGTTTTGTATCCTGTTAACTTATCAATAGAATCGTCAAATCTAGCGTCCTATTAAAGACATTATCAAATCTGAGTAAAATACTTCGTATGCATCTTTTAAATTGACAGGAATGTTATGTTGTGCTACATAGCCAGCAATACCAAATCCCAATGGAATTGAAACATTTTTTTGCGACCCTTCCCGAGCATTTTCAAGAGTTGAAGTTTGATTTATATCAAATAAAAAAGGGACTAATTCTTTCATACTACTTTCTTGATCAATTAAAAACAGACTACTTCGATCTGCTTTTATCAGACTCTTGAAATATCTTCAAAGTAACAAAAACCTGAACATATAGCATTATTTTATAACACACCAAAGCCACGTCCAGTTCAGTAGCGACGTCCATAATTATCTCTTCAAACATATCAGGGTAGCTCATTGATTTTAATTGTTCGTTTTTATGACAAATTATAGATTTAGAAGATCTAGAAACTCCTTTAACATAGTTTTCAAAAAGAGTTGTAGTGGAATCTTGTTTATCAGTATTCTAAAACAAGAAAAAAATTTCAAGTGACTTTTCTTATATATCGCCTAAAAGATTTTCCGAAGGAACTCATCATGAGCTAACTCGGAATGATCTTATTTAACATAAATTTAATTGCCCGTAAAATAGTTAATATTTATTAAATTTGCGTAAAAACCAAACCTCCATTTATCGAGCACAATTGAAATTTCATCTTTAAATAAGTAGCTACATCGGATTCAAGGACAATTCATGTAATTATCTATTTAATGTATAGATTTAATTAGCAATGACGCGGTTAAAACTAAACTAATTCAATTACTAGTTTATTGACCAGAACAATGAGTAATGATTAATTTTCAATTAATGCGTCTGTTCTCAGTCGATTCTCCTTTTCGAATTAAAGCCGATTAAGCACACTCATCTATCTCACAGGGCCAGCCTCCTCTGTGGTTGCTTTTAAGTCCGACTCAATGCCCTCACTTGGCAAAGTCATTGTCTGTAGCGGAAAGTCCCCAAGTTCCGGCGTTATATAGAAGTATAGGCTTCACTAGTGAACTGTATAGTCGTATCCGTGTTTTTGTGCTGAGTCCTTTGTGTTTTAGCCAATTTTCCTTCAAGCTGCGTAGTGCACTGTTTGCATGTGTTTTCCGCATAATCACGTCTTGTTCGTCTCCCAATAGAGATCCGAGTTTCTATACTTTTCTCCAATGTTCGTCCAGCTTAGACTTCTGTCTTGCTAGTTCAGTAAATTCTGTTTTCTCCACATTTACATTGAGGAACCACTCAGCAAGTCTATTTGGCATCACCTCCAATAGGCTTTCCAGAGCGTCCTTGTCTGAAGAAATAAAATCCACGTCATCCGCGTATGCCACCACATTGATCTTTCTTTCATAGTATGGTTTTAGTTCTCTCAATGCAGCTTCCAGATATATGACAAACAGTATAGGAGATAGCGAATCCCCTTGAGGTGTTCCAGATGTTGTTTCAAATGGTTTAGAGCACTTGTCTCGTACCCTGACCGATAGATAGGTTTCTGATAAGAGTGCCCTGATCATCCCTATAAAAGATCTCCTGATGAATAAATGTCTTAAATCTTTTTTAAAAATAGAAGTCTCAGTACTCAGTTAGATTATTAGATAGCCAATTAGATTATTATTTTATAAAGAATATTCATATCCAAGTACTAGAGTCAAGCCCTTTGAAGTCCCGAGAAAATGCAGTTTAGTACTCCTTACTAACTAAATGTCAGGAACCACAATGTCAGGTTTGTTATGCTGGACAACAATTGAAATTCGTATTCGGTTATCCACCTTAATACACGCCTTTAAATTCTTACACATCGATAAGCTTTCTAGACCGCCTCAAGCCATACTTATTGCAGAGGAGAAGATAGAGAGAGTTCACCATCTCGTTAGCTCAGTGCATTAAATCTACTTATCAAAAAAATTTACTACTCAAAACGAAATAGAATTAATTAAGATAATTATTATGAATAATATTAAAATTTAACTAAAGATAGGATCGACTTGATATGTTGAGGAATGTAATATAAGAAGGCCACAAATAATGTCAAAAAGGAAAATAGGCAAATCCCATCTTAAATAATATAAAAAACAAATATCATACGTATTAAAATTTGTTCATGGAAGTCCAGAATAGAATGGCAAGTTATTGTAATATATTCACGATATAAAATGATTAATATTCTAGAGATAAAATTATCTCCATTTCTGTTTTTATTCAATTCATTTTGTTTCATTCTTTTTTATCCACAACAAGCAACCAAAAATGATTAGTAATTAAAAAATTTTTTAAAATAAATAATTAATCTAAAAAAATAATAATTTTAAATAGCTACAAAATCTATAGTTGACAAAAATTATTTTTCAATTATAATTCTGCAATCACAATGAACGTGTATTTATAAAAAAATTAAAGTAGAGATTTAAAACTTGAAGATATTCCATCTCTGTTTTTTGGCAATATTGTTAAGTTTTGTAAGCTTTTACCAACCTTAATTATTTATTGAATGAATAAATGAATTTATTTATTTTAAAGGAAAAGCCGAAAAAGAAAGAAAAAATTAAAGTATGCTTCTTTTGTGTTGTTTCTCTCTTTTTTATGTTTAATTCCAGATTCGGGATGAAAAGTTCCAATCGTTTCCGTCTTTTGAGGGATGAATTTGTCCAGCTGGAGTCCATTTGCCAATTTGACCGGCATATCGTCTCGTCTTTTCGAGCTTAGCCATCCCTCTCAGCAGTCGGGTACCATCCCTCGAACCCGTAGGTAGGCAATAATTCGACGCACGTTTTATTAACATATAAAAATGTTTCCGGACAAAGGTGGAAATGAATTATGCTCCTGAGAATTTGAGCGCATTTCCTTCTCTTCGAGTCGATGTATCTGAAGTAAGAACCCTTGGATCCAACTTCAACCCCAAGGTATTTCAGGTTCTTCGTTACTGTAAACCCGTGGAGGTTTTGCGGTGGTTTTCGTTTCATTATTTATTATCAAACTGGAATACGACAAAATTTTTATTTAGTTTTTTTTAATTTCAATGCTCATGTCATGTCGTGTAGAAAAAGTTACGGGTGGTCATCTTGATATTGAAAAATCAATTGTTGCACCCGCTCTAAAATTGGAGAGATTTTTCTTTATTTATAATCAGTCTAGTTTAGACTATTAATCATATTTTTCTTCTGGTAGGGCATTTTCCAAAAAAAGTTTCATTAATTTTCGGGATGGTTTGCTGGTTTTAATGAATTGGCAAAGTACAAATAAATTGTCAAAACTTTCTAGCCAAAAAATTAAAAAAAATATTTTTTAGATTATGGTTAAAATGAACAACAACCATGTCCTTGACTCACATGATGAGGTCCTTAAAACCTTTTCCAAGAAAATAAAAAAATTCTCTATTCTGGTTAAAATGAACAACAACCATGTCCCCGACTCACATGATGAGGTCCTTAAAACCTTCCCCCAAAAAATTTAAAAAATTCTCTATTTGGGTTAAAATGAACAACAACCATGTCCTCGACTCACATGATGAGGTCCTTAAAACCTTCCCCAAAAAATTTAAAAAATTCTCTATTTGGGTTAAAATGAACAACAACCATGTCCCCGACTCACATGATGAGGTCCTTAAAACCTTCCCCAAAAAATTAAAAAATTCTCTATTTGGGTTAAAATGAACAACAACCATGTCCCCGACTCACATGATGAAATCCTTAAAACTTTCCCACCAAAAAATTAGAAAAATTCTTTATCAGAGGCGCATTTCTTGGTCGATCGCCTTCGATATATAAATTGCAAATTATATTTTGTATTTAAAAACTTTCCCTCAAATTCCTTATCACGAAAAGAGAAAGTTGAAAAATTAAAAAGATATTTTTTTACAAAACATAAAATTTTGAAAGACTTCATCAATTCGTCCAGATTTGCAACAATTGCATCATTGCGAGTGACATGTCTCCTACTAAACCACAAAAAAATTTCACTGATGGTGAAATTTTAAAATCTTGTTTGTTGAAAGTTTCTGCTTCACTATTTGATGATATAAAAAATGAACAGTAAATTTCAAATTGTATTAAAAACCTGCCACTCTCAAAACAGTTTATTGTCAGAAGGACTGAAAGTATTTCTGAAAATTTTTTTTCGCGATTAAAAAAGAATCTGTAGGCATTTTTATGTTTTTCTCTACAGTTTTACGAATCAAACGATGCGATTGATATTGCTCAACTATGTGTATTTTTTCGTTTACTCTTCAATGATCTAACTGTGAAAGAAGAGCTATTTGCTATCATAGCTCTGAAAGAAAGAACAAGTAGTGAAAATATTTATAATTCTTTTAAAAAGTTTTTGTTATCATCTGAGTAATTACCGTTAATGAAGAAACTTGTATCCATAACAAAAGATGGAGCCTTTGCAATGATCGGAAATCAAAATGGATTTATTGCATTTTGTCGGATAGATGTTCATTTCCCGAATTTTTTAACATATCATTGCATTATTCACTAACATGCATAATGTGGGAAAATGTTAAATTTTAACTATGTTATGGAGACTATCGTTAAAATGATCAATTCTATTCGAGCCAAGACCTTAAAAAGATGATTATTTCGACTTTTTCTACGAGAAGTCGATGCAATCTATGGCGATCTACTTTTACATTGTGAAACAAGATGGTTAAGTAAGGGATTAGTTCTTACTTGTTTCAAAGAATTATTGTCAGATTTTAAAGAATTTTCTTAAGAAAACAACAAGCCATTGGCATTTTCTTAGAATCCTGATTGGCTATGGAGTTGAAAAAAAGAAAACGAATCCGAAAAAAACCTGAGCTTAAGGTATTTAATTAAAACTGTTTCCTGTTGCTTCTTTACCTGCTGCTTTGCGGTGAGCGAAGCGAGCTGCCGAGCTAGTTTTTAAATATTTCAATTGATGGATTATGTCTAGATTGACAAAAGCTGCAATAATCTCATGAGATAAGCCATCAAAAAATTTTAATTAATATCAATTTTCTGCGAAAAACGCAACTCGTAAGCCTATTGAAATAAAAATCCATTTCTAAAAAATTGCCGCTTAAAATTAATTTTCTGCAATCAAAGGTTAAGTTTGGTTTGCGATAAGAAATAGAGCCACCGCAAGCTTGTTAAATTTTTGATACTTTCCTGTATTAATTTATAAACTATTTCTCATGTTTTCATTATTTTAGCTACATCAATATTGCTTTTAATTGAATTAGTTCTCTTTAATTTAGTTAAGTTTGTGATTATTAATGCTAAGTTAAGTTTACTAAGTTTCAATATGTAATAACAAATCGTTAGAGAACGACAATAGCAAGTTTTTTATCGATTATGTAGACTAGATAGAATAGTTAACTGTCAATACTTGATGTTAAAAATTCTATGAATCTATTTAATTAATTCAGCATAAAAGAATTAATTGAAAGATAGAGTTTCTCTATATTTTCAGACTTTGTTCATTTAAAATGGAAAACTGGAACGATTTTGGAAGGTACAACAAAAAAAATCAAATCGTCAACAACGCTGAGCTAAGAATCAATTCTGACGACGATTCAATTTCTGAAGGAGTGTGGTCGTCCGAAGTTGACAAAATTTTTCAAGATGCCTTAAATATATATCCCCCGTGTGGGAGAAAAAAGATAGTTGTTGCTAGTGACGAGAAAATGTTTGGTTGGCCTTTTTATTTTATATCTAACATATCATTAGGTAGGAACGAACTTATTGCTCGTTATATACATAAAAAAACTGGCAAGACTCGTACTCGGAAACAAGTATCAAGTCACATCCAGGTATTAAATCGTCGAATGAAAAAAAGAGATGTATATTTAAAATATTCTCTAAAATTAAGCAATTTATTAAAAACAAACAAACAAATAGTTACTCTTTTGATTTTTCGTTCAAAGCATCATTTCCATTTAGTACGAATTACTTTATTCCAGACAAATCAAAAATGTCATGCTCAAAATTTTTTAATTTTTCTTCTAATAATGTAAATGTTTGGATTAAAATATTTTAAGATTATATCATCAAATCAACAGTCTAAGTTTCAGTAAATTTTAAAACTTTTAGAAATTCTTTTTCCAACCAAACACCTCTTCAATATAATCTTTCAATAAACAACATTATGCAGCATAATTTAGATTTCAGAGGTTTTATCGGGGTGAGACTGAGATTACATAATTATTACATATTTTCAGAAACTAAAAAGCTTCAGTTATGTGTATAGATATTTAATCTAATTAACTTAAGCTTATATCGAAGCAAAAACATATTTTCTCACGGATAGAATCTACCTGTGATTTCATTTATGAAGTTTATCGATTTTTTTAAAATATATTTATTAGAAAATTAATCTAAATAAAATTAGCGACAAATTTTCTCCACAATATGGAAGGATGTTTCAACAAGGCCCTAAATATGCATTTTATTTAGTAAAATTTTGGGTATATGACTGAAAATAAAATAAACAAAGCTAGATTAACTTGAATGTACAATTAGATGAGATTTATTCAAAATTTTTATGGAACATGATGTGAGAAATATTTTCTATATTATATTTTTAGGCTCACTGGATCGGACAATATGAACATAGAGATTATCACAAAAATTTATTCTCTTGGAAACGAAATGGCTTCTTTGATATCAGTAATCTTATTTTATGCACAAAATATAAGATCCCTGTTCAAGAATATTGCTATTCTCAATTTAATTATTCCATACAAAATGAGAGTTCCACGAATATTTATCCAAGTTTATGTTTCAGCTTCAAAAATATAATTTAATGGAAAAGAATTTATTTCTTGAATACTTTTCACTTCTTAATGTGATAAACAATTATATTTTTATTGAATCGATATAGATAATCAAAGATATGAATTCCGGGGAAGTTCTTTTATGTTTTGGGTGCATTTTCGAAATCGCGACAACCGAATACGGAGACCAGTACAAAATTTATAGACTTGATTCAAGTGAAAACTAAACTACATTTTTGTGGTTATTTAATTATTGATATTTTTCACTAAATCAGTATTCTTTTTATTTTGTGAATAATATTCTGACCTATAATAGTCAGGAAATCTTTATTTGATAGGTGTAAGTATAACTGCTATAAGCCTCCGCTGCAATTTTTGAACTAAGTGTAGCTTTTTGATCTTTGAAAAGCGTAGTCTTGTGGAAAAGGCGACGGCTGCTGGAAATCGAGAAGAAGTGGACCTGGGAAACAAGATCTTTGGGTGAATCCAGTAAATCCTTTCAAACCTCGCCAGAAGTTTTTCTTGCCTTTATACAATATCATCAAAATCAAACCTGAGGATCGACTTAGTTGATGATTTTAGGGACTTTCGAGGTTTGAATAAGAAATCGGTATGGAGATAAAAACCCTAAAAAGCGTAATGTATATAAAAGTTTAGGGACATGCAGGCTGTTCTTTAGCAAAAAGAAAACATGTTGTGAGTTAAGACAACTGAGGCGATTTTTTTAACTTTTAGAGTTTTTTGTTTCTGGAAGACAGGGCATGCTGAGGTGCATCTGTCCAAGAGGATAAGCCAAGGAGGCCTCTGCCAGTTCGGAAACGGATTCAGAAGTATTTTTGAAATGGTTTTTATCCGTAAATCCCGACAAAACGGGACTTACAATGATCATATATGCTAATCAAAAATTCGAAGATTTATGAAAAAGGCAAAAGAAAGCGGGTCCGCTTCTAGAAGACTTTGAAGATGTTACTCGCAGGAAGACTCTTGCTATAAGTGCATCGAAAAAATATCGACTAAATGGAGTCACAAGGAAAAAATAGGTTCAAAAATGATATATAAAGTTTTTTTATTGATTCTTTTCACAAAACCTAGCTAAAATCAATGAATAAAATCAAATGGCCCATGAAAATAAATAATGAAAATTTAGTGTCCTGTCAAAAGATATTGTCAAATAAAAATAGATCATTTTTGGCCACGTTCTACGTTCAATCGACCTAGTATTTTCAAATTTCGGAATGAATCATTTCTTCGCCCAAACAGTGTCTGGATTCCGTAGAAAAGCAAGCGCGACACCTTTAACCATCTTGAATGGAGACCTATTAGCGGTTGTCTGCAACTAAAGTCGGCCCAAGAATCGAGACCTAAGCCCAGATTTAATTCGACCTAAACAAACTTAGAGAAACTACGACGTTAAATCAATTTTTAGCTTTTATTCAATAGCAACTCAAGTATCCAGTCCTAACTATTAAAATAGATTCTTGGTCGAAAATAACTTTGAATAAAAAAATAAAACACTTATACTACTTCATTTTTATTAAATAGGAAATATCACGGCTAGGCATTAGTAAATGTAATATACTAAAAAACAGCATTAAAATAAATTTATCATTCTAAATATAAAGACTATATAAATGATTTTTGAACAAGATATTAGTTTCAAAAGAAAAAAGGTAAATCAGAAAATCAGAACAAATTATTTATTAACAAGTGATTTCAGCTTCAAGAAATCCCCAGAATCAGCAAAGCCGGACTAATATATTACTAAATATAAAACCTTAATAAGAGCACAACTACAACCAACAGAGTGAATAATTTCCCCATCCCTATCCATTCTAAATAGTCCACAAAATTGACCAAGCTTCGCTCTTTGTGGAAACTAATTTAAAAATATTTCTTAAATTTAGAAAACTGTTAGAAGATCGACATTCTTTGTTTTGCAAAATGCTTGGATCAGTTTAACATATTCTGGTTTGTCACAATCTGCTGCAAGAAAGCATAATTCTGGAGCTTCACTTAAATAAAGTTTTATCATTGAATTAATACAAGTCTTGAAGAGCCTTTACACACTGATTCAATCCACAGACTAATTTATTTTCAAGAGAGGCAGCCTGAAACAATTTTTGTACAGATTCTTCATTTTCAGGAGTAATAGTAGATGTCATCTATAATAAAATAAAAAATTGACAACACCACCAGAGAAAAGCAAAACACGTTTTTAATATTATTTTATATTTAATATATTTGATATAATAAAAAAACATAAATATATAATTTTTTTACATTCAAACATAATTTTAAAATAGAATTAGTTAATAATTCAATTTTTGAACACATAGCAAACAGATTTATTTGCAATACTTTTTACCCACTAGAAATGAGATTATTTGGAATTGAATTAAGAGAAATATTTTGCAGTCATATCTAAAAAATTTGGGATAGTAGGCGCAAAAGTTTTTTGAATATTTTGCCCAAAAAGCGACTTGTTACCCTTGTATGGAAGGATAGCCATTTATTTTTCACAATTTAAAATACTTCTGAACTCTTCCAAAATCTTTTATTTTTGTTATGTTCTTTATTTATTCGGATTGGATCATTTTTAGTAAAGTCAATCTAGATGAAACATGAAGTGCTCTTTTAGCATGTAACTAAGTACAACAAGAGGTACTTAAAACAGTTGGTTGTGGATAAGTTACTACATGCTTATATGCAGTCAATTGTTCTTAATAGGATCCTGAAGAGTACCTGAAAGTATCTCGTTTGATGTTCGCCGATCCAGTTCTTCCCCGACTTTTAGTCAACTTGATCGAGTATCTGCTACCCGTAGCGCGCACTCCTCCTTATAGTGGCTCCCGATGATGAAAAACGTGGAATAATTTATTTTTTTAGACCATTTTTCCAAACAACTTTATCTTTCAAACGGGGTACCGCTTGGTTTTATGTTGTTTCCAACCATGTTATTTTTACGACTTTCCGGTCAACGACCTTAAACAACTTGACACTATCTTACAAAGACGACATTATTATTTCCTTAAAACACGAAGACTAGAAAGCTTTTTTTTCAACATTCAGCAACAACTATTTTTCGTTGAGAATTTGCACATTGAAAACAGACTCGAGTCTTCATCATCCAAGTATTCACTTTTTTAAGACAATTAAACACACATCCCAAGCCACCTCTCTTTGCTTCTGACCTTTCGCTATCTAAGCACCCAAATGTTATCCGACTTATTTTTTTCCCAGCCATGTCCTTCAACAAACATGTCTTGAAGATCTTGGACAAAGCAAGCAGACGTACAAACATTCTAAAAGCATTAAGTGGTTGCATAAATGGTATCAAGAAATCATTTCTCAAACAAGTCTAGAAACAATAAATCCTCCCTGTTCTAAGCTACGAAAGTCCGAGCTGGGCTCCCTGTTTATCTGCAAGCTCTACCGAGCAACTTCAATCAGTTCAAAATAAAACTAGCGCATTATATCCAAGTGTCTGAAATCAACATCCACCGACCATCTGCACTACGAAACCAATCTTCTCTGATAAAAGAACATGTAAATATGAGAAGACCATAATTCCTATTTGTTTCGTGTAAATTCTATCACCCTTACACTGGTCTAAACATGCTAAATAACAATGGCTGTGGACTGAAAAGCACGCCCGCTAAAGAATAGTCCCGGATCCGTGCTAAAATCAACGGGTTAAACCAGGGGTCGGCAAGAAAAATTCAGCAAGTTTACAGGAGAATCTCGCTTAAAGGAAATTAAGAGACTCGAACAAAATTACCAAAAGCAAACAACATTTTTTTAAGAGTAAAATGCGCATATATAATTTTTAAGGCTCATAAAAATCTTTTCAACATTTTTTCAATCCCATTTGATGTTGAAACTGAGACAGTACCAGGGTGTTATCAAATGGAATTACTTGAAATTCAATGCGACAGTACACTTAAATCAAAATATTTTTCTGAAATGGATATTTTGAGCTTCTACAAAAATTTTGTATGTGTCAGAAAATATCCGCAATTAACCGACAATGCTATGAAAATGGCTTGTATATTTGGAAGCACATTTTTATGTGAACAGTTATTCTCTAAAATGAATAATGTAAAAAATTGTCTGAGAACGAGGATTACCGATTCACATCTTAACGATATATTACGTTTAGCAACTAGTCAGATTAACGATATATTATTTCTTTATAATCATTTTTAACTGATAAATTTTTATTTCGTAAGAAAGTTGCAAAAAAAACTTGATAAAGAAAGATCGCAATGTGCAAGCGTTGCCTTATTTTTGTGACCGATAAGGATTTTTCTCGTTTGGCCCGGATCGCATACAAAAATAAAATTTTGGCCCGCGAAGACAAAAATCCTGCCGACCCCTGGGTTAAACCATTTTTACAGCTAATGAAAAAAATTCACACTTTTATCTCTATATCTTTAATTCTAGAGCTTTCCTTTCTGTAACTTTTTCTGTGTTGACGAGTACTGATCATCTTTTTCGCTACTCTAGTCTACTTCCCAAACTTGCTGTTCACTCCCCGAGGTCCTTTGGGAGTAACCTTTGAAAACGCAGTCGTTTCTACTAGCCGCTGGTCTCATACCATGATGTGAGATCGGGGCTATACAACAACAGGCGTGTACCTGTAGTTGCATAACAATTGTTGCGTGCCGAGCTGTTTATTTAGTGATGACTAGTGTTTGTATCCATTACACTAATTTTAGTGTTATTTATTGAATCACTGCCAATTTTGTTATGTTTGGTGATAAAATAAATAGCTAATGAATTTAAACCAGCCTATCATGTGAGATCGGGGCTATACAACAACACAAAACCAATTTTTACTTAGTTTTTCAAAAAATTAAATTGACGTCCTTAATCAAAGTGACTTGAAATACTAATGACGCATAAATATAGATTTTTAAAGGAATTTTCGTTAAACAAGTTCGTCATAAGTATTTACAAAATTAATACAACTAAGATGTGATTTTCTCAGCTGGAATATGTCCACAATCACCTAGAAGATGCATCGAAACAATTCCCGAAGAATTTATTGTCAGCTCAGTGATAGAAGCATGAGATAAAGTCATTCTTAACCATCCACAAGGTGGCAATTGTAAAGCCCTAAAATATAAATCTGATTTATACCTGAAAACAAAGTATCGAATAACATTGGCATGACAAAAAAGGAGGTCTACTGAGCCATTTTTTTGTGTCGAAGGTGGCCTGTAGAAATATTTATGAAAAGCAGCTTCAATACGAGGACCATCTTCAAAATACTAAAAAACTATAAACTTGTATCTCAAAACACCAACATGTTGGATAAACGAATGAAATGACTCTAATGGAGGTTCTGGGGGAAATGGAGCCCCTTCTCTGAGCATATCCGACGATTCAAAATTCGGCAAAATGAATTTTGACGAATTTTTAGATTTTAATCGCTTTTTAAGCAACTTATAAAAAATATTGGCCGTTTCAACAGATCGTTCCATAGTCGATGTTGTAATTAATTGTATAGGGATATTCATCGATAGTAACCGTATGGCAGTAAAATGTGCCTGTTCACGACCTTTAACATTTTTTAAACGATATAAAAACCCAATTTAGTCAAAGAATTATCTATATTTGATTTATCTTCAACATCGAAATGTCCATGTCTGATTAAATAAATTTTCCTCTTTGCGCTTGAATTAACAATTTGAGTTCCGTTAAGTGGACTTGGACTAGTAGATGGATATTATTAAATACAACTTATCCCAATCGTAGTCCCATTTTGTACAAGTTTGGTGGGTAATATTAACCTGAGAACTTGTGGAAACTGTCGCTTGATGATAAAAAATGCTAAGAATAAATCTGGGAATTCGTTTTCGCAAAATATAATACGAGACGAGAATACCAGCAAAGAAAGTCAAACATTTTTTCCACATTAAATCCTGTAATGAAGCAAAATAAAATAAACTAAATTAACTTTTATTAAAAGAATATATTTGAAATCATTTAAAAAAAATTTAACAAAAGATAAAGAATAAAATTAGTTTTTATATTTGTTATATAAATGAAAAAAAGATATCAATATTTGAATTTTTCAGGCATTTTATTAATTATGTCAAAAAATCATAACCAAATATTCCATAACTAAATATTTAAATATACAGAATTAAGGATTATTCCATAATCAATAGTAATAATGAGGAATAATTACTTTTAATCAATTATGATAATATTGAAATAACAAGTTATTTTGATCAAAAGAAACCTCAAAAGTATTAAGGTGTGGCAGAATTGATATTTTAAGCTGACCGTCGTTGTTTAACAAATAATGGATGTTTTGGCAGGCGTAGAAGGGTTACTGTAATATAATTATTGTTCTATTAGTGGAGCAACAGGCACGACTGCAATTATTTCTGATTTAAAGGGCAACATTTTATCAGAATCTGTCGGAGAATCTTCTAATCACTGGGTTTTAATATTATTTAGTTTTATTCTAGCATATTGGATTTGAGGAATGTGTTAGAAGAATCATGTCTCTAATTGATGAAGCACTCAAGCGTATTAAGAATGAAGTAAACGTGCTTGTTGTGGTTTATTTAATAATATATTTATCATTATATCAGGGACTTGCTTTAGCTGGTGTGAATACTTCAGCATGTCAAGAAAAAATTTTAAAAATTTGTTATCAGAATTATTCAAATGTCGCTAAAAGCTTTACAGTTGTTAATGATACGGTGGGATCAATATATACGGCTACTCCTAGTGGTTTAATATTTTTTATTCTAAAAATAAAGGTGGAATATCTCTTATTTCAGGGACTGGATCAAACTGCACATTATTAACTGAAACTGGACACCAAATTACTTGTGGAGGTTGGGGCTACATTCTTGGAGATCAGGGATCGGGTAGAATGAATTTATATTTTCTAGGATATTTTGTATCATTAAAAACTATTAAAACCGTATTAAACGACATTGAAGGTTTAAAAAAGTCAACATTCAGTATAGAACGTGCCGAAAAAATGATAATGAGTCATTTTAAGTTGATTGAAGTTTAAATTTAAAATAGTTGGAGAATATAACCAATCTTTTGGAATTGTTTTATTCGAATTTCAAGGTTGCAAATATTGCTTCCCTCGCTAAACCACTTTGCGGTTGATTTTGTATTGTTATTATTTTGGATAGATTTGGGTAGAGATGGAGATGAATTAGTACAGTCGATTTTTTATAAAGCTGGAAGAGATCTAGCTCTTCATATAATGGCAGTGATAAGAAAGGCAGGGATCGAATCATCAGTAGATATTGTCTGTACAGGATCCATGTGGAAAAGTTGGGATTTGTTGAAATCTGGATTCAAATCTGGAATGGAACCAACTGTCGACTATAGATTACTTTATCTAAAAAAGACTGCAGCTATCGGAGCTGCTTTATATGCAGCAAAATGCAGTTCCAAGGGTTCTTTAATTGAAAATTATGATTATTCTGCCAACTTTGAAGTTCTTTAATTTAAACCTTAAATTTGATTTTTGATTAACCTTTAAATTTCACTTAAATAATCTAAACTTTAGTTGTAGAAGGGACTGAGATCCATTATGAATTTTTTGGCGATTAGTAAGAATTTTTTTAATTCAAGGTAAATATTTAAATAATGAGTATAGATTTTTTCAAAAAAAAGAAAACACAGAAAAAGATTATTTTAAATTGCCGGCGCATAAAATCCAGTTCCAACAGCAAAAGGAAGATTACAACAAAACCTGGATCACCTAGTTGAGTGGTTTAACGTAAACCGGATGTCGATCAACACAGAAAAATCTGTCACAACTCTCTACTCCTCAGTCAAAAGACTATCGAAAATTTCAATCGAAGTTGTTGTGGAGGGAAGAGTATTACCTTTCAGCAAATGGCAAAAGATATTGGGATTAACTTATGACACGCACATGAACTTCTCTAAACATGTCACAAATGTGCTGAACAAGTGTGAAAAGAAAATCAACCTCCTGAAATGCCTAACTGGTTTATGGAAAATGGGAAATCACTCTATAGTTAAAACACTACTCACAGTATATGGAACCATGTATCTCATATGTTTGTGCCTCATGGGGGCCACTGATTTCAAATACAAACATCCGTAAAATCTCCGCAACCCAGAAAAGAGCTTTCACACTTACCGAAAGGTGGTATACAGGTGAAGCTATCAAACCACCAATCTCTTTCGAAACTCTCATTGAGAAGAATACAAAAGGGCATCAATGGTATAAAGAAACGATCCGCCCTCAACGATCTTGTGTGGGCTCAAGAGAGCAGCACAGAGCGAAGCTGAGAGCAATGATCAAATTCGTCGGGATCACCTAGTTAGTTTTTTCTTTTGGTTAACGGTGGTCTTTGGAATAAATTTTGATTTTGATTTTTTTTTAACAAGGAAAGATGACGAGTCTCGTTGGGTTCCTTATTTTTTACAATCTTTGTTCCACGTCGACGTAGAAAAGAAAGCGATTTGGGCCGATGAGTCAGAATGTCCCAACGGCTATTGGTGCAAATGTGTGGTTTCTAGCCAAGGACGCGTATTTTTTGACGAGTTCCGCGTTTTTTGCCGCCGAATCGGACTCAGCAACTGTCGAGATTAGTTTATGTGCTAAAAATATGTCCGAGCATGTCGCGTCTCAGATGAGGCATTTCCCGTGATCAATGGGTAATATTTTCAGGCAATTTGGGCGCTTTCCATCTTTGCGATCCAACACGACTAGTTCTAGCACATTAGGGAATCCAGCAGATGTAATGACGCAGCTTGCCACATAATTAAGCCCACAAAATCGGCCAGCACTACGACAGCAAGTGTAATCCTAGAATGTCGATCGGAATTCATTCTCACAGCAGATTTTTAATCCCAAGTCCAGAGAAACTGCTATGTAAAGGCATTCGTTATCCAGTAATGTCTCGACTGACGCCATTGGGATAGCTGTCAGTCAGGCTCCTGAATACTTTTGGGACCCCGAAAGCAGACAGGCCAGGCGGTGTTGATCAAGTTTATATTTGAGATTATTATTTTATTTATTTTATATTTTTATTTTTATGTATAATTGGATTAATAAATAAAATATATATCATTATCGATTTGTTGATATTTCTTGTGCTCTATTTGTTAATCAACGACGATGAGTTTGCAGCGGTTATTCAAAAAAATTGATGAAGAAAAGCAGAAATATGCTTTAAAAATGGCGAATTCTGAGAAGCAAAACAAGGTAAATCACATCTCCCCCTCTAATTTGTATTTACAGGTGGAAGAAGATGATTTTGAGGAAGAAACGCCAATTCCAGTAGCAAAAGAGTATAATTTAATTAACAATATTTAAGCACTGACGAGATTTTGGAATGTGAAAAGCCAGTTCCCCAGCCTGTGGAAATTCCTGTTCCTTCTGGAAATGTTTGGAATAAAGCTCCTATCAAATTTGCTCCAAAACAGGAAGAAAAAGAAAAGAAATTTGTTCCTTTTATTCAATATGGACCCGATGGAAAACTTATCAATAATAGAGTTCAGAAAAATACAGGAAGTATCAACTTATCGAGTCTGGAAGAGTTTCCTCGTTTATCTTAATTTATTTTTATAATATCGTGATATTCTTATTTTAATTGGGTTTCTGTTTTATGCTTATTTTTTACTTAAATTTAACAACTGAGATTTAAAGTGAATTTATGGTTGAAAAATTTTGATGAAAAAACTCAATTTTTTAAGTCGTCTGCACTTGAGACAATTTAAAGCCTGTTTCCGATGTTTAATTAGTTTATTGATTATCTTTACTTGTATCTGAAAGCTAAGTTGATTAATTATTTAAGTGTATGAGATTATTTATATTCGAATTCGATTTAATTTGTTGGCGGATTGAACACTCTTTGGCATTAAATAACTAGCAAAGAGTGATTAATTATTTTTTATTAATGCAATTTTTGGAAAATCATGAAGTTAAGTACGATTCCACTATTTCTATGCGATTCGGTATATTTCCTGTTAGTCAATTCCATCCTTCCTGTTTCGTGTAAGATTTCTTAGATCGTCCAGATCACCTATCGATTTCAGTTTTCTTCCAATCAATTTGAGTTCATGGTCAAGCGTGGTCGGTGATGTTATTCTTTATGACCTCGATATGTTGTTTTGTTTGGTAAGCAGAATTAAGATTCCATAACATCTCCAAAGAGCAATCACTCATTGGACATAACTTTTTTCTGCGATTTCGAATGTATAAGTAGTTATGTAGAGTTATTTATTGCTCATCTTTTTTGGCCAGCGAATTCCTAAGAGTAGTCTTAATTTTTTTTGTGAGAAGAGTTAAACTTTTTTAGTTATTTGACGGTTAGACTCTGGTCCCCGAGTTGTAGAGCAGGATTAATTCTACATTGAAGTTTTACAGTCGAATTCGAAAGCGGGTTTCTATGTCTCATCCAGATTGTCCAATTTTGAAAGAGGCAAGAGCCAGCACTTTCCTTCGAATAACGAGTCCTCAAAGAGAGATTCAACTTTCTTGCATGTTTTCTACTTTTTCTTGTTTTTCGTCCATAGATGGGATATGGTAGTTTTTTCCGTTTTGTCTAGGTTTATTACCAGTCTTTCAACGAATAAAGGATTAAGAGTGATTTGGACTTGAAAAATAATAGTAATTAATTAAATTATAGTTATTTATTTGTTAATTTTAAATGATCAGAAATTGTTAAAAAGATTTTTTACACGTTAGTTTAAGCTTTTTTAGTTGTTGTTACTGTGGAATTTTTTTTAACTTAACTAACTTTTAATTTTTGTGTGATTTGGTTTTTGAATGCTATATGATTATGATTAACGACGGGCGGTCTGCTATTTGATGATTGTCGTTTTAATGATAGCTTTTTGTGATTACTTTGTTTTGTTAAAAAATTAGATTTTATTCATGAAAAAATACACGCGGACTAATCTATCTAAAATTGAATATAAAATTCATAAATTTTCTAGATATTTTTTTTATCTTTTTACTAGATATTAATGTTTAAAAACTTTTTACAAATACTATAGTTAATATAAGTTAGTAATCAATTTCGACATTCCTAATTTTCAGTAATTTCTGCGTAGGCGGAATAGATTCCGAATAACTAAATTAAATTAGCGCATATAACCGCTATTAGAGAAACCATCACAGTCCCAAAAATCAAATATAATTTATAATTTTCTGCGTCGTTTTCAAGTTTTCTAATGCATCCCTAAACATTATGACTGAAAAATAAATTAACTTGATTTGCATTGTAAATATTGCAAGGACTAATTGAACAACAACTTTTTGGAAAATTCCCATTCCAATTTAATGGAGATGAGTAACCACAACATTTATGATAATTTTGGTATTTATCCAGAGCATGTTTATTTATTGGATAATTTTTTACTGCATTGATGAAATTATTGCGCATTTCGTTTAGAACCTAATAATTGTGGTTAAAAATGATAACTGTTTGTTTTTTGTTGCAATATATAACTGTTTCTCCAAATAACAAAATAGGAATAGTAAAAAGGGAAAAAGCAAACTAATTTGTTTTTAAAAATTTCTTACGAAAAATTTTGCATAAAATCCTTTTTTCTTATATGCATATAAACTTCCAGAAACCGTTCCAAGAAATGCTATAAGACCAATGGTTAATGAAATAACTCCCACATATTTCAAATAGTAATTTTCAAATAATTTTTGTAATTTGTAATTTATTAATATATCAGTTCCAACAAAGCAACTTATAATAGAGATGATCTATATTTAGTTTAAACTCAATTACCCCCAAAAAATCAAACAAATAATCATATAGAAAGTTTTAATGCATGCCAGCACCATTTTTTGATAATAATTTACGACTATTTAAGAAAAATTATTACGAATTGATAATTAATTGGAAGAAACACTCAATTATCTTTTCAAGTGAAAAATTGTCATAATTTTTCACTAAAAACCTCAAGATCGCTATATTTGGTGATATACTTACCGAATTATTTTAATACAATATATACGATCACATTTAATTTAGTATTTAAAACTTTTGAGGGAGACGTTTTGAGAATTAAATTCGAGAATCCTCCGAGAAATCCGTTAAAGCCACATGGCTTTCCGAGACTTGTTCTCATCTTTTTTTATCAACCAGTTTTTTTGGAGTTTCTAAGCTACATCATACTAAAGTTTTCCCTAAAACAAATTTATAATATAAATAATCCCCTCCTTCAATTTTTTGGGTTTTAAAGCAACGAAACTGAGAAATAAATCGGTAAGGTATGCTTGTAGCAAAAAAGTGTTTATGTGAATGTCGATCAAATAAGAAATTTTTGATTTGACAGGGTAAAAAGATTTTTCTCTTAAGGAAGTTTACCTTCTACGCTGATTGGTGTGAAACCTCAAAAAACTTGACGAAAGTTAAATCATAAACTTTCCAGTAGATTCATTTTAATGTCTTTTTTATTCCTTAAACAGAACAAGAAAAATGGAACAAATAAGTACCCCCGTTTTCTTCACGTGAGTCCGCGCAGATTTGTTTGGCCGTAGTCTCCGCAATTGCATTATATGTTTGTCCATATTAGAGCACAAGGGTTTCCATGTTTGTAGAAGAGAAGACTTCACTCTAGCTCAGCGCTACGTGAATGTAAAAGTTCTTTTTGGCTTGCAAAACACATTTTTAATCAGGATTTTATATTTAATATATTTGTATAATAAAAAACATAAATATATAAGTTTTTTTATATTCAAACATAATTTTAATAGAATTAGTTAATAATTCAATTTGAAGACATAACAAACAGATTTATTTGCAATACTTTTTTTACCACTAGAAATGAGATTATTTGGAATTGAATTAAGAGAATATTTTGCAGTCATATCTAAAAAATTTGGATAGAAGGCGCAAAAGTTTTTTGAATATTTTGCCCAAAAAGCGACTTGTTACCCTTGTATGGAAGGATAACCATTATTGTTCACAATTTATATACTTCTGAACTCTTCCAAATCTCTTATTTTTGTTATGTTCTTTATTTATTCGGATTGGATCATTTTTAGTAAAGTCAATCTAGATGAAACATGAAATGCTCTTTTAGCATGTGACTAAGTAAAACAAGAGGTACTTAAAACAGTTGGTTGGGGATAATTATGACATGCTTATATGCAGTCAATTGTTTTAAGAGGACTCTGAGAGTACCTGAAAGTATCTCGTTTGATGTTCGCCGATCCAGTCCTTCCCCGACTTTTAGTCAACTTGATCGAGTATCTGCTACCCGTTAGCGCGCACTCCTCCTTATAGTGGCTCCCGATGATGTAAAAACGTGAAATAATTATTTTCTTTAGACCATTTTTTTAATAACTTTATCTTTTAAAACGGGGTACCGCTGGTTTTATGTTGTTTCCAACCATGTTATTTTACGACTTTCCGGTCAACGACCCAAACAACTTGAACTATCTTACAAGAAGACTACTTATTTTCTCAAAACACGGAGACTAGAAAGCCCCCTTTTTCAACATTCAGCAACAACTATTTTTCGTTGAGAATTGGCACATCGAAAACGACTCGAGTCTTCATCATCCAAGTATTCGTCACTTTTTTAAGACATCAAACACACATCCCAAGCTACCTCTCTTTGCTTCTGACCTTTCGCTATCCAAGCACCCAAATGTTATTGGACTTATTTTTTACCCAGCCATGTCCTTCAACAAACATTCTAAAAGCATTAAGTGGTTGCATAAATGGTATCAAGAAATCACTTCTCAAACAAGTATACAAACAATAAATCCTCCCTGTTCTAAGCTACAAAAGTCCGAGCTGGGCTCCCTGTTTATGTGCAAGCTCTACCAAGCAACTTCAATCAGTTCAAAATAAAACTAGCGCATTATATCCGGGTGTCTGAAATCAACATTCACCGACTATCTGCACTACGAAACCAATATTCTCCGATAAAAGAACATGTAAATATGAGAGGACCACAATTCCTATTTGTTTCGCGTAAATCCTATCACCCTTAAACTGGTCTAAACATGCTAAATCACAATGGCTGTGCACTGAAAAGCACGCCCGCTAAAAATAGTCCCGGATCCGTGCTGAAATCAACGGGTTAAACCATTTTTACAGCCAATAAAAAAATCAGCATGACACGTTCGTTTCTCGTGGTGCAAAAAATAAAACTATCAAAAACTCAAAATCTTCTGTGTCTCAAGAGCTTGAACGCAAAGATGAAATCCGTATCAAAGATGAGGAGGGGTCACACTCCTCTAAAGTCTCTTTGAACAATCCAAACTGTACTGAGTCTCTTGTCCTCTCGCTGCAGATAAAAAATTATGCGATTGGACGAATAAAGTCCTTTAATATTCTAACCAAATCCGAGACTGCACAGAAGGCCCGAATTACTGCCAGGAAGTCTGGGGACTTACCCTCGAATTCTCAAATTCTAGTGATAGGGACTCGTTTGTGAATGACTTCGAGTATAACAAACCATTTGGCCAGGACGGCCATTATATTTCTGCGTGCAGTCTGCAACCATCGACCGTAGTCTTGAAGGGATACCATCTTGGGTCTCCGAGAAGACCTGGATCTTTACCTCAAAGAAATTCTCAACCCCGGTTTTACTTTCCAACGGTCTACAAAAATGGACGGAGTATACCTGTTGGAAGTTGAGTCTGAATTCGAGGGCAGAAGCCACCTCGCTTGTAAGGATGGGAATCGAAGTGGGATTTCAAAAAATACGATGCGAATGGTTTAAAAACCCAGCAACAAGATGCTTTCGCTGCCAACAATTTGGTCACATTGCTAACTTCTGCAAAGAAGTGGAAAGATGTCTTTTCTGTGGTGGTGATCATAATATGAAAATGTGCCCGTTAAAGAAAAACTGAGAAAAAATGTATAAACTGCGGTCTGAGTGGGCATTTGGCTTGCTACGGTGGCTGCTCTTCAGCTAAGGCAGCCACTGAACAACTAAAAAAGCAGCTCAGTGCCAGGGACAGGGAGACTGGCCAAAGCAGAACACTCAAAAACTGTATGGTCAAAAGCGGAGGCCGTTGAATCTGTATGGCGAAAACCCACAATTTCCCGCTGTTTTGACTCCTCAACGCAACAGATGTTAGTGAAGACGCAACTTTGCCTCCCAATACACAACACACAGAGCCTCCAACCCGCTTTAAGAGGAAAGCACCAACTATCGACGTTGAGCTTACCTCTATGATTCGCAAAATAATCGCTATATGCGATGAAAAAGGCCTCGATATCACAATCTGTTGTCCCTTTCTCTTGGAAGGGAAAGGATTGATCAGGCGTGAGCCCCTTTCTGTCTATTATCGCTGAACGCACGTTCTCTAAAGAGAAGGCGTTCAGAGATTGAGGATATGTTATCCCATAACCCCGTGGACCTTTTGATCGTAAACGAAACAAAAATCAAAAAACATGATGATTACTACTTGGATGGCTATCGTTCCCTTGATATTAAGTGGAAGCCGGGCTCGATCGCTGGAACAGCACTTCTATCTACTACAAATCAACTCTAAGGGTGAAAAATCTAAAAATTGTGTCCGAGGAATTGTGTGAATTCCTCACAATCGACGTCCTTCTGGAAAAAGGGTGGGTAACAATCGGAGGGATGTACTCAAAATCCCTTTCCAATTATTCATCGCTTATCAAGGACTTTTTTGCCGATAAACACAATCATTTGTCAATACTCCTCGGGGATCTAAATGCCAAATGCACATCTTTTGGCTGTCTGAGAACCAACAGGGATGGCATCATTCTTAAGAAGCTTTCAGAATCTCTCAGTTTCTCGGTCATCACATCAAAAACCCCAAATCATTACTCACCAGGAGGGTGGGACTATTTGGGCGTAGCATTGGTCTCTATGTCTACTCTTCAATTTATGGAACAACCGTACACCTTAAATGATATTGGAAGTGACCATCTACCAATTTTATACAAACTCAACCTTGGACCTTTAAAGGGTAAACCAACTTTTATACGATATAACCTCTCGACTATAAACTGGGAACACTACCGAAAATGTTTTACACTTTATCTGAGCAATTTCGCTCCTAAACTTGACGAAAATTCTTCATCTGAGGACCTCGAGAAGTCTAGCAATTCCCTTATTGGATACATAAAGTCTTATCTGGAACCATATTCTACAAAAATCGTCTCAAACAATAGGAAAACTCACATGCCAAACATGAATGTTGAAATCCTACTAAGGAAAAACAATGTCTAAGGAACAAACTCCGGCGCTGCGCAGATTTTCGTGACCGGTCCGTTTTGGAAAGTGAAATCTTCACCATTACGGAAGAAATAAGAAAATCGGCGAAGGTGGCGAAGGATAAAAAATGGAATACTGAGTGCAAAAAGCTACATAAAGGAAGTCCAAATTTTTGGAAGGTCTACTCGAAATTAACCTCGACGTCTGAGAAAACTATACCTAAACTGCTAAAACAAGATGGATCCCCTGCATCTCATGAAGAAATCCCGAACATATTTGCTGATAGTCTCAAAAGAATACAAGAAGTCAATCCGGATACAAATCTATCTGATTCAGCTTTGTTTGATATGGAAAAAGTTGGAAGACAATCTTAGCTCATTACCAATGTGCTCGGAATCTATAACGTGCAAAGACGTGGAAAATGCAGTTAGATACTCCAAAAATAACGCTCCGGGAAAGGACAAGATAACCATGCGCATGTTCAAAGAAGCTCCCAAGCAACTTTACGAATATTTGGGATGTCTCTTCTCCCGCAGTGTGAGCTTGGGATACGTCCCTTCTTCATGGAAACTGACGGAGGTAAGGATGATACGGAAGCCTGGAAAACCTGGTTACTTGGCGACAAGTTATAGGCCTATAAGCCTAATTCCTACCATCAGTCGAATAATGGAAAGGGTAATGTTTGAACGACTCTCTGAACACGTCGAGAGAAATGGTTATCTCAAAGACGTGCAGTGGGGCTTTCGGAGGGGTCGTTCCTGTGCTGACTGTCTTTATACACTCAATTCGTCGATTGTAAAGGCTCTGGATTTCAAAGAGTGTCTGACAATTGTGTCTCTAGACATCTCAAAAGCCTTTGATATGGTTTGGCACCTCGTCTCCTAGACATCTGGCGAAGTGTCACATAGACAAAGGACTATTCCTATGGCTAAAAGACTTCCTCCGCGACAGGCGCTCTGTGATAAGCTTTCTGAACTATGACTCGGATGAACTGAAACTTAAAGAGGCGTCCCTCAAGGATCAGTCCTCAGTCCTCTATTATTCAACATTGTGATGAGCAATCTGCCGTCTCCTGTCAACACACGGACGGAAATTTTGATATACGCCGATGATGTTGTAATCCTTGACATTTCATCGAAACCTGCCTTATCCGAACAAAGGATTATATCATATATGAATACAGTGGAGCAATGGTGCGATGAAAATATGTTCATTATTGCGCGTGAGAAGTCCGCATTACTGAGAATCACAGAAAGCAGAAATTTAATAAATTTACCGTGCCTGATCAAGAACATACCTCGACAAAACTCAATTAAATATCTTGGCTTGTTCATCGATGAAAAGGGAAACTATCTCGAAAACGCAAAATTAAGTAAAAGGAAAGCAACTAATGCTCTGTTCTGCCTGAGGAAGTTAAATTTGGAGCCTGATACTTTCCTCTACGTTTTCAATACGGTGATCCTACCGGGACTACTATACGGAAAAGAGGGATGGTACTTCTCTAAAAAGAAGGACACCATCTTAACTAATTTGAAAAGTCTCGCAGGCTCGCTTTGAAGCTTGCTTACCACCAAAAGTTGAAGATCCAATCCCCCTGTGGCTTGAAAGTAAATCCTCCATGGTCGGTGAAACTGTCGAAAAAGCTATAAGTGGTTATAAATCCAACTCAATTGTCACTGGGACGTACCTGCAGAGGTAGAAAAGAAAAAAAAAAAAAAAAAAAATTTACTTGAGGGGGTCTCTTTTTTTTTTCTGGGAAGAAGTCGATAGGGTAGTCCTATTGTTTCATTATACAACTCCCCCCTAACCTTTAACCCTTCTCTGTTTCCAATAAAACTTCCTATTCCTATTCCTAAAAAAATCCACACTTTTATCTCTATATCTTTAATTCTAGAGCTTTCCTTTCTGTAACCTTTTTTGTGTTGACGAGTACTGTACTGATCACTTTTTCGCTACTGAGTCTACTTCCCATCCGCAGAAAACTTGCTGTTCACTCCTCGAGGTCCTTTGGGAGTAACCTTCGAAAACGCAGTCGTTTCTACTAGCCGCTGGTCTCATACTATGATGTGAGATCTGGGTTATTTGGTTATGTTTTGTGATGAAATAAATAGCTAGTTTATTTGAATTGAATCGCCCATGATGTTGTATATTATTATTATTATTATTAGCACTGTCATAGGAACATAATGTAATTTAAACTAATTAAGTTCCCACATGTGCCACATATGAGACTATCTTTTCGGTCATAATTTTCCATGATGTGCGGTTGTATGCTATACTCCTGAGAGTATCTAGTCGTCTCTCCATTTTTCAGTTGTCTTTTAACGCGTTGTAGTTCTTTTGAGATTACAATAGGTAATGTATTTCGTGGGCGTCCTCGGGACGCAGATCTTTCGTCCTTTGCGTAATATGATTCCATTGCCCAGTTAGCATAAACATCCTGGTCGAGTCTTAGAATGTGGCCCAATAGGCGCCAACGTGCTTCGGTAATGTCCACACTGACGGGTCTGCTGTTGCAGATATTGTATAGGGTGGAGTTCTTGATTTTCTTTGGCCAGTTGATGCCAAAAGAATTCTTAACTGTCTTCTATGGAATGCATCAAGAGATTTTGATTCAGACTCAGATATTCCCCATGTTCCTCCGTTGTACAAAAGTATGGGTTTAATAAAAGCATTGTATAATTTGGCACGTAAGGCCGTTCCAACCTCGCGGTTTCGTAGCCAAGTGGTCCGCAGTTTGTTAAGTGCAACAGTCGATAGCATCTTTCTCCTCATAATGTCTTCACTATCTCCTAAAAGAGTTCCACTTTTTTCGAGTTTCGCCATTTTTCGTCTGTTCTATTTGCCTCCTCCGGTTGATTGTTACATATTCGGTTTTTTTCTATGTTCACTTTTAAGAACCATTTTTCCAGTGCCTGGGGAGCAATGTTCAGCAGTTCTTCGAGTGTCGACTTATCATGAGACAAAAAGTCTACATCGTCGGCATATATCACTTCAGTTATTGAAGTGGCTTCACTAGTTTTCTCAGATCTCTTAGTGCCGCTTCAAGATAGACAATGAATAGTACAGGTGATATTGAATCACCTTGGGGCGTTCCAATGCTTGTTTTGAAAGATCTTGATTGTACGGGTCCGATCTTCACCGTTAACTCGGTGTCTATAAGTAGTGCTCGAACCATTCTGATCGAGTCATTGTCAAGAATAGTTTTGAGGATCTCCATTAGCTTGTCTCTGCGGATTGTATCAAATGCCCTGCTCATATCAATGCCCAATATTGTGGTCGCCATTTTAAATTTCTGAGATATGGCACAGATCCATCTATGTCCCCATACTACATCTGCAGTTGATCGCCCAGGCCTGAATCCACTTTGGCTAGCCGACAGATATTCATTAACAGGGTCCTTAATACGTTCCAGTGTTACGAGCGAGAAGATTTCCTTATTGTGTTCAAGAGTATGATTGGGCGAATGTTGTTAAGAGGACCTTGCGGCTTGTTGGTTTTTGGAGAGGAATTAGCGTTCCTTTCCCAATAGGCGGTATGGTATTTCCATGGAACATCTCGTTCAGGAGATTTGTGATTATAGTTGAGATCTCCATTGGGGAGTACTTTATCAATTCACCGTTGATGTTGTCTGGACCCGCCGCACGGTTGTTTTTTAATTTTTTTATAGCCTTCAAAACTTCAAGGTGTGTTATTTTGTTGTTTAGATAACGTTCTTCACCCTCATCGAGAGCATCGGCCCTGCCATTGAATAGTATTTCGAAGTGGTCGGCGATTGTATTTACCATTTCGATTGGGTTTCCAATTGTTTTCCCATGTTCATCGTGCACAAACCTTTTTGTTTTCTGTTGTCGTCGGCGTAGTAGTCTGATGGCTGCGTACATTTGCGCACCATCCTTTAAGTCTTCAACTTCTGATATTCGAGAGTTTAATAAAGCTTTCACGTATTTAAGATTTTCCTTCTTGATTGTTCTCGATATTTCCTACGTTCTCTTTTGAGTTTTTCCTTTGCCTCCTTGTCGTTGGTGTTTTCAATTTTCAGTTGGATGGCTTTTTGTTTGTTGCCATTTCGGCAACATTTGGATTCAATGGGTTTGAGTGGTTTCTGAATGCAGTCGTTCCAATGGTTTCCGTTGCAGCTTTGTGAATAAGTTTTTTTCTAATATATCCCAGCTTTTGTTTGGGTCTTTTACCGTTTCTGTTACTTTTAGGTTTTCGATGATTGCCTGGGAGTATTTTCCTTGGTAACATCTGATGTAATCAGTTTTTCCACTGAGTATCTAATTCGGTTTGATTCATTTCTTTTGAAAGAGGCGATCCAAAAATTCTTTTCAGTCTCAATCGTGCCACAATGGCTTTGTGATCGCTCAGTGTAAGTGCCCCGCCATATGACCTGGCATCCAGCAATCGATGTTTTTCTTCTTGTCTACAGATGATATAATCGATTTGATTATAGATGTTGACGTACTCCCCATTTTGTTTCTTCTAGTCCCGGTCCACGTGGTTTTATGACGTGCCGCATGAGGAAAGACCGTATTGCATAGCAGTAGCTTGAATATGCTGCAGAAGTTCACAAGCATTTCACCTGGTGCATTTCTTATCCCCCGTCCATGTCTGCCCATGAACACTTCTTCACCACGGCCTTTGCCTGCCTTAGCATTCCAATCACACGGCAATTAGTATAAGGAAGGATGTTTTTATACTCGTGTAGGTCTTTGATAGCATGTGATAGAAAGAGTCTAGTTCATCCATGTTCTTCTTCAGTCTTCCACTTTGTGGGGCGTAGACATTTATAATGCTGATTATTCGATCCGTGTTGGTCAAAGTTTTTTGTCTCAGTTGTAGTAACATATGCGGTCGTTCACACGGTAGTATTTGTGAATTGAATTCCAAAAGGTCTTATGAATGCCAAACCCCTGCCCATAATGACGTGATTCTGATGGAAGGAGAATGATTCGATACTCGTTGTGTATCTCATCTAGCCCGCCTTTGACCTTCGTTTCTTGAAAGCATCCGATAGTTGCACATATGCATTCAGATCCCGGCATAGGATTTTTCGCTTGGATAGGTCAGATAGTCCTCTGACATTGAATGATAGCAAGTAAAATCTCTTTGTAGCCTCATATGTGATTAAGACTTTGTGCAATAGAGTTGCGTCACTAACTCAACCAAATATTGATATCGGGTTAATTATACAACAACAAAATCAGTTTTTACTTAGTTTTCAAAAATTAAATTGACGTCCTTAATCAAATTGACTGAAATACTAATGACGCATAAATATAGATTTTTAAAGGAATTTTCGTTAAAACAATTCGTCTAAGTATTACAAAAATAATACAACTAAGATGTGATTTTCTCAGCTGGAATATGTCCACAATCACCTAGAAGATGCATCGAAACAATTCCCGAAGAATTATGTCAGCTCAGTGATAGAAGCATGAGATAAAGTCTTCTTAACCATCCACAAGGGTGCAATTGTAAAGCCCTAAAAATAAATCTGATTTATACCTGAAAACAAAGTATCGAATAACATTGGCATGACAAAAAAGGAGGTCTACTGAGCCATTTTTTTGTGTCGAAGGTGGCCTGTAGAAATATATGAAAAGCAGCTTCAATACGAGGACCATCTTCAAAATACTAAAAAACTATAAACTTGTATCTCAAAACACCAACATGTTTTTGATAACGAATGAAATGACTCTAATGGAGGTTCTGGGGGAAATGGAGCCCCTTCTCTAAGCATATCCGACGATCAAAATTCGGCAAAATGAATTTGACGAATTTTAGATTTTGATCGCTTTTTAAAAGCACTTATAAAAAATATTGGCCGTTCAACAGATCTTTCCCATAGTCGATGTTGTTATTAATTGTATAGGGATATTCATAGATAGTAACCGTATGGCAGTAAAATGTGCCTGTTCACGACCTTAACATTTTTTAAACAATATAAAAACCCATTTTAGTCAAAGAATTATCTATATTTGATTTATCTTCAACATCGAAATGCATGTCTGATTAAATAATTTTCCTCTTTGCGCTTGAATTAACAATTGAGTTCCGTTAAGTGGACTTGGACTAGTAGATGGATATTATTAAATACAAACTTATCCCAATCGTAGTCCCATTTTGTACAAGTTTGGTGGGTATATTAACCTGAGAACTTGTGGAAACTGTCGCTTGATGATAAAAAATGCTAAGAATAAATCTGGGGAATTCGTTTTCGCAAAATATAATACGAGACGAGAATACCAGCAAAGAAAGTCAAACATTTTTTCCACATTAAATCCTGTAATGAAGCAAAATAAAATAAACTAAATTAACTTTATTAAAGAATAATATATTTGAAATCATTTAAAAAAAATTTAACAAAAGATAAGAATATTAGTTTTTATATTTTGTTTATATAAATGAAAAAAAGATATCAATATTTGAATTTCTCAGGCATTTTATTAATATTATGTCAAAAAATCATAACACAAATATTCCATAACTAAATATTTAATATACAGAATTAAGGATTATTCCATAATCAATAGTAATAATGAGGAATAATTACTTTTAATCAATTATGATAATATTGAAATAACAGTTATTTTGATCAAAAGAAACCTCAAAAGTATTAAGGTGTGGCAGAATTGATATTTTAAGCTGACCGTCGTTGTTTAACAAATATGGATGTTTGGCAGCGTAGAAGGGTTACTGTAATATAATTTTGTTCTATATTGGAGCAACAGGCACGACTGCAATTATTTGATTTAAGGGGCAACATTTTATCAGAATCTGTCGGAGAATCTTCTAATCACTGGTTTTAATATTATTTAGTTTTATTCTAGCATATTGGATTTGAGGAATTGTTAGAAGATCATGTCTTTAATTGATAGGCACTCAACGTATTAGAATGAAAGTAAACGTGCTTTTTGTGGTTTATTTAATAATATATTTATCATTATATCAGGGACTTGCTTTAGCTGGTGTGGATACTTCAGCATGTCAGAAAAAATTTTAAAAATTTGTTATCAAATTATTCAATGTCGCTAAAAGCTTTAAAGTTGTTAATGATACGTGTGGGATCAAGTGTGAAAAGAAAATCAACCTCCTGAAATGCCTAACTGGTTTATGGAAAATGGGAAATCACTCTATAGTTAAAACACTACTCACAGTATATGGAACCATGTATCTCATATGTTTGTGCCTCATGGGGGCCACTGATTTCAAATACAAACATCCGTAAAATCTCCGCAACCCAGAAAAGAGCTTTCACACTTACCGAAGGTGGTATACAGTGAAGCTATCAACCACCAATCTCTTTCGAAACTCTCATTGAGAAGAATACAAAAGGGCATCAATGGTATAAAGAAACGATCCGCCCTCAACGATCTTGTGTGGGCTCAAGAGAGCAGCACAGAGCGAAGCTGAGAGCAATGATCAAATTCGTCGGATCACCTAGTTAGTTTTTTTCTTTTGGTTAACGGTGGTCTTTGGAATAAATTTTGATTTTTTTTAACAAGAAAGATGACGAGTCTCGTTGGGTTCCTTATTTTTTACAATCTTTGTTCCACGTCGACGTAGAAAGAAAGCGATTTGGGCCGATGAGTCAGAATGTCCCACGGCTATTGGTGCAAATGTGTGGTTTCTAGCCAAGGACGCGTATTTTTTGACGAGTTCCGCGTTTTTTGCCGCCGAATCGGACTCAGCAACTGTCGAGATTAGTTTATGTGCTAAAAATATGTCCGAGCATGTCGCGTCTCAGATGAGGCATTTCCCGTGATCAATGGGTAATATTTTCAGGCAATTTGGGCGCTTTCCATCTTTGCGATCCAACACGACTAGTTCTAGCACATTAGGGAATCCAGCAGATGTAATGACGCAGCTTGCCACATAATTAAGCCCACAAAATCGCGGCCAGCACTACGACAGCAAGTGTAATCCTAGAATGTCGATCGGAATTCATTCTCACAGCAGATTTTTAATCCCAAGTCCAGAGAACTGCTATGTAAAGGCATTCGTTATCCAGTAATGTCTCGACTGACGCCATTGGGATAGCTGTCAGTCAGGCTCCTGAATACTTTTGGGACCCCGAAAGCAGACAGGCCAGGCGGTGTTGATCAAGTTTATATTTGAGATTATTATTTTATTTATTTTATATTTTTATTTTTATGTATATTGGATTAATAAATAAAATTATATCATTATCGATTTGTTGATATTTCTTGTGCTCTATTTGTTAATCAACGACGATGAGTTTGCAGCGGTTATTCAAAAAATTGATGAAGAAAAGCAGAAATATGCTTTAAAAATGGCGAATTCTGAGAAGCAAAACAAGGTAAATCACATCTCCCCCTCTAATTTGTATTTACAGGTGGAAGAAGATGATTTTGAGGAAGAAACGCCAATTCCAGTAGCAAAAGAGTATAATTTAATTAACAATATTTAAGCACTGACGAGATTTTGGAATGTGAAAAGCCAGTTCCCCAGCCTGTGGAAATTCCTGTTCCTTCTGGAAATGTTTGGAATAAAGCTCCTATCAAATTTGCTCCAAAACAGGAAGAAAAAGAAAAGAAATTTGTTCCTTTTATTCAATATGGACCCGATGGAAAACTTATCAATATAGAGTTCAGAAAATACAGGAAGTATCAACTTATCGAGTCTGGAAGAGTTTCCTCGTTTATCTTAATTTATTTTTATAATATCGTGATATTCTTATTTTAATTGGGTTTCTGTTTTATGCTTATTTTTTACTTAAATTTAACAACTGAGATTTAAAGTGAATTTATGGTTGAAAAATTTTGATGAAAAACTCAATTTTTTAAGTCGTCTGCACTTGAGACAATTTAAAGCCTGTTTCCGATATTTAATTAGTTTTATTGATTATCTTTACTTCTATCTGAAAGCTAAGTTGATTAATTATTTAAGTGTATGAGATTATTTATATTCGAATTCGATTTAATTTGTTGGCGAATTGAACACTCTTTGGTATTAAATAACTAGCAAAGAGTGATTAATTATTTTTTATTAATGCAATTTTTGGAAAATCATGAAGTTAAGTACGATTCCACTATTTCTATGCGATTCGGTATATTTCCTGTTAGTCAATTCCATCCTTCCTGTTTCGTGTAAGATTTCTTAGATCGTCCAGATCACCTATCGATTTCAGTTTTCTTCCAATCAATTTGAGTTCATGGTCAAGCGTGGTCGGTAATGTTATTCTTTATGACCTCGATATGTTGTTTTGTTTGGTAAGCAGAATTAAGATTCCATAACATCTCCAAAGAGCAATCACTCATTGGACATAACTTTTTTCTGCGATTTCGAATATATAAGTAGTTCTATAGAGTTATTTATTGCTCATCTTTTTCGGCCAGCGAATTCCTAAGAGTAGTCTTAATTGTTTTTTGTGAGAAGAGTTGAACTTTTTTATTCTTGACGGTTAGACTCTGGTCCCCGAGTTGTAAAGCAGGATTAATTCTACATTGAAGTTTTACAGTCGAATTCGAAAGCGGTTTCTATGTCTCATCCAGATTGTCCAATTTTGAAAGAGGCAAGAGCCAGCACTTCCTTCGAATAACGAGTCCTCAAAGAGAGATTCAACTTTCTTGCATGTTTTTTACTTTTTCTTGTTTTTCGTCCATAGATGGGATATGGTAGTTTTTTCCGTTTTGTCTAGGTTTATTACCAGTCTTTCAACGAATAAAGGATTAAGAGTGATTTGGACTTGAAAAATAATAGTAATTAATTAAATTATAGTTATTTATTTGTTAATTTTAAATGATCAGAAATTGTTAAAAAGATTTTTTACACGTTAGTTTAAGCTTTTTTAGTTGTTGTTACTGCGGATTTTTTTTTAACTTAACTAACTTTTAATTTTTGTGTGATTTGGTTTTTGAATGCTATATGATTATGATTAACGACGGGCGGTCTGCTATTTGATGATTGTCGTTTTAATGATAGCTTTTTGTGATTACTTTGTTTTGTTAAAAAATTAGATTTTATTCATGAAAAAATACACGCGGACTAATCTATCTAAAATTGAATATAAAATTCATAAATTTTCTAGATATTTTTTTTTCTTTTTACTAGATATTAATGTTTAAAAACTTTTACAAATACTATAGTTAATATAAGTTAGTAATCAATTTCGACATTCCTAATTTCAGTAATTTCTGCGTAGGCGGAATAGATTCCGAATAACTAAATTAAATTAGCGCATATAACCGCTATTAGAGAAACCATCACAGTCCCAAAAATCAAATATAATTTATAATTTTCTGCGTCGTTTTCAAGTTTTCTAATGCATCCCTAAACATTATGACTGAAAAATAAATTAACTTGATTTGCATTGTAAATATTGCAAGGACTAATTGAACAACAACTTTTTGGAAAATTCCCATTCCAATTTAATGGAGATGAGTAACCACAACATTTATGATAATTTTGGTATTTATCCAGAGCATGTTTATTTATTGGATAATTTTTTACTGCATTGATGAAATTATTGCGCATTTCGTTTAGAACCTAATAATTGTGGTTAAAAATGATAACTGTTTGTTTTTTGTTGCAATATATAACTGTTTCTCCAAATAACAAAATAGGAATAGTAAAAAGGGAAAAAGCAAACTAATTTGTTTTTAAAAATTTCTTACGAAAAATTTTGCATAAAATCCTTTTTTCTTATATGCATATAAACTTCCAGAAACCGTTCCAAGAAATGCTATAAGACCAATGGTTAATGAAATAACTCCCACATATTTCAAATAGTAATTTTCAAATAATTTTGTAATTTGTAATTTATTAATATATCAGTTCCAACAAAGCAACTTATAATAGAGATGATCTATATTTAGTTTAAACTCAATTACCCCCAAAAAAATCAAACAAATAATCATATAGAAAGTTTTAATGCATGCCAGCACCATTTTTTGATAATAATTTACGACTATTTAAGAAAAATATTACGAATTGATAATTAATTGGAAGAAACACTCAATTATCTTTTCAAGTGAAAAATTGTCATAATTTTTCACTAAAAACCTCAAGATCGCTATATTTGGTGATATACTTACCGAATTATTTTAATACAATTATACGATCACATTTATTTAGTATTTAAAACTTTTGAGGGAGACGTTTTGAGAATTAAATTCGAGAATCCTCCGAGAAATCCGTTAAAGCCACATGGCTTTCCGAGACTTGTTCTCATCTTTTTATCAACCAGTTTTTTTGGAGTTTCTAAGCTACATCATACTAAAGTTTTCCCTAAAACAAATTATAATATAAATAATCCCCTCCTTCAATTTTTGGGTTTTAAAGCAACGAAACTGAGAAATAAATCGGTAAGGTATGCTTGTAGCAAAAAAGTGTTTATGTGAATGTCGATCAAATAAGAAATTTTTGATTTGACAGGGTAAAAAGATTTTATCTCTTAAGGAAGTTTACCTTCTACGCTGATTGGTGTGAAACCTCAAAAAACTTGACGAAAGTTAAATCATAAACTTTCCAGTAGATTCATTTTAATGTCTTTTTTATTCCTTAAACAGAACACGAAAAACAGAACAAATAAGTACCCAGGTTTTCTTCACGTGAGTCCGCGCAGGTTTGTCTTGTACGTGTAGCCATAGTCTCCGCGATTGCTTATATGTTTGTCCATATTAGAGCACGAGGGTTTCCATGTTTGTAGAAGAGAGGACTTCACTCTAGCTCAGCGCTACGTGAATGTAAAAGTTCTTTTTTGGCTTGCCTCGATCTTCATTTTGTTGGATCAGGAGATTGATTGGCACAATATTGTAACCGTATATGCGTATGAGCAACAAGACACTATAAACATTCAAGTATGGGTTGTTTTCTAAATTTCTGGAGAAAAAATTTAGCGCAGTAGTCTTGTTTTCACATTTCGATAGGATATTGTCGACATGGGGAGAGAAACACATTTGAGTATCAAAATCAATTCCATTTTAACGTCTGACTCTCCTTTTTTGATTTCAAAAACGCTCAGAAAACGTCAAAATTTATAATAATGTCGATTTCAAATTATAATAAGTGGAATATTATTTATTCAGATAATATTAATTCGAGCTTTCTTCTCTTTATTTCCGATTTGCCTCGGTCTGCCAGACTCATGGCCCGGGATACAGCGTCCGTGTATTTGAAAGTCTCGTGGTGGCTATTTTCTCATTTATTTGCTAATTAATTGCCTCAACATCCATCACAATATTTGTCACATGATTCACAGCCGTAGATGAGAGTTCGTGGTCCAAACGCATGCTCTCTAATGTTTTTAATCAAGATTGTCTGGACAAAGAGACGAGTCGAATCTGACTTTTATGGAGTTTCGGCAGTGCTTGTAAAATTTGGATACTATTCCGTCCTATGTGAAAACCAGTGGTATGACATCTACTTTTCATAATGGATTAAATTTAATTCGTTTGCCAAGAGATCATATTTACGTAATTTCTCGACTTCCATGTGCTTAAAAAATTGTTGAAAGTAATCTCATCTTTGATTAGCGTAATGATGCTTCGAACCTTGTCTTAGACAAAATGTCCAATTTATTATAATCAACTTTAGTATTTGTCTTGATTGTTGTGTTCACTCTTATTTCGACCACCTCATTAGAGACAGTCGACTAGAGGAGTGGGTCTTTAACCATCTAGACCAGCGGTTCTCAAATGCGGCCCCCAGGATTTTTTTGCGGCCCCTCTAGAGCAGGGGTCTCCAAATTTTTGACAACGCGAGCCGGTTGGAGACCCCTGCTCTAGAGTAACTAACTTTTTTAATTTTTTAATAATGTTAAAGTTTAATTATTTATTCTTTATTTTACGATGAAAGATGGATTGCCGATTTGGCTTTTTATGTTGATTTAACCACGCATTTGTCGAATCTCAATGTTGAATCGAAAAAATTATATTTATGGATGACTTCACTTAAAGACGGAGATAAATCTCATTTTTATTCACTATCTGAAAACAACGAAGGCGCTGATTATGAAAAATACATATCCATAATTGGTGATTTAATTAATCAATTTGAAGCACGTTTTGGGGTACATTTATATAAATTTAATTTTTAGAATTTTAAAGAATTCCTTCCTTTAATGAAAATATTTGCAACTCCATTCAGCGTGGAAATTAAGGATGCGCTTGCAAAGTTTCAACTAGAACTCATTAATTTACAACATGATTTAGAACTGGCTGCATTGTTCAAAAATGCGTCCATTATTAATTTTTACGAATTAATTCATCAAGACAAATTCAAAAATATAACATACAATGCATATATGAATATATCAATGTTTGGATCAATATTTAGTAAAATGATTCGAATAAAAAATAAATATCGTAACAAACTCACGGATAATCACTTGAGTCAGCTTTTACGAACTTCTTCGACTTTACTTATTCCGGATTTCAAAAACTTAATAAACAAATAATACTTTCTTTTTAGTTACAACGCCTTTTTTAGATTTTTTAGCTTGTATTTCTTTATAAAGGAAATGGAAATTAAAAAAAGAAAAAAAAGAGTCCAAAAACGCATTACGCATCAGCAGTGGCTGCACTTCTGATTGCAAGCGAGTTAACGGCTTGGAAAATATAAAAATATATAAAATATTTTTTGTGCGGCCCGCGAAGCTAATCTTAATTATCGATTTGGCCCTTGAGCTAAAGAGGTTGAGAACCCCTGATCTAGACTGTTTGATTCCATATTTTGGGTAGATTTGCAAGTGAATTATGGCGACACAGATAATTGATGTTCAACATTCTACCACATTTTACAGCAAGATGATCCACAGCCTTTTTGGCGGCGTTGCAATGGTTGGAACTAATACTCTTGCTGTCAAAGAATAAGTTAAGGTCCTAAATCAGACACAGAATTCCCTCCGACTTTAGAGAGTTGTTACCACACGATAACCACCAGGACGATTCGTTCAGATTTAAGTCCAAATCAGATTTGGCATGCAATTAATCGGCCTTAGGTCTTTGAGTAAATCACAAATTTCTTTTTTTTGAATGAGTAATTCTAGATTCATTTTTATGAAAAGAAATCAATTTTTTAATGTTAGAAAACGAATTAGACAGAAATTAATTATTTGTCTTCTTTCACAAAATCCAAAGAAGCGGAATTAATGCAGTACCTAAGATAAGTGGGTTTAGGACCGTCTTCAAAAACATGCCCAAAATGAGCTCCACAATTAGCGCAGGATACTTCAACTCGGTTTCCTTTATTTAATAATAAAATATATTACCAATAGAATAATCGGCAGAATATAAAATTTTATCTATAGCTATCGGATCATAAAAAGAGTCCCATCCACAAGGACAGTCATACTTACATTTACTTGAAAAAACTTCATTCGAGCAAACAATACATAAATATTTTCCCGTATTTTTATTGTTTAAATACTTTCCAGTGTTTGGCCTATTTTAAATAATTTATTACAAAAGAATTATTCATATTATTTTCCCTGAATATAAATAAACCTTTCAGTATCTCCCTTTTGGGTCACATCATATTGTATTTTAGTCAATTTCTTTTTTAATTCATCTTGATTAAACATGCGAGGAAATTGCTTTGGTTTTGGATGAATTTCCTGCACCTTTCCAAAAATCAACCTGGAAATTTCAGCAAAACTCATAATAAAATCGTTAAATTGAAATTTAAATTTACTTAATAATATTATACTAATATAAAATTTCAAATTAACTAAAAACTTAGTAAATCTTTTTAAAACACGACTTTCAATTTTTTACAGTAACACCTACTCAACCAAATTAGCTAATAAATTATTATACTTCTTTAATAAATTCTCCAAACAACATTGAGCTCTTTTAAAATACACAAAGGTGAAAATCTTAAATGGTCGGTTCAAACAATATCCAAAATCCTGTTGCTACTTTTCATTTTTAACCAGTCAATCAACACAAACACAAAAAGTCTTTCATGTGAAAAATTATGAAATCAGACAATTTCTACTTACCTTAGACATACAAAAAACTGTGCTTGTATTTGCAGACATTCCAAAGGGGTTTTACTCGTTTGCTCAGACACAAAGCTTCATCCAGAAGTAAAACTTTGGATGTCTAAACGCCCAATTGGAAAAGCCGGTGATTTGGTCTAACAGAAAATCAAAAAAATTATCTTCTACTTTCATCATTTCTTACCAATTTATCATACACTAAAACTGTACACAAGTGATGTATAGTCAATGTTGATCTTTTACTCATCCGGTCTGAAATTATCTGGAATTCTAAAAGGGTGAAAAATCATAAAAATGTCTTAACTCAAAAATTAAAAATAGAAGCACAAAGAATATCAATAAAAGCGTTGCCGCGCACGATTGCGAGCGAGATCCTCTGTCTCAACCAAGAGGACTTGCGAGCATCCATTTTCTTCCGAGCAATGAGGATACAGAGGTCTTTCATGAAGCATGAGGTGAGCGGACCGGAAGCGCCTGATGTCTCAAAGGCCAGAGGCACGAAGGAATGTCGAGTGGCAAGATTCTTGTACTTTTCGACTTTGCGGGCTTCCGCCAAAGCAGCGGCCGAGCCGGAAGACGAAGCAGATGACAATAGGGCGGATGTGGCACCAGAATGGGAAGGTAGTCATCCCATCTGGGCGTTTGCCGTCCCCTCTGTCCAATCCGGCGGATTCTAGCACATTGGGGAAGCCAGCAGCATTGAGTGCTCTTGAGATTACGTCGTTGATTTCTTCATGGTCCAAGGTCGGTTGGAGCGTAGAGAACGAGTGTGCTGCCCAGATCTCGTCCCAATCCCTCTGTCTGGACATCTCAGAAGGGATCTGAAGGTTGGAGTTGGTCCAGAATTCCAGGAGGTCGGCAGTCGGCAACTCCAGAGGGAGTTCGTTGAAGGGGAGTAGAACCTCTCGGACAAATGACGGCTTCTAGAAATTGAAGAGAAATGTGCATGTGGCGCCAGATCTTTAGGCGAACGAAGACCGATCCCTCCGAACCTGACGGGAAGTTTTGCTTGCGTCCAACCGATTTCGTCAAAGGAAATGTTCAAAACTGCTTCCGTCCAGGATTTCAATGCTTTTTCAATGGAAGACAGAATGTCTTGATGCGAGTAGCATGGCAGGCAGCGGAGCGTGTAAACAAGTTTCGGCATATGTATACTGTTTTTGATGAGGAATGTAGCCTCTGACATGTTGATAGTCTGAATGCCTGAGATGAGATCGGTTATGGGCTTTTTTGAGTCGAGAAAATTTGCCAGCGGGTAGTTGACATTAATGAGCTCACATTTTTCTTCATTTACTTCAAGCCCAAGATATTTGAGGGCAGGGATTAAATGTGAAAGGTCGTTGGATATATCCTCGATAGATCCACAAACCGAGGCAGCATCCAAGTACCATAGATTGAACAGAGATTCAACAGAGTGCACTGCATCATCGATTGCAAGTGCAACAGATTGATTGAATTGAGAACTTGATTTCATCTTTTGATGGGTTGAGCGTGCAAGACACAGATGGGCGAATAAGAGGCTGCAGATCAGGGAGAGGATTTGGGTGTTTGGATCTCAAAAGTTGGTTTTAACACTGTGTCGTCGTTTGAGACTGTGCAAATGGCAGTCCGAACGTCATCCTCGGCAGGTTTGACACGAACACGATCATTCAGGGTGTCCTCAAGGCACTGTGGGGTTTTCTTTTTGTTATTTGGAAAGTGCTTGCGATCAACATCGGGCAAGGTTGTTATTGAGTGCGAAGAAATTCTGTTGATGTTCTCTTTAATCAATTCTGCTAGAGGAGGTGGATTTTCCCCAGTGCGGATGGGGTTTCCGAGCGCCAGTGCGGTAAAACTGATTAGACGAGACCATGCCTCCAAACTGTTGGATGTGAGCGCATCGTTGATGAAGGAAATAAGACATTTGGAAACTTGTAATCTTGCTGACTTTGGAATGCGAAGGGAGATTTTCAAAGAACTTCGGAAGCTGGACAGTTTGATGAGGAATGAGTTGACATCCAATTGATGAGCATTAGCACAATACCTTTCCAAGTTCAATATGGGAATTTCCAAATTCAATATAGGATTTCCAAGTTAATTTTAAAATATTTGAAAAAAAATCATGACTCATTTATATCAAACGAAAAAATTAAAATGTTACGTCCTTGTAATTTAATAAAGAAGGCAATAGTCCTTGGATTCTGGCTATTAACTTAGCACAAATCTTTGGAGTAACTTCTTCGTATTTGCACGTGTATTACATCGCTGCCCCTTTTTCGACCTCCCTTGTTTTCTTGATATGTGTAAATTAAAGTTGGATTCGTCGATAAAAAGAATCGGAATTTCCATTGCTTGATAACCAAGCAGCTTTTCACAAAATCTTTTGCGCTTCTCTTTGTTCTGCATTGAGTTGCTTTTTCAGGTTCGAATCTTATGTTTTTATGGTATACATAAGCGAATCAAGATGCAGGCAAACGCACTCACCTGACACTTTTATTCCGTACTTATCTTTGATCTCTGCAGCCAATTGTTTGCAAGTAATTTTCGGATTTGACTCGACCATTTCTTGCATATAATCTCGTACGGTATTTGAAATTTTTGAATATCAAAAACCACCTCTTAAATCATCCTTAAAGCCTTCTTTTATCCACCTGTATGCAGTTGTTCTTTTTATTCCAAGAGAACATGCAACTTGATTCCAATCCCCATCATTTTCGTAAACGGTCAACAATTTTTTTCTTTTTTCAGCTTATTCTTTCTTTTTATTAACGTACATTTTGTAATGTAAGGCGATTTTAAATTAATAAATGAATTCAATAACCGACTTGAAAATCCTTGAACTTGAAAATCCCACTTTGAACTTGGAAATCCCATATTGAATTTGGAAAATCCCATATTGAACTTGGAAAGGTATAGATGTTATGATAATATGGTGGTAATTGAGTCTGGGTCGAGTTTCATGCTGTTTTAATAACATTTTGGACATTATTCCTGATAATCGGTAACAGTCATTAAACCTTTTCTGTTATAACTTGCTTTAGCATCCCAAATTGTATTTCGATTTTTCAAAGGTAGTTTTTATTTAAGAAAATAAATCATTTTGTCTATAATACCGTTTTTGTCAATGAAAGTTATGGATGCAATATTTTTTTGGTTATTTGGCAATTTTAAAATTCATTTAATATTTTGAAGAAACTAAGGTTAAACCTAATGTAAATAATTATCCTGATTTTAATTTTTGAAATGAAATTCTGAGAAAAAACCAGTTCATGTTTATATAAATTACATTTCTACAAAAGACCAATCACAAAAACGAAATCTCATAAAGAATCTCGTTGGAAATAGTCAGAAGTAATTCTTTGTTTATACACCCCTCGACATTAAAATCCGGACAGTTAATAAATCGTCATTTTTATTATCAATTTTGTTCATTTGTCATATAATAATTAATATTTAACAAAATTATAATTCCATGCTAGACAAAAAAAGTTGATGCCTTTAATTTTAAACTTTTCTGAATAATTAAAAATCATTTATTTAAAATCAATTTTATAGGTAAGTTTAAATTATTTTGAAAAAATTCTCCTGACTAATAAAAGAGAAGAAAAATATTAGTCAATGTACGTGAAAGAAAATCTTCTTAATATAAAAGAAAAATTTGACATTAACAAAAAAACAAAATGGTATGCAAGTTATTTAAAATATATTTTAGGGGTGCATTCAATCAACAGTTTATTTTGATCAAGAACACAAATTCCACTCATTCTATCACGATCCCTGGTTCAACTATAGCTATATTTACTCAAAAATTTTAAAAAAATTCAAATCTCTAAAAAACATTTCATTAAGTTCTAAAGAGTAAACGATTCAATTCTTATTATTTATTAGAGCAAAAATACCCGATTTCAAGAAAATAAGAGATCTTGGAAGAGGAATTTTTGGAGATGTATAAATTAAATATATTATAATATTTATTTCATTGTACTGGGTATATATTGTAGGTTGGCTTGTATGAATGTAAATTAAGAAAAAAATACTACGCCATCAAAACAATACAATTGGACCAGATTGGAATTTCCGATACAATTATAATCAACGAAATTTATGTTTTAAATTTGGCGACTTCGTTGAGAAACAATTTTGTGTTGCATTTGCATGGATTTTATCATTTTCGAGTATCCTTCTTCATAAAACTTGTAGAACCATACCCATATTGTAATGGAATACGCTTCGAAAGGAGATTTACTATCGTTGGTTTCAAAGAATCGTATCTCTGTTGAGCTATGTAGATTCTATGGAGCGTGTATTCTACTAGGACTGTCGTTTCTTCACAATAACAACATAATTTACGGGTACATTCAGTTTTATAATTGACAGTGATTTAAAACTTGAAAACGTTTTACTGTGCTCAGACGGATATGTTAAACTCGCTGACTTTGGAATTTCAAAACCAAACATGGAATGGGACTCCGAAAGTAACCAATATGAGGGGACCCCGTACTATACGGCTCCCGAAATCATCAAATGGGTTCCATACACAAGATCCGTCGATTTTTGGGCATTCGGTGTCTGTTTGTATAAAATGTTATTCAGAAAAGTATATTATTGTATTTTCTACTAATTTAGTACCCATTCGATGGAAACTACTTTAATAAAAAAATTCTTTGTTCAGAAGTTCGTTTTCCACAATATGTAGATTTTATAACTTATGATATACTCGATAAAGTAATTAATAATTGTTTAATTCTAGCTTTTGAAAAAAGATCCAAAGGATCGTCTTGGAAATTCAATAAAAGGAGTCACAGAGATAATCATCCACCCTTTCTTTGAGGTGCTTTACTTTTTATTACATATTAGTCTTTGGATTTTAAAACAATTCAAAACAAGGCAATGATCCCTCCTCGTTAATATAATTCAATTTAAATATTCTTTCTTAATTTTTCGGGATTTAAATAATTAATAAATTTAAATTTGTTTATTGTTTTTTATAGGATTAACTAGCTCGGCAGCTCGCTTCGCTCACCGCGACCTAGCTCCTGCGGAGGGCCTGTTCATCAAACAACTATAAGTTTATGTAGATGTATAAAACTACCTGGTTTAATTAACCCTATTCTATCGCCTGTTGATAAACGATTGTTGTCGTCCTTCCTTGGCATATATGAATAAATTTTCTCTTCTGCCTACCCTCGAGCATCCCACATACAGCTGTCCATGTGAAAAGCACTCACTCTAAAATAAACCCAACTACCTTTAATGACTGTCCCTGGGCCTTGTTTATTGTCATTGCAAACTTTTTTTTTTCATTTTTTGTGGTTTATTTTTTTTTATATTTAATTTTTTCATTTTTCCTTTGTAATTTCCTTTTTTTTCTTTTTTATTTTTTACTGGCGGAAAAGGGCAGGGGAGATGCGGCAGGCGGAAATGCGGCAGGCAGAGATGCGGCAGGCAAGAAAGCGACACACAAAAAAGCGACACACAAAAAAGATTTAATTAATTACCTTATTAAGCTGACCGTTTTTTCTTCAGCTTCGTTTTTCCTCCTTCGGTTATCTATTTAAAAAATTATTTTTGAATAATAAAAAGTTTAGGAAAAGAGGCATACCGAAAATAATTCTATCTTTACGAAAAACTCAAGTAAATAGTTAATATTTTTACGCAAATTCTTCTGATTGCGCTGTCAATTGGTGGTAAATTGTGTTAATGATTGTGCTAATGTGGTTTCAACTATCAAAGTGTTTTTAAAAATCTGTTAATTGCACACTCTATTCAAGGTCGTGCGTCAATTGTGGTAAATTGTGTTAATGATTGTGCTAATGTGGTTTCAACTATCAAAGTGTTTTTCAAAATCTGTTAATTGCACACCTCTATTCAAGTCGTGCGTCATTGGTGGTAAATTGTGTTAATGATTGTGCTAATGTGGTTTTTCAACTATCAAAGTGGTTTTTCAAAATCTGTTAATTGCACACTCTATTCAAAGTCGTGCAATCTGTGATTGCACATCTGTCAAAGTCAAATATGATAATAGCTTTAATTTTGATTCATGGTCGATAATGATATATGCAATTAATTTTAAAGAGAAAAACATAGGATGAATTGAATTTCTTTATCGCGAATAATTGGAGTTCATCATTGTTAATATTCTCGCTGTCGTGTCGTTTTCATCAAGGATATTCTTAATACGTGAGATTTTTGCCTTGAAGGTTTTAATGGACCTCATCATGAATGTCGAGGACATTCGCGTTGTTCATTTTAATCAAAATGCAGAAAATAATTTTTTGATTTTTTGGGGGGAAGGTTTTAAGGACTTCATCATGTAAGTCGAGGACATTGTAGTTGTTCATTTTAACCAAAATGCAGAAAATTTTTTTTTAATTTTTTTTGGGGGGAAGGTTTTAAGGACTTCATCATGTAAGTCGGAGGACATTGTAGTTGTTCATTTTAACCAAAATGCAGAAAATTTTTTTTAATTTTTTTTGGGGGGAAGGTTTTAAGGACTTCATCATGTAAGTCGAGGACATTGTAGTTGTTCATTTTAACCAAAATGCAGAAAATTTTTTTTAATTTTTTTGGGGGGGAAGGTTTTAAGGACTTCATCATGTAAGTCGAGGACATTGTAGTTGTTCATTTTAACCAAAATGCAGAAAATTTTTTTTTAATTTTTTTGGGGGGAAGGTTTTAAGGACTTCATCATGTAAGTCGAGGACATCGTAGTTGTTCATTTTAACCAAAATGCAGAAAATTTTTTTTTAATTTTTTTGGGGGGGAAGGTTTTAAGGACTTCATCATGTAAGTCGAGGACATCGTAGTTGTTCATTTTAACCAAAATGCAGAAAATTTTTTTTAATTTTTTTGGGGGGAAGGTTTAAGGACTTCATCATGTAAGTCGAGGACATTGTAGTTGTTCATTTTAACCAAAATGCAGAAAATTTTTTAAATTTTTTTTGGGGGGAAGGTTTTAAGGACTTTATCATGTAAGTCGAGGACATTGTAGTTGTTCATTTTAACCAAAATGCAGAAAATTTTTTTTTAATTTTTTTGGGGGGAAGGTTTTAAGGACTTCATCATGTAAGTCGAGGACATTGTAGTTGTTCATTTTAACAAAATGCAGAAAATTTTTTTTAATTTTTTTGGGGGGGGAAGGTTTTAAGGACTTCATCATGTAAGTCGAGGACATTGTAGTTGTTCATTTAACCAAAATGCAGAAAATTTTTTTTAATTTTTTTTGGGGGGGGAAGGTTTAAGGACCTCGTCATGTAAGTCGAGGACATCGTAGTTGTTCATTTTGACCAAAACGCAGAAAAATTTTTTTTAATTTTTTTTGGGGGGAAGGTTTTAAGGACCTCATCATGTAAGTCGAGGACATCGTATTGCCAATTTGAAGTTGGTGTGCACACACAGACAGACAGACAGACACACAGACAGACACACAGACAGACAGACAGACAGACAACACACCATACCATTTTATTATTAAGATGTAAATATCAATATACTTTATCCTTATCGAAGTTGGGGTTACTTCGCAAAATGCCTAAAGCAGGTCGAAGTTGAGAAGTTCCACAAATATGACTTACTAGCTCGGCAGCTCGCTTCGCTCACCGCGACCTAGCTCCTGCGGAGGGCCTGTTTCATCAAACAACTATAAGTTTATGTAGATGTATAAAACTACCTGGTTTAATGTAACCCTATTCTATCGCCTGTTGATAAACGATGTTTGTCGTCCGTCCTTCCTTGGCATATATGAATAAATTTTCTCTTCTGCCTACCCTCGAGCATCCCACATACAGCTGTCCATGTGAAAAGCACTCACTCTCTAAAAATAACCCAACTACCTTTAATGACTGTCCCTGGGCCTGTTTATTGTCATTGCAAACTTTTTTTCATTTTTTGTGGTTTATTTTTTTTTATATTTAATTTTTTCATTTTTCCTTGTAATTTCCTTTTTTTTCTTTTTTATTTTTTACTGGCGGAAATGGGGCAGGGAGATAACGGCAGGCGGAAATGCGGCAGGCAAGAAAGCGACACACAAAAAAGATTTAATTAATTACCTTATTAAGCTGACCGTTTTTTCTTCAGCTTCGTTTTTCCTCCTTCGGTTATCTATTTAAAAAATTATTTTTGAATAATAAAAAGTTTAGGAAAAGAGGCATACCGAAAATAAATTCTATCTTTAACGAAACTCAAGTAAATAGTTAATATTTTTACGCAAATTCTTCTGATTGCGCTGTCAATTGGTGGTAAATTGTGTTAATGGTTGTGCTAATGTGGTTTCAACTATCAAAGTGTTTTTCAAAATCTGTTAATTGCACACTCTATTCAAGGTCGTGCGTCAATTGGTGGTAAATTGTGTTAATGATTGTGCTAATGTGGTTTCAACTATCAAAGTGGTTTTTCAAAATCTGTTATTGCACACTCTATTCAAAGTCGTGCAATCTGTGATTGCACATTCTGTCAAAGTCAAATATGATAATAGCTTTAATTTTAATTCATGGTCGATAATGATATATGCATTTAATTTTAAAGAGAAAAACATAGGATGAATTGATTTCTTTATCGCGAATAATGGGAGTTCATCATTGTTAATATTCTCGCTGTC